>NW_020897943.1:178500-213963 GCF_003984885.1 Neopelma chrysocephalum
TTTGAAATAAAATGCTTTTTGAAATAAAATGCTTTTTGAAATAAAATGCTTAACAGCAAGTGAGATTCATGTTAAAACAGGCAAAGTGTTGGATGGTTAAATGCAACTGATGAACTTGATCCAACATCAGGTCTAGACGAGTGCAACACACCTTCTTCAGAAGGCACTTTGCAAACCAAAGTTTTCCACAATTAGGGACATTTAAGGGCAGCATTTCACAGAAATGAATGAATTTTGAAACTCCTTTTGATTATGCTCTTGGTTTCTGTCATGAAACTTCACTAGATCTGAAGTTTTGAGTCCTTTGTGTGTGCTGGCTTTTCCCTGCTACAGCTGATCCAACACCCCAGCAAAACACAGTCCCTGTGTATCAGTGGCTGATGTACCTCCCACCACACTTGTGACAGAGAGATCAGTCCAAAGGATCACATTTGGGCACTGGAGGAGGGAAGGGTGAATGGAAACAGATGCAGCATTATTTGCATGGCTAAAATGTACCCGGAAGTTTCCCATGCTTGCAATGCCTGCCTTCCTTTATATACATATATATAATTTTAAATAAAGCTTGGCAGGAGTTCAGACCTAAGATTAAAATAATCTCTTTGTGTCATCCCAAAGCAAGAGCAGAGGGCACCTCTGTGCTTTGTCAGCTGCTCTGCCCCTGCTGCCAGCGTGGACCATGCGAGCTCCGGCTCCTCCAGAACAAGCAGGAGGCAAGAAACATCCTTTTTCACAGCCATTATTTGGAGACATTCATAGAACCATAGGATCCCAGAATGGTTTCAGTTGGAAGGAATTTTAAAGCTCATCCAGTCCCATCCCATGTGTCATGGGAAAGGACACCTTCCATTAGACCATGTTGCTCCAAGCCCCGTCCAACCTGGCTTTGAACACTTCCAGGGGTGAGGTGTCCACAGCTTCATGCAGCTCTTCCCTCAGACATGCCTTGCTTGGTTTAGAAAGCTCAGTTTGGGAGATTTTTAAAACAGCAACCAGTTCCTAACCTTGGAGGTGATAAGCTGCACTACACATAAGTCCATGTTGAAGAAGGTCCATGTTAGGTGGTAGCATTAGCCTGTAGGAGCATTCAGTTCACTCCAAAAAAGTTATGAAACATGCAGTTAGCTTCTCTAGGATTGCTACTGCAAGAGAATTTCATTTAGAAATAGATTTATTTCCAGACTATGAGGGCCTGAGTGTTTGAGAACAAGAACTCAATGTTCACAAACCAGTAAGCAAATAAAGACCCTGAGGTTTCTTTGTATTTAAAAGCAAAAAAAAAAAACAACAAAAAAGTTATGACTGAGGCCTGACTCATGATTTTCAAATTCTTGGAGGCAGTGAACTCCGTAGTTCTGTAGTCTCTTGTGGATTGAGACTTTCACGAGTTTCTTTGCTCAGAGCTAACAGAAGTTTCACACGAGCCTTTCAACCCCATTGCCGTGCTCCATGGAAATCTGTTCCATTGAATGCAGTCCAGGAAAACGGGTCTGTGACTTCTACAGGAGATACTCATGAATAATACATCTAGCTGTTTTCAGCAAACCCAAACCTTTAATGAAAAGCAAAGGCATATTACCAGTTTGAGCTTCGCTGAGCACCAGGTCAGATCCCAGTGATGCAAATCCACGGTCAGGGGCAGGATGCAGACCTTCAGCTTGGCATAGCCTGGAGCACACAGAAAGCCAAAGCTTTGCTTTAAATGTGCTGCTTCACCTAGTAGAAGAGTGATTTATAGGTATTGGTTCACACTATTGGATGTTCTCTTTCAGCACAATCAGCGCAGAGATTTTTTTTGTGTGTACTGCTGCATGAATATTTTTTATGCACTAGAAAATCAGAGAAGCATAGAATCACAGAAAGGTTTGGGTTGGAAGGGATCTTAAAGATCATCTAGTTCCACTCCCTGCCATGGACAAAGAAAGTTCCCAGAGACTGGTTGCTCCAAGCCCCATCCAACCTGACCTTTGAACACTTCCAGGGATGGGATGCAAATATTTTTTTTTATATCCACTGCTGCACCACTTCAAATCCCCAGGAGTCTAGAAGACTTTCAGATGTCATACAAACTGGGTAGGAGAAACTGAGCCTTCAGGATTTCTGGTACCCAGCACACAGTGGTCCACAGGACAGAGCAGCTGTCCTGCAACGTGGTCCCAGAAGCACCGACTCGCCCTTGCTGCACGGTGCCAACGTCCACACGGTGGAGTAGGATGGCTTTAGGGGTCTCTTTCTCATGAGAGAAAGCCAGGAGCAGGGTTGGTAGGGTTGCTTTGCAGTAGATATCACTGCTCCTTGCTTGTTATTCCAGCTCCTGCTGTGGGCCATCTCTGTTTCCCAGAGCCCGGTGCTCTCCGGAGCGCGGTGTGCTGCGCCTGCAAGCTGATAAGGCTGCTTTATGATCTGTGGTGGCTGGTTTTAATTAAAGCTGCCTCCTCTGCATTGCTTCCAGCCTTGTGCAGACAGCAGCACAAATGATTTCATCCCCTCTGATCCACCAGATGCCAAACTCACAATTACGAGCTGACATTATTAAGGAAGCTTCTCCCACCACTCCTGTTGGCTCAAGTAAAGTTGGAAGAAGAGAACTAAGGAGAAGGCATACAATGACAGCAAACAAAACCTTCACTTGTACCACTGACTAAGCAGAAAGCTGCTTAAGCACATTACCTTCAAACCTCCCCATCCTGAGAGCTCCTGGAGGGCTGCAGCAGAGGTGATGAGTCAGCCCAAGGGAGCAACTCGCTCCCCTTCAGGGCAGCAGGCAGCTTCTAGTCCTTTGAACTGATGAGACAGGCTCCAGCCAGGAAAGCACAGTGTTTCTTGTGAGACTCCAGCTTTAATTCCTACTGACACCTCCTGTGTGCAGGTGTGTAGGTAAAGGCTTCAGTTACCCCTGGAGTCACACCTGGAGTCATCCTTCTCTCACTCCTCCACAGGTGGGACTGAGGACATTAATGGGCCTTGACTGCCCTGATCACTGTCCCCTGGGCCTCACCCCTGGCTGCCCAGGAGCCCCCAGGCCACAGCTGAGCCATGCCTTGGGTTGTGCTCCTGACTGACTTGCTGTCTGTCCTTCCTGCACCGACCTCAGCCTGGACCTGCTGCTGCCCTGCAAGATCGTGGGGCTGCTGGAAACCAGCGTGGTCACCTCACTGAGGTACAGGTGGTCAGTGTGGTACCCTGGGCTCTTGGCTCATGTCCTCTCCTGGGGCAGCCTCCTGCCACTCCCTGACATCAACTGAGCCATCTCAAGCCCTGAGCTGAGCACTCTGAAACCCGTGGCTCCCATGAAGCTCTGTGGGCTTCCAGGGGCCCCTAGACCTGTGGGCAAGGGAATGTGAGGTCCCAGGTGGAGCAGTTCTAGGGCCATCTGGCAGCATCTCAAGTCTGGTCTGCCCTTGGCACCCCTGCTAAGTTCCCTGGTCCAGGCAGCCTGGGAACTCCATCTCCTGCCACCTAAGCTAGTTGTGTCTGCTACCAGACCCACAGGCTGGGAAACCCCAAGCTGTCTGGTGAGTTTGTGGGGCCTGGGATCCATGATGTTGAGGTAAAAGTGATGTTTTGCCTCCCTGACCTAACGCTGAGATCACCTGAGGAGCTCAGGAAAATTGCAGGCATTTTTTGCACAAAGCCAGGCCCAGAAAACTTTCCATAGGCACAAAAATCCCACCGCATGTTGTTCTCACCCTCATGCTGTTCTTGCAGTACATAAGGTTCAAGCAAGTCATCTTATCTTCAGAGCACCCTGACAGAGGGGGAAAAGAGAAAAACCCCAAACTCCACACCCTGTATTCCAGTTGGGGATGCCCAGAATGTGGACTTTGCTTTTAGGACCACCCTTGGCAGAGACAGTATTTAAACTTTGAAGCACCAGACCACGGACAGATAATCTTGTATGCAGAGTGGGATGTTGTCTTCTTTCCTGCATAAACAGGAGAGCAGAAGACAGGATTGCCAACAGCCTTCCTCAGCCACCAGCTCATTCCTCCCAGCCTCCCTACACCTCAGGGCTCCTAAAATTTCGATCAGAGGCAGCTGAGCTGCAGTCAACTCAAGACTTGCTGTTGAGGGTCATGGTGGGAGATGTCAGACTCTGTGGTGCTCTGCACCGAGACACCTGAGTCAGGCACACAGGAGAACAAACAAGAACATTAATTGATGAGAGGGCTTTATGGTCACTGCAGGCAGTTCCATCTCTTTCATGTGTGGGATGTGTAGTGTCTTATTTCTTGCATGTCCCCAGTGTTGTCATAGAAGCAAGTAACATATTTTTCTGGTACAGACCTACTCTGGTACATCCCAAGCTGGTACATGTTGTGCTCTGTTTCGGTCTCCAGAGGGTAAGAACAGCCACCTCAGACCCATCTGAACTCTGAGGATGCCGTAGCATGCTGTGTGTTTTCAAAGGACCTGTGGGATCCAGCTTGAGTCAACAGATTGAAATGGCAGGGGGTGAGTGGTTGTACCAGAGAGTGACTCTGCTTGAGGGGTTTTGCCTGTTAATGCAGAAGTTAAACAATTAATTTTTGTGAAAATACCAACACTTTTAGAAACTATTTGTAGCCTTTAATGTAGATAGGGGGAAAGACTTTACAGGACTACCATTGATGTGGAATTTGACTCAAATGAAAAAGCCAAACAAGCCCAACTCTGTGCTTAGAATTTATTTCTTCCTGCAAAGGTTCAAAAATTACAAAAAACAGGGTGCAGCTCTGAAATCTTTTCCCCTCATAGAAATCAAAGTGATTTAAATCCATTTAATTCCTGTGTTCTGTAACCAGTTTGCTCACTTTTACGGCGCTCAGCGATCCCACAAAACCAGAATTCAAATCCGGGTGCTTGACACCAAGTACCTGAGCTCAAGTTGTGCTTCAGTGACCATCCATTGGGGTGTACCCCATCAGGGTACTCCCATCACTCCTTAATTCCACAAGGAAAACTCCCTCCATGGAGATTATGGCTTTGAACTTGTTACCCAAGAGCCCTTCTGGAGGAGCGGTGTCACACTGACTGTCTTCCACCCAGTGTCACCCTGAGCATCCATCTGTTCATGTTTTCCTTTTCTGTTTACTAATGATGGTTCGTTGTGGAGGCTCTTTCAAAGATGAGCCTGCTAAGAAGGTGGATCTGGAAGACATAAGACTGCTGATCATCTCTGGGAAGGTGTTCCTCGTTACAGCCAGCTGGAAGACTGGATCCCTGTGCTTCAAACACTCCAGCCTGTGCTCAGAGCTTGATGTTGTGACAACTCAAATGAGCATTCCTGTTAGTGGTCTAGCAGGAACTGCACACCATGCTTTCTGTGTGTCCTAGCTGAGGGAGTATTTTCTATAACATATGGAGCTTCAATCTATGTTTATAACAAGGCATGTCACTTAAGAGTACAGAACTTCCCCCCATGTCAAAGAGAAAACAACCCCCCAGGAGATAAAATACTACCCAGAGCTATCTCAGACCCAAACGTTTTTCTTCCCAGTGAAATGGAAATGCAGAATGATTAGGACTGCTCACCTGAACACAGAGGTCCATGCAAAATTCACAGAAATTGAGTTTCCTGGGTCCCTTTCTTCCTTCTCACCCTGGCACACTGAGTAAAAGCAGCAAAGCACAGTAAGCAGCACCCAGCTGGTCCAATCTCCTTCACCAGGAGCATCTCTTCATCCTGCAGAACTCAGAAAGTGATGGATGGAGACACTGTCCATCCCCGGAGGCAACAGGACACTATGCAAGCAGGCATTTGCTCTGAGCTCTGCCTGACCAGATGTTGCAGCCTACCATCAGCTCTCTATCTGGTACCCAAAAAAAGGCTCTCGTTTCCCTCCCACACTGCTGCCCACGCTTGTGGTGTGTCTGCAGGCATGCACCAAGCTGTGCCATCCCTCCATGGGCTCAGCCTGGGAAGAGCCAGCAGCCCCTACTGCTTCCACCCAGTCTCTGGCAGGAGTCCCTGCAGAGCTCTGCTTTCTGCTGTCTCTCCTCACACATCTCTGCACCTCCCCAGGGCTGTGCTGGCAGCTCCACGTGGCGCTGAGAGCATCCGCTCCCTCAAATCCCCTTTTTCTGGCTGAAAAGAACGCCCCTCCTGCCCTTGGAGTGGTGTCAGGAACCTCCTGTCTCCAGCCACAGCCTGGGATCGCCTCCATCTGCAGCAGCTTTGGGGTGAATCCAAACTCAAGTAAAGCAGCTCTTGCTTTTTCCAGGGGAAAGAGGAGCAGATTTTGGCTCGCCAGTACAGTTATTTCCAATCATCTCCCAAACAGGATTTTGTGCTTCCCTCTGACATAAAAGATGATGCTCTTGTGGAGTCACAGTGAGATCCGAAGTACTGTTAGAGCTCCCATTTTAGCAAACTGCACTTTGGTTCTCCACATAAATCCTCCTCAGGTCCAACCTTCATGTTCATCTTCAGTGAGGATACTTCACTTGTATCCATCCTACCTAAAAATAGGTGGCAGGGGGTGAAGATGGAGCCAGGTTTTTCTCAGCGCTGCCAGGACAGGAGACAACAGGCACAAACTGAAATATATGAAATTCCACCTAAACACAAGAAAAGCTTATTTGTTGTGAAAGTGGATGAACAAGGCAGCAGGTTGTCAGGAGAGGTTGTGGATTATCTGTCCTTGGAGAAATTCAAGCACTGCCTGGATGCAGAGCTGGACAAGCTACTCTGGCTGGTCCACCTTTGAAGAGGGCTGGATTAGACATCTTCAGAGCTCCTGGAGAGATCCCCAACCTCAGCTATTCCATGATCTGGTCACCTCAGCTGAAAACATCATTGTGACTATTGAAAGGAGTTGCAAACACCTTTCTGTAGCACATGGATGTGCTTTCACAGCCTTTTTGGCTGAGGTTTGGGAAAAAGCTTGTGTCTCCAAGGAGGCACCATAACCATGCTCCTTTCCCTGAGCCTTAAGCAAAGTCTTTCCCAAACAGAAATCTTGTTCACAGTTTCATTTCCATTATTTTTTTTTCATAAAGCATTGTCCCAATCATTTTTTATTTCCTGCGTGTGGCAGAAGACAGAAATCAGGGAGGATAAAAGCCAAACATGGGAGAGCCAGGAAGCAGCATCAGAGTCACTGAGTTACCTCGGGGTTGCTGTCAAATCCATTATTATTCATTACAATAACCTCTGTCAGACTAATGGTCATGTGTCCTATTAGTCCTGCAGTCACCATGGGGAAAATAAAAAGCTTTGGACAGTTCTAGGAAGGGTCTCAATTTCAAGCCAATTTTCTTTATCGCAGCCTATTTTTGGCCAGTGCTGCTCATTTGGGTCCTCCTTGGACCTGCTGTTACGGGAACATAATTTCTCCCTTGTAGATGTCCATCTCTTGTTGACCATAACACATGTACCAGGTGACAAAAGTGCAGGTCTGGGAGTTATATCAGTCAGGGTGGAATCCAGACCCAAGCCCAGGCAAATTCAGTGGGGCCAGAATTATCTTTGAACAGATGACTGTTCAAACAAAAATATGCATTTGGGAAACTTTACTCAAGACTATATTCGATCACGTTTCAACATTGGACACTATTTGCTGCCGCTAACTTTTTTTTTCCTCAGAAAATATTTTTTTTAGCAAAATAAAAGCTCATGTCATTGTTCTGCAAAGCTTGCTGACCTTGTGCTAATTAACCACGCTTGAAGGCACACAGCATAACCTCATGCTAAGCAAAACAATGAACAGCCTATAAATAACAAAGAGCTACTGCTAAATTTCACATGTTCGGCCTCAAACTCAAAGATTTTCATGGAGGTAGGAGGTCACTTCACTGACTATATTTATCTCTTTAAAATTAACAGAAAGGAAAAAATAGGCCCCTTTGCCCTGAAACTGGAACATAAGGTCAGGATGATAAGTGGTACTGGCAGGGCTGGGGGAGTCTGGCCACGTCCAAGGCTCCTCACAGCTCGAGTCATCACCATCAACATGCTGGCAGGGCCCTGGGCTCTGATACTCTGTGTCCAGCAGGAAATGATATTCCTCTTGTGTCCTGAGTCATCACCCTGTGATTTTACATCCATGACACGTTAAAAAAAAAAAAAAATTAAAAATAGTATGCTTGGTCTTTCCTGTCAGTCCCAGGCATGTGATTGCTAAAAAACATCAGGAGAAAAATACTTGCCATTTGTTTCCAAAAGCCCTGGGGAACAGAGACGTGAAATTTGGGCGTGCTCAGAGTCTCTCCTAGAAAATGGCATTTGTCACATATCCAGATATTCTGCTGATCCAAGGAGCTGCTGCTGGTGAAGGGATGAGCTGCTCCCTCAGCCTCTGAGCTGTGTCGGTGTCTGTGCTGGCCTCTCTTTGCAGGCACTGCTGCTGTGTGTGGGGGCTGTCTTTGGGCTGCAGGGAACAGACACCCTCATGCTATTTGGGTGTTCCTGCTCTCCTCTGCTCTTCTTTTGGCCCTGCTCAGCTCTAGCTAGGCTTAGGATGGACCATCTCCTTAGGGAAACTGGCACAAAACCTGCTGGAACACAGGGATGCTGAACTGAGCCTACCATGAGCCGGAGGACAGGCAGTGCCTGAGATGCTACCCCAAGCCAATGCTTTATCTTGCTTTTCTGAATTATGCATCTAAGCCTCCACAAAGGGCTCTTTTGGTCTCTTAACTGGGTGGTGAGGCCCTGGCACAGGTCGCCCAGAGAAGCTGTGGAAGTGTCCAAGGCCAGGTTGGACGGGGCTTGGAGCAACCTGGGCCAGTGGAAGGTGTTCCTGCCCATGGCAGGGGGTGGGACTGGATGGGCTTTAAGGTCCCTGCTAAGCCAAACCATTACATAATTCTATGAAATGTTTGGACAATAAAGTGTCCCAAATGCTAGAGCAACTGACAATTAAATTATTAGAAAGTGGATCATGGTTTGGTAAACCTGGTTTTGATGTTAAAATCCTTCTTCACCTGCAAACCTTGACTGAACAGGGCCTCAGTTGCAAACCCAAGCTGGCAGACCACGAGGGTCACTGGGCAAACAGTTAAGGGATATCCCCCCATGGACTGAGGAGACTTTGACACCAGTTACAAACACAAGTGAAGGAAAAAATGGAAGCCAGTGACTTTGACAATCTCCTCCCTGAGAGGAGCTGGAAGCAGCAGGGACCCCGAACACAAATCTTGCCTCCCTTGCTAGCAAGTTGCATGGTGGGATTTTTGCAGAAGCACCCCAGGTTCCACAGGAGCCCGTGGTCATCCTGCTCCTGCCTGCATCCATGTGTGAGGGCTGTGAAAACCCCAGAGTAAAGCCAGCAGTCAGGTCTTCTCACCTGCTGAGCTCAGCAGCATCACAGCAAGGGGGAAGCTGACAAGACTAAGAATTATCTCACAAACAAGAAACACCAACTGTACTCTTTGATCTTCCCCAGATTAACACCCATGGCACCATTTTAATGGCTGAAGTTATAGTCACGCAGCTCAGATGTGTCCCAAGGACTGCGAAACTTAAGGACACTTCTTTCCTCCCCCCACTTTTTATTCTCATCAAGGAATGCTTGCCGTGCTGGGCAGATGTACAACATCACTGCAGTGCCTCAGGCAAGTGGAAAAACCCAAGAAGTGCATGCCCACGTCGTGGGGAGCTTCATCAGCCTGTAAATAGCAGTGATGGCTCTGAGGAGCCCAGGGGAATGGGAAATAAATATTCCTTCCCCTGAGTACCACTGGGCTAAAAAACATCAGCCGAAGGTCCCTCTGTAGGGCAAGATTCCCCCGTGGGGCTACAGATGAGGATGTTGAGTTTGAGGCTGCTTATTGGCATTGGAAGGAATTTGTTCCACCAGTGGAAAGTTTTGTGGCTGAAGCAGTTAGAGGGGGAAAAGCCAGCTAAAGTTCTGCCTTTCTCTACAGAGGGTAAACTTAGAAACATGATTTAGGACATGTAATTTAGAAAACCAAGATAAAAGTCAGGCCAGCTGCTTCCCCCAGAGCTTTTTTTATGATTATTGCTTAGCCACATGGACTAAGTGCCATATTTTGAGTGCAGACTTTTCTGGCTAAGCCATGAAACCCACCAACTGTAATTTTTGAACGTGTTATTTGTCCTGCCTGAAGAGACTCAAAACGTAGTGAAGCAGGAAGGAATAGGATGTGAATTGCAAAGCATCTTTGTGCACACAGGCTGCAGCACCCCATGTTATGGTATGATGAGATTTGTCAAGGTTTTTTTGATGAGGAGGTATCAGCAGATGACAGAGGTGAAAGCTTTGACACACCAGAGGAGCTGTGTTTGTGTACAAACAGTGAAAATTAATTGGCCACTAATTTGGTCTTGGTCTAAACTAAACCAAAATTAATGCCATGGTTTCTTCTCACCCTAGACTGGCTTCTAGTTAAGAGCTCTGAATAATTCAGGAGAAAGCCTGTCTCCTGCCAATTACTGCTGCAGACAGTTCCCATCACCACCAGCCCCTTCACTATGCACAGCCCTGGCTCTTTGCTCCTACCCTGGGCAGGGGGGAACTGTCATGTGAAAATGAGATTTCTGTCTTCTGTATTGGTTAGACTTTTCCATGGGATAAAGGGAAAAGGTAAAACCCAGCTCTTCTTATTCCGTTAGGAATAAACTCTGTTGGTTAATGTGATGTATAGCTTTAATAAATTAATTGCTGCAGGTAAAAATCGCTCCTACTGGGTGAGGTTTTGGTTAACACGACATATTATACAAATCTGTGCATTTGTGCAGATGCAAATCAATAATGGGACACTCTCCAGCTCCATCCTGGTCCTTGAGCACCTCTTCTGACAAAGAAGTTTTCTGCAAATAGAGTTGCAAGAGCATTCTGGGATATACTGAAATATTTTCAGTCACATTTTGTGCTGGTGCCAGATAACAGTCAGGTTTTCCAGCCATTTCATCCTGCTCTCACACATTGTCCCAGCTTTTGATAAAAAAATGTTGAAACCTTGGCTTTTTTCAGACGTCTGTAAGCATTGAGAAATCGATCTCCCCGGGGTTCTGGGCACCGTAATTAACTTGGTCTGTTTCTAATGTTAAAAAACTTCATTATGACTTCACTGTCCCAGCCAGACATCACGGAAAAAATGGTGCATGGCTCTGATCCCATCTCTTGATGGATTAAAAGAGATGTGGAGGTACAAGGTAAGAGCAGAAGGCGGTGAATCGGATCATGCACACGCTCCTGTTGGTTTCCATTTGCACCCCTTGAACAGAAGCCTGAGGCCCTTCCACAGTGTAAGAAATTTCAGGCCAAGCTGTTGAAATGGCTGTTTTAACATCTAAGCTCTCTACAGGGTTGTCTCCACATATCCACGCAGACAGAGCTGCTGGCAGGCAGGTCCCCACCTGCTCCCCTCAGTGGGACACCTCAGACGGGATATGGAAGCCAGGGGAGGATTTTTGCCGAGGTGTTTTCCAGGTGGTTGGTGCCCAGCACGTACTTGTGTCTGGAGTTGTTCCTCCAGAAGGGCAGGACTTTGCACTTCTGCTTGTGGAACTCCATTTATGCTGTTCCTGCCAACCCATTTCTCCAGGCTGTTGAGGTCCCCATGGATGGCAACACACCCACCCGGGTCCATCAGCCACTCCTCCCAGCTTTGTGTCACCTGCAAACTTGCTGAGGGTGCTCTCTGCCCCATCATCCATCATTCAGGTCATTAAGGCAGAGGTCTGGGCAGCACACTGAAGGATTTCAGCCTTGTTGGTGGCCCTGATGAATCCCACAGGGTGGGATTTCTGGATACAGTCAGGAGCTCAGCTTCCTTTTCAAAAGCCTGAACACCTACAAATATCAGTGTTCAGCTGGGGCTGTTAGATTTGCAAGTACAAGCACTTCAGAAGTGCCAGCATTAAAGTTTCATATCCAGCTTAAATCAGTCCTCTAAGCTGTTGTTCACTGGCTCACACAGGCTTTTCCCCTGAGCAGACAGACCTCAGGAATGTGTGGTTAACGCGTGGTTTGACATGACACTGGCTTCAGCTGCAAAACTGGTAATGGGCCCAAATCTTGCTCTCACCAGCTACCCATGGGCTTCCTCTGTTCCACAGTTTCTTGTCCCCAGGTGGTGACAGGACAACTCTTTGTGGGGCCAGGCTGTCAGCTCAGCTGTGGACATTACCCAGTCTAAAAAGGAATGGCTTAGCCCCAAAATGCAGCATTTCTTGCAGTGCGTGGGAGGGATGTGCTCTGTGTCAGCCTAGGGGTAAAAAGGTCCCTGTGAGGATGGAAACTGTCCTGTGGAACCCCTTCCTCTTTGCTGCAGAGTGAGACAGAGCCCACAGCAAGGCAAGGAGTGACCTTATGGACCAGAGGATGGAAAGTCCACAGCTGCCACCAGTGCCACTGTCACTGGGGTTTCGTGCGACACATTTCTCAGAGGCAGTGGCTGGCTGATGGCTCCCCAGATTTCTGCTGACTGCCCTGAGGTCCTGCTCGTCTGATTTACAGAAATGTGCATCATTCACAGCTGCAACTGGAGTCTGGTGGCTTTGCCACCGTGGCTGCAAGGGCTGAAGGGTCTCTCTGGAAAGCCAGAGCCTGGGCAGATGGATGGATACTCAAACTAAGAGAGCTTTGGCTTTAACTTCAGGAGCTTTAGTTCCCTGTCATCCAATCACAGAATGGTTTGGGTTGGAAGGGACCTTAAAGATCATCCATTTCCACCTCTCTCCTGCCGTGGGCAGGAACACCTTCCACTAGACCAGGTTGCTCCAAGCCCCGTCCAACCTGACACTTCCAGGGATGTGGCAGCTTCTCTGTGTAACCTGTGCTAGGGCCTTACCACCCTCCCAGGGAAGAATTTCTCCCTAATATCTTATCTAACCCTGCCCTATCCAGAGGACAGTCACAGTGCCAGCCCCCAGCCTGGCAGGGGGGTGAGGCAGCAGACTGAGCGATGCTGCTCGCCAGCACATGCAGGAATGAATAAACTCCATCTCCCATCAGCCTTTCAATCTGTGCTGAAATGAAACAGGATCAGTCACTGCATAACGAGGAAGAAGTAGCCTGTGCTGTTGATTTGGCATTTAGCACTCCTCTGAAGATTAAAGTGAGAGTTCCACTCAAAAACTGGGGGAACTTGCAAGGGAGCTGAAGCTGAAATAAAGTTCTGATATGCCCTTTTGAATGGGGGACTTTTTTTGGAGTTACTAATGAAAATAAGTCAAATGGCCTGTGGCTCACTTTCGGTGACTCCTTTTCCTTTAGTTAGTAACAGATCAATGCAATGAGCAGCCAGCTTGTGTCATTCCCAGACACCTCATCCCCACGGAGACCTCCTGCCAATGCCTTGTTTGCAGTGAGATCCACGACCTGGCAGTTCACCTTTAGGCTCCATGGGAAAGTAATTGCAGGAGGAAGTGTGAAGAGGTCTGCTTTTGTCAGGCAGGCTCTGGCAGCCTGTCAAACTGGCAGCTTCCAAGTGCAGGTGAGGAGAAGGCTTTTAGCCTGGTTTCCTGTGGAAAGGAGCCTGCCACCATCAGGCTGTGATCAGCTGTAACCCAAGCTAGCGAGCAAGCTGAGGTAAAGATCTTTAAAAAACTGAAGTCCTCTAAAGATCTTTTAAAATTGAAGTCCTCTAAATATCATAAGAATAAAGAAGCCCAGAGAGAAAAGTGATGTTATTGATGCTGTCACAGAGGGAAGGGCAGGGATAGCTTTCCTCCTAGATATTGCCCTCAGTGGCCGCCGCTGGGCATGGGTGTACTCACCAACTAATCCACAGGAATGAAGCCCCAGGGAATGGCTTCTGCGGTCTTTTGGCTGGGTGACACTAAAGGAAAAGAGAGACATATTTTCTGTGGTGGCCACAGGTGACGTGAGAGAAGAACTGACGAAAGGAAAGATCCAGGAGATGAGGAGAGGAGAGCTGAAGCTGTTTTGAAGAGAGCATAGCCCTATGATTGTGTATCATAGGCGGTTTGCTCGACCACGGGCTATGGCAGTGCAAGAGGTGTAGCAAGAAGTCAGTCTGCAAGAAGCCAGGGTTTTGTGGATTTCTTTTTATTATTATTTTGGTGGGTCTTGTAGTAATTTTTGTGCCATATATTGATGTTTTTGCAGAGAACAGGGTCAGAAGGCTGGGCGAGCTGTTCATGGGTCTTCCTGCATCAGCAGAAATACATCTCACATTCAGCCACACTTGGCAAACCAAGTTGTGTTTAGCCTGTAGCTAGAAGTGTTTATAATTTGTTTTAGTGTTTATAATTTGTTTTAGTATCTATAATTCGTTCCTGCACACAGCACTGAGTATGTCATCACACTGGAAAGCGTTCAGCTGGTATCAGCTGAAGGAAGGGAGCTGGGCAATTATCTCACAAGGAGTCTGTGGACTCAGGTGTATCTTGTATTAGAACACCCACCACTCACTGCAGTCTGGCCCATGTGAAAGGCTCAGCTGCTTTGTGATTTATTTTTGTATCTCCTTGGGGTCAAATCATCTCTGCGAAGGAGGATTTAATGAGAGGGACTGACCCATCCTGCTCCTCTTGTTATTTGACAGTGAAATTTTAACCAGCATCTCCTCAGAAGACAAACTACTCACCAGGCCAATTTTGTATAATCAGTATTTCCATTGGATTTGCCTGACACTTGTGTTTCCTGACTAGCAAGCCCTGTCCCATAATGTCATGGCATCTCCTAAAGCCACCAGTGCAGCCAAGTCATCAGCCACCTTTCTTCACTTCAGGAACCTGTGCCAGGTGAGGAGAGCAGAAACATTTCCCTGAGCAAAACAGGTCAAAGCCAGTAAATGGGGCTGGGGAAGGAAACATAAAATCCCAAAATCATAGAATCATTTAGGTTGCAAAAGCCCTCTCAGATCATCAAGTCCACCCAGCACTGCCAAAGCCACAACTAACCCATGTCCCAAACTGCCACATCTATATGTATTTTAAATCCCTCCAGGGATGATGACTCCACCCCTGGCCTGGGCAGCCGTGCCAGGGCTTGAAAACCTTTTGGGAGGAAAAAAATGTCCCAATATCCAACCAAACCTCTCCTGGTGCAACTTGAGACCGTTTCCTCTTGTCCTATTGCTTGTTACCTGAGAGAAGTGACCAACACTCCCAAAACTGCCACTAAGCATCTTTTGCATCTGAACCTCAGATTCATTTTGAATTAAAATGATAATGCTCAGCACAAACCTTAAAACAACTTGGCCCAGGGTCTGTCTTTCTTTTGCCTCAAACACTGAGCTGCATTTTCTGCAAGTGTAATTGGTGCCATCAGATTGTGACAGCAGCTCTCCATTCCAAATAGTTCATTTTACTTTGTGAGATCGAGCCCTTTAGCAATTTGTTCTCTGCAGTCATTGCAGACAGCAATGAACATAGTATTTACAATATTAGACTGCAGCTTTTCTGTAATGGCCAAAATAAAAGTAAAGCTGGAATATCAGAAGGTAATAACAAGGTGGTTGGACGTTAGACCCTTAGAGTGTCTTATAGGCAGAGTTCATATTCCTGGCCATAATTTGGTTTATATAAGGCAGAGAAAACGAAGTTTTATTTTAAAATTTGATGGACCTGCGGTCCTGAAAGCTGAAAAACTTCTTCTAAATCCGTTTACCCACAGAAATTCTAACCACAGACCTTACTTTTCATTGCCTGGCCAAGCAGACAAATCTGAAGTTACCCAGACCACGACCTTTTTTACTGCTTGTGGCAGCAGATTGCAGCCTGAAAGCAACACTCATCCAGGGTGATACACCTGAATGTTTCCATTTTCTTTGTTACTATGGTTATGTTGCAATATCTAGTCTTGTCTGTTTATCGTTTACAGCTCAGTATGGCCTAGGTTTATACGTTCTGAGTAATTACCAGAATTTCACTCCACGAAGCAGAGGGGTCCTGGGCAGACATTTTAATTTCCATCAGCTGTCATACCCTGGCAAGATAATTAAACACTCTTCATTTTCCATTTTAAATGGTATACAAACGCCGGACATTAAAACCAGAGAGCTTTCCAAAAGAGAACATGTGGGTAGCTTCAAACTTTCCTTTGGCACCCAGCCACCAGTGAGGTTCAGCTGAAGTTCACCATTTCCCATTGTGTAAGGCTATTTGTTTAACATTTCTTTTGTCTGAAGTGGCCTTGTCAAATGAGATCTCCACATAATTTTCATTTGGCCCTTCACTCCCATCTGAGCTGTTACTCCCATAGAAGCAGTTTGACTTTAGGCTTAACAGGAATGTAGGCATAAGTAGATAAAGTTTTAAAAAATTCACATGATTTTTCAGGTTAATCATAAAGCATCCATAAAAAAGGGACGAGGCAGCCTCAGATTCTCATGGTCTAAAAACCCAAAGACATTTCCAAGGACCAAGGTTCAATAACCTCGGTTCACTTCACCTTTGTAGACAGGCTGGCCCAGGTTTTGCAGCCAAATTCCAATCTCTGTGTTTTGACTAGATTAAAAAAAAAGCTTCACATTGTTTTGAGTGAGGGACATATCCTTCTTCACATCCTGTCCTGCATGGCAGTGCTGAGTGGGGTTAAATGCTCCTCACCTTCCCCCCTGCAGCGTGAAGCCATCCACACGCTGAAGGTGTGCGTCATGCGACGTGTTTGCTCTGTGTGACACAATGACATCCCCCTAAACAAATCAGTGCCGTCTCCTGGCAGGTCTGTGTGTCAGGATTTAACTGGGGACTGGAGCTGGAGTCACTGTTCCTGCTGTTTCTCAGGCTGTGGTTGCACATCCAACTGCTCCGATCGTCTGTCTCCCCACTCAGCTGGCTGACACTGAACCAGGAAAGTGTTGTTTTCTCCTATTCTAAGATCATATTAAAGGCAATAAGGAAAAGGATGAGAGCTTTTAAACTTATATTAACAGGTAATATCACTAAACATTGTACAGATCCACCTCTGCTGGTATTTGATATGCAAATGAAAGAGACCACGTTACTGTTGGGATAGAATCACATTGGTTGGGAAGGACTCCGGAGGTCCTCTACTCCCACCTCCTCACCAGGGCAGGCCTAGATACAGCAGATTGCTTGGAACCATGTCCAGTCAAATTTTGGATGTCTCCAAAGAGGAGGTTTTACAACCTCTCTGGGCAACTGACATCAGTTTACTCTTAAGGTAGAAAATTCTTTTCTTCTGTAGAGCTAGAATTTCCATCTGACACATAAAACAAAAGGAAAAAACCTCAGCCCTAGCTGGATCCAGAAGCTACACTAATTTCTGGCGTGGTTTGCTCACCCCTCAAAATCTCTGCTTCTTCCTTAGCATCTTCCCACTGCAAACAAAATTACATTTCTCTAATCATTTCAATTGTCTACATAAGCCATTTGTGTCCTGGAAGCTGCCAAGGCTGTGCCTCATTTCAATTTCTTGCTGGCCTTGCTCAAAGGCCTGCTGCCACTGAAATCCAGCATCCTTAAAAAAATCAGTTACAGAAAATGACACCAGACGAATTCCAGACGGCTCCTTGCGATCCAACAGGAAAGAGTTAAAGCACTGCAGCAGGAGCAATCAGCAGGGCTGTCTTCTCAAGGGTCAATGCATAGAGCAAGAAAGTAATGTGAGTTGATGCAGGGGATGCGAACACGCCCCGCGGGATGCTGTGCCAGCCCTACCCCGCACCCCGAGCAGCGCTGCCCTCCCGGGGGTGCGTCCTGCCCCCGGCCCCGGAGAGTCGCTGCCGCTTCCCGTCGGCTGCTCCTCCGCGACAGGGAGGAGGAAATGGGCTCGGTTCGTGCCCCTGCTCGCTGGGAGCCACAGAGCACACTCCGCACGTCGCGCCCAATTTCATCACCGGGGCGTCTTTCATCTGGACACGCAGCTCTCCTTTCTTACAGGGACTGGGGGCCTCGCTGGTCCGACGTGCCAGCGCTGCCCTGCAGAACGAAAGGCGGCTCCAGCTCACACCGATGCGCTGGGCTTGCATCTCTCTTCTCCCCCGTGTCTTTGATTTCGTCGCTTGTGGCCACCAGAGTGGCCCCCGCTGGTCCGGGTGGCACTGCAGGGACATCATTCTGAAGCTCCACCTGATCTCCCGTCCCCTCCCGTCGTTGTTGGAGACGCAGCAATGCTCACGCAGCACACATCACATGTCAGCAGGGAGACGGGCTGTCCCCAGAAGGAGAGCCATCTGAACTGATAAAAGATGAATAACTTGATGTGATCACAAGAATTAACAATACTAAAATGTCTCCGAGAGGCTTTTGGCGAGGCCCTGATTGTCACACACGTTCAATGAGCTGCTCTTTGCCACAATATTGTTGTCTTTGATATCCTTAGAGAACACAAAATAATGCACATTAGTTGTATCTTTGCCTCACAACAAGGGTGCTTCAGCTCTTCCCTGTTCTCACACCGGAGTGATACCTACCTAGCTATACAGTATAAATTGGAAAATTACTGTCTTTGGTACCTATAATTGGAAAGATTCTTCCTCTAACAAAATTAGACAATTCTGAAATATCGCTCCATGATGTTAAAGAGCTGCTGCTTCCACATATCCAGTCACAAAATATTCTGAGTTGGAAGGGACCCACAAGGATCATCAAGTCCAACTCTTATGTGAATTATCCATACAGGGATCAAACCCACAATCCTGGCATTATTAGCAGCATGTTCTAACCAACTGAGCTAATGGGAGGCACTGGGAAATTTGTAAATGAACCGTTATTTCAAATTTGGGAGTTAAATCAGGAATACGTATTATTTTGATGAGATCTTAGAAAGACTTTTTTTTAATTACCCATGACTGTGGAAGAGCTTTGAGCAATCCCTTCCCCACCCCAAATTCCCAATGGCACCTTCCAAAGTGACATGGAGTAATGAGGAGGATTCACATTTCAGAAAACATCTGCAAATGTCATTGAAAAATGAAGAGCTTATTCTCCACTTTTTCAATGGGGAAAATAAAATTGTGTACAATGCAAAGGCATAACTTTAACAGCACATCTTTCATTTAGCAAGGAAAAATAAGCAATAATTTCCAGCCCACTGGAAGAAGTGCAGCTATTTGCACAGTATACTCGAGTAGGCTCCCTCTGTGTTAACATGCATCACAAGCTGTAGCTATTTTAATGCTTTTTAGCTTCAGCATTCTTACATGTCATTGAAAACATCCGGCTTTCCACGAAACAAATCTCTACTTTAATGAGGTGCTTGTCTAGAATACATATTTTTTCACACATTATCAGATAGAAAGTTTGGAAATGGAACAATAAAATACACACAAACCAGACCAAAAATGAACATCCTGCATACCTGATACAAGGCTCTGCTTAGGTACAATGTGCAAACAGTTCTTTCTCTTTCCACAGCTGTTTTATTATTCTTTGGGTTTTTTTCAGGGCTGAGCATAAAATCTGGTCTCTTCTCTGGTTCTCTATCTATTTGACTTTGTACGTTAAGAAGAGTTGTTAATGAATATGATTAATCTGACACAGCTTAAGTAACATTAAGCTACTTCAAATATATTCCTCCTAATATACCAGCTGTTTCCTGGGAAGAGAAGCTTTCCTTCAACAGAAGATTTCCTTCAAGAGAAGATTTCTAAATCTCCTCTCATTTGTCCCAAAGGTCCTTTTACACCTTTGTAGTTAAACTGTGTGTATTTTGAATTTATCTATTGTCCTTCTGTTGTGACCTTCACCACACTTCCTTCCCGAATTGGAGTTTCTTCTTCATGACTTGGTCTATTTTCACTCAGCTTCCCACGAGGTCATATCTCTGGTGCTCTCAGAAAAGAAAAATCCCACCTGGAGTTTCAGGGAGGTGCAGTTGCCATTGCAGACTAACAGTTGCATTTTCCCTTCTCCCCCCAGACGATCCTTCTACCCACAAGCTGTGCTTCAGAACATAAAATTACCAGCAAATGGGCATTCCGCTCACCTGCTTTTTCCTCTTCCTGGTGAGGAATTGCTGCAGCATTGGATTAAAAAGCAGTGGCTGGAGGGTCAGTCTGGGGCCCAGCTCAGTGGTACCACACGGGCTCCTCCAGCCTGTTGTAAGGGAACTCTTGGTGCTGTGGGGAAGCACAGCGGGACACCCAGTGAGGGCTGAGTGGCGAAACCACAGGACTTTGTATTTTGAAAACTAATAAATTCCCAGTTATTAAGCTAGTTCTCAGCTCCCTTACCTCATTCCTGGCTGTGTGTCGCCTTCTCAAACCCCTCTCCTCCGTTTCCACTGACTCCTGTGGGACTGTGCCTGTCTGAAGAGCAGAGGTCCTGTCCCTTGTCCTTTCAGGGGAGACTGCTGCCATAGCTTTTTCCTTGATGCAAGGTGACTGCCTCCCTCGGGAAGGTTATTCACCCTGCCTTGTTTCGTGCATCCAGGACTGGGGCCTTAGGAAATGCTAAAAAAAAAAAGTGTTCACCAGAGAGCACAGTGTGGCTGGGCTGGACCAAACGTGAATGAGGCTCCACTTGCTGTAAGCAGAGCCAAGGCAAAGCGGATTTCCAATGTGGATGTTTAAATTAGGCAATGAGATTACTGCCTGCACTGTCCCTCTAGTGAATGTCCATTCCTGCCCAGTGCTCATCTCAAGCTGCTCATTCAGATTTAGAGATCACAGCAAAGAGGTGGGAATTACAACTCACATCACTGGAGGAGAGTGCAGGAGTCAAAAATTTAGTTTTACTGCCTAAAGCAAGGTCAGGGTCCTGTTAACAACTCAGGATGAAAGTGGTATTGTGGCCCTAAGGACTAAAAGAAATAAATTGTATTAAAACATTTCATTTTGGTGACAGACTCAACATCAACATAACAGGTAGTTTAGTGATAAAATCATAGAATATCCTGAATTGGGAGGGACCCATGAGGACCAATCAGTCCAACTCCTGACCCTTCACAGACACCTCAACAATCCCATCCTGTCCCTGAGAGCGTTGTCCAAACCCTCCTGGAGCTCTGGCAGCCTTGGGGCCCTGACCACTGCCCTGGGGAGGCTGTTCCAGTGTCCAACCAGTGAGGGACTGCAAATATACCAGGACATTTATAACATCATTCAAGACTCATTTTGCACACTGCAGCAGTAAAGCTAATTCAATATGTAATTTTTATGAAGAGATTCTTTCATCAGGTCTCAAAATGTGTATGTCTCTGCCAGTCCTTCTTTCCTTTGCAAATGAAATTTTTATCTTTGCATCAATTTCTCCCACCATCAGGTTTCAAAGAAGGATGTTCAGTTATCTAAACACTGAAGCTGGTTTGGGCGCTTGCCAGTTTTGAAGGCATCGTGTTCACTATCCCCTGGACTGCTTTGAAGGATGCCTTTCATCTAAAATATTACAACCTTTTGGAGCTACATTTTACTTATATTTTATTGGGTCTTTATTTCCAGAAGTTTCTTTTACCTCCTACTGGCATCCAAAGGAAATTTTGTGGCAGAGCTGAGGTAAATTAAAACCAACTCCAGAAGGGGAGGGTTGTGTTTGTTAATAAACTCAGCAACTGCCTCTGTCAGGAAGCTGTGAATACCAGGAAGGACAGTTGCTTTGCATCAAGTAGGAATACTGTGTTTATTTAGACAGCACATTTTAGTCCATGGGCAGTAGTCACAAGAGATGCCAGGGGACAATAATGGGGAACACTCAGGACATGTCTGGGCTGGCCCAGAAGAGATCACAGGGGGCAAGACTTCCTCATTTCCTCTTTTAGCTGAAGATAAAGTAACAGCAGCACATTGCAGCACCAAGGTATATACAGATAGTAGCTCTAGAAACACACGTAGCCACCTTACAACACAGAAACAACCAATAATAGATCTATTGGAAGATTGACAAGGGAGTCCTTCGAGTCAATCCAACAACCCTCCCTGCAAACCTCAAATCAGCCATAGATGCTTTCTAGACTCAAGTGACTGAGTTGCCTTGGCCTGATGATTTACACTTGCCTCCCCTTTTGCCCTCTGTGATTCAGAAGAGCTGCTGTGAAGCTATCTCTGCTCACCATCTGTAGCCCAAGTAGAAATAGGAGCTATCTGAACAGTCCCCAGGGAAAACATCCCGGCTCACATTTCACCGGGCTTTACTCATTCCTGTTGAGTCACTGTTCCTTTGGGTACTTCTCTGCACCGACGTGTTTGCTCCGTCAGCAGCTAAAAGGAAGACACAGGTAAGTTCCTCTGATGCTGGGAGATACAAGCCTGGAGTTTTACTCATACAATGCAATATTTCTTCACTAAGAGCACTGGGAAATCCTGATCCCAGCAAGACAACAGTTGTTGAACTAATTAATTGCTGAACTAATTCATTCTTCTTCCTTTCCCTAAGACACACTTGATTTTAGACATAGTTTTTTCACTACTGACATCGACGTGTATATTAGAGAACTGAGTAGGACCATCGGATGATGCAGAGGTAGAAGTGTGTTTTGGTGATTGAATACAAAGCTTGGAGTTAAGAGTAAGAGAAATCATCTTGGGAATGGGTTGCTTGGGAAGTATTTGACAAGTGAAAAACTACCTTAAATGAATCATGGACTTGGTCCAGTGTAGATTATCTTTACTAAATTCGTATGAATAACCTGTTTCTGTAGTTTTAGATTTCACCTAAATCTCTGCCATCATGTCACTATGCAAAAAACCTGAATGATAAAAACTCTTAGGAGCATGATGGAGGACTAATTCACCATCATTTTTCAAAGATAAAAAATAATAAAATATATAAAGTAACATGAGCTCAAGCCCAGTAACATACAACAGGCAGAAAACAGCAATGGTTACAAGCTAGAAACTGAGAATTTTCAGTAGCAAAATAACAACTTCTTTCTGGTGACCACATCTACCAACCTCTGCTGTGAACAGAACTACTGATCTGAGAGTGGGTGTTTTGCTCAGACTTGAATTGAGACTCCCTGTGTGCAGGAGCTGCTCCAAGCCTGCTGTCCAGCAGTGTGCTGCAGCCAAATAGAGAAGACCTTGGAATTTACAGGCTCTGTATTTTCTGACAGATAAGTCCCAGGTACCGGTTTCCCTTTCAGCTGCCTATTTATAGTTACTTTCTTCTGAGTCTTTTCAAAAAATGTAGTTCCTCTCTCTCTCATCCATCCAGATTTCAGGCCAGCTTTCACTTGCCTTTCAACCTCCTTATCATCTGCAGCTGAGTCATCTCCCATGTTTCCTGTAGTCTGGATTAATTCCTTCTTTGGCAGATGGGATTTCCCCTCCCACTCTTCCTCCACAGACTTCTTGAGCAAGTCATCTTCCTTTTCTGCCTCAGCTTTTCCATCTCTAACATGAGAATCAGTACCCTTCCCTTCCTTGGATCAATTTTAAGAACAAATCCACTTCTATCTGCAAAATACTGCGACTGCCACAGAAAAATATGCAAGCAACATAATCCTTAGTGTTCTCTCACAAGGGTATCCATAAATGAATACATGTATTACATCCCTCTTCCCAGCTAACCACATCTTAAGAATGGGAAGTTATATTGACAACTATAATCAGCAAATGCTGATGAACAAGTGTCAGCTGCACCACTGATCAGGTGGTGTGGCAGGTAAGGGGAAAAACTTGAGGTCTCCCACATGGAGTTGAAGATTTGTGGGGCTCAACCTGAGCAAGTAGAACAGAAGAAGGAAGAGAAGATGCTTAACATACCAAGCACAGACAAGCTGGTTTCTGAGATGGAGACAACCATGCTGAAGGGTAAAGCTTGGAGGCACTTTTAGCACCTTATTCAGGAGCCAACCTGAGATTTTAGCAGACAGCCCTACCAACTGCCCTTCCTCTGCAGCCTTTGTCACACTTTGGTGATAGAAAACAGTCTCCTGGGGAAATCTGCAGCATTACAGACAGTGCTGAGGTTAAGGAAAGCATCCTCCAGTTCTCCACTTGGCACTTGGGCTGTGCCAATATTGACCAAATCGCTGATGGTATTAAATAGACTCCCTTTCATTTGAAATGCAAACAGGTAAATATTAGTGCTACGTCAAATGAGACTTGGAGAATGCACATCCCAAACCCCCCTGTTCATTGCCCCTTAGGCATTGCTTAGAGGGTACAGAGCAATGGAAAGATGTGCTGTGTCTCAGCTAATTTAGACCCAACTGTAAGAAAGCTAAAAGCAGAAGGACCTTGCAGTTTGTGCTGGACACAGGCTTGTGAAATGGAAATGACATAAAAATGCTCTGTATTCATGGTTCATCTGTATTTTTCCAGCTCAGGGTAAGGTCTGAAAAACTCCCTGTGCAGTCACAGGCATGTGAGGACATTGCAGTGCTCCCAGGACAGACGTGCCTGAGGAACCTCCTCATCCCTCCCTGTGATGAATGGGACGGGGCCAAAGGGCACCTGAGCTCTCTTGGCTTCCAGGGAGGCTTTAATTTATTTTCAGTCACACCAAAACAAAGAGGACCCAACCTTCCTCACTCTTTGTACACATCCTTTGCCATGAGTATGGACTCCATCTTTGGAGGGTAAATAAAATATTTACAGTCTGTAAATCCTGGAAAGTTGTTTCTGCTTCAGCAACAGGTCCAGTTTCCTGGCCTGCTGCAGGGCAGATTGGGTAACAGTCTCCAACTCATCTCCTAGCCTACAAAGTTTATGTATTTATAGAATATCTTGGAAAAGATTTTTTGATTTACCTATGATTTTTTTGCCAGAGAGGATACTGAGCACTTCTCCTACAATACAAATTACATTCTGCATCTTTTGTTATAAGTCTTTTGTAACACACCTTTGTAGTATGTAGACTTTTTTTGTTGGCTTGGCTTACATCTACTATGTTTCATGGGCTCTGCACCACTGACATTTCTGAATCATTTGCATTATTCTTAATACCCTTGTGGCTGAGGGGAGTGCTGGGCTTTTTCACAACGCTTTACTGGCAGGACATGCATGTTGAAACAAATAGTGATGCTTGGGATTTGTACCTTCAAAGTGCTCTTCAAATACAGCCAAATAAAACTTTGCACCATTGGGGTGAGGAGCTGAGAAGTATTTATTCCTGTTCCACCAGAAAGCGAGTGGCTGAAGTCGACATTGGGGCATGGTGTTGACTTCAGCACACCGAGCGAAGAGCAGGCTCCTTTTATTTTGGAAATGCTTGGTCACGTTTGAAGAAGCCCTAAGACTATTTTGAATCATAGAAACGGAGCCTTTGGTGTGTTCCCACGCAGTCTCAGAACTTACTTGGCTAAATTTCTCCCCGTCCAACACCACAGGAGCTGGGCAAGGGTGAAGCTCCTCCAGTACGTTTTTAGTTGTACACATAAATATATGAGACTGTGTATAGCATTCATTCTCCCTTCTGGTCACAGTGTGGAAAATATAGATAGCACTTAGTCCAGTTAAATGGAATAAGATTAATGGAGGCAGCTATTTTCTGAAAGGAAGTGCAGGAGCACAGGTGGCTATGGAGATGAGTTGAGTTGTCTCGTTCCCCAATTATTGGGATGTATATTAGGTCATTTAAGAGCCTGATTTGGTCCTCATTGAAACAAAAGCAGAAAAGCACTTATCCTCTGCTTCTTGATAACTGGGATGTGCTCAGTCTCTTAGCTACTCTGTTTTTTCATTCACTTAACTGCTCCACCTACGGCTGAAGTCACAGGCAGTGGCGTCTGCTGAAGAGTACAAATGGGTCAGGCTTTTTCCTCCACTTTCAGCACATTAAATGAACTAATGAGATATCAGGTCCTGCTCATCCAGACACCTCAAAGCTTGACGTGGAGTAGGTCAGCCTAGAGGAGACATTTGGAGACAGTGTGACATCCATTCAGGCCACACAACACCAGTGTTCTTCCATTTTTGAAAGGCTTTGCCTGGACGGACATTGGGTACTGAGAACTGCCTTCCCCTTTTTGGCCAAGAGCAGGAGTCATGAATAGCATGAGCTAGAGGTTCAGGTTTGCTCCACACCTTTGAAAGGCCAACAGCCATGGGGACAAGCACAACCCCATGGCAACAAAGGGAGGAAATAACACTTTGTACTTCTTTACCACAGTTGTGCAAAGTTGGGAAATCTCCCTTTAACACTGCACAGACAATGTAAACCAAGGTTTTTTTAAACACCAGATGAAGTGTGCCACCTCTGAACATTTAAAAGAGGCTTGTTTAGGGCTCTTTAAAGTGTTTTCTCTCAATCTCGTTCGATTCAACTTTTCTTTAGCTTCGCACCTGGACCTCTGAGTCACAGTAAACTTCAGAGACTGGCAGTTCTTTCCCTCTCCAAAAGCACATATGCACACAGACACAGACACAAAACAAACAACAAACCCAGTGACAGATGTTTGCATGGTCTCAGGCGTAGCATACCATAAAAAATTACACTGCTGCAGTCCTTGGAGGTAGGTTAATATTTAGTTTGGCTTATGGTTTCTTCAGACTTGCAGGGCAATAGTAACCTTGGGGGAGATGCCTCCGTATTTTTTGAAGCCTGGAGCACCCCATCCCACCAGCAGCAGGCTGCAGATGTTGTTGGAGCTGATGCAGAAAGGTTGCAGCTTTCCTTTCTTCTCCTGTACCCCCACTCAGGAAAGGATGCATTATCTCTATACTTAGCTTGATCACCCAGGTCGAGGTGACTATGTATTAATACATAGTCATGTGCCCAACTCCTGCCTCTGCTGTGGCTCAGCAGTTTAGGGATGCTGTTAGTGACCCTCAGCTGGTTTTGTAAAACTACAATTAACATGGACTGTCACAGGCTCAGACTGCAGAAGAAATGACCCTCTCTCTTTTTTCTAGTCAGATTCTCTTCCATTCCCCATGTCCATTGGTGATGGACATTCTTCTGGGGATCCACTATCTTTTGGCCATGAAAAGCACAGTTTGACCTGCATGCAGACTCACATCTCTCCTCCTTTCAGAGGTCCAAATTTGGACTTGTTTTGTGATGGGGAAAACAGGAGATGGGCACCCTACTCAATCCATTTGGCATCTTGCACGAGAATAAAGACACCAGGAGATTTTTTGTGTAGTCCTTCAGAGAGGTTATTGCAAAACAGACCCAGGGAGGGCTGGGTAAGACATTCAGCCTTTCCTATATCATCCTATGGACCTATCTTGGCTTTCCCCTCACCTCTCTTTGTTGTTCAGCAATGGAAGAAGCTGATCAGAAGGCCCCACTTCACAGAGGTCTTTGGACTCCAAAGAACAAAGAAATATAGTTGAATTTTGTGAGAACAAATAACACAGAACTACATTTTGCTACTGCCCTTCACTGGTTTGAGAGTGACCAGAATGCTTTCATGCCATTTTTGACCAAACAGCCCCTCCACAGCCTCTCACTGGGATGTATAAATTTTTGAGCTGGACATTGAATCTGAATTTTTAGGTCCATAATAGTACCCATTGTCCAGACATTATGATGGAAAGCCCATTTTTTCATTCTGCTTAAACGTGCATAAATAACATCCAAACCATGTGTCGTATTTTAACACAGTTCAATGGAAACACTAATTCTGATTTGGCTCAAACCAACTAAACTTATCTAGAGTGAACTCCTAAGGAATTTGCAACTTTTAATCATGATGAGTGTCTATTATGACTTCCATGTAGATTTTTCCAAAGTGTGGTCTCACATATCTGCCTTTTAATGCATCCCATTGCCATCCCAATTCCTCTCTCTGCCTCTAAGCTACAGAGATGATTAAGACAAAACTGCTGGCAATACCCTCTCTGCCTTTTTTTAAGGCACATCCTTCTTTCTACTAATTTTTTTTCTTCTTGCTCCGAGAAAGAATCTTTTGAACAGCCTAGGGAGAAAGGGAGTTTTGATAGTGAACTGAAACCACTTTTTTTGTTTCAGAAAGAGGTGGCATTCCCACAAATTTCTGAGTTGAAAATGGCAAGGAGGAAGAAGGACAAATAGACATTGAAAAAGTGGGAGAGCAAGAAAGGCAAAGTTTTGACAGGTTTATTGAGAGAAAGCTCTCCAAAGTGATGATGGAATTACTGTCTTCCTAAACAGCATTGAATTGCCCCCAAGGGTGGATTAACCTCACATGGGTTAGACATCATGATGTAGGTGCCTGTGCTGGTGCCAGTTATCCCAGCAGAGCACAAGCCTCTAGGAGGTCATTCACTTCATCTCGAGATAAATCAGCCTTTGGAGGTCCTTATTTGCCTTTATTTGACTTTAAAAGGATCCATGGAGGATTAGCTGTAGCACGGACATCTAATTCTGAGATGCCTCGGATAAGGCAGGCAAATCCTACCCTACAGCTCTGTATCATAACCTACATATAAAAGCTACAATAAAAATGCATTTGTGATTAATCACATATCCTTACAAGTTGTGAAATTCCATGTAATAGTTCCCTTATGGACCATAATACACACTTTCTGTCAACTTAATGTTTTCTGTAAAGGTGCGTAGCAACCATCACTCCAGAAGAGCTCAGTGTTTCGGACCAAGTTACAATTTCTAAGGGAATCATAACTTTGCCTTGATTTGAATGCAATTAAATTCTTTGCCATAATAGCAGCATAATGACAAGAGTATTTTTTCTTTATTTCCTCAGCTTGGAAATTAAAAGGGAATAACACACAATGGTGCACGAGGAAATAGACCTTCAATTCCATATGGACAGCAGGATTCTCAAGTTAGCTTGTTCTCCTTTCTGGTATGAAAAGTGATGCAGGAAAATCCATTTATGTGTTTAATGCCCACTTCCAGTGCCTGAAAAGGAGGAAGTTGTGCCAGCAGTTAGAACATGGCCTGTTAGCCATGGCTTGTAGCTTTGTTTCACAGGCCTGCTCTGGGCTTTAGGGTAGTTACTGAACCCCTGTTTGCTTGTCTGAGATGTTGAGACCTGAGACTTGATCTAATAAAAACTGTGTACAGGTTTAATTTTGCACATGGTGCACAGTTCCTTACTGAGACGCTGATAAATGGTTTGGGTAGAGCAGAAATGAGGACTTCACCCATTCCAGTTTCACTATTCAAAGCCATCCTTCAACTAGTTATGATCTTGCAATGTTGTTTGTTGTTTAGTGGTTTGCTTTTGGTTTTTTTCTGTGTTTGCATAAAACACATTAAAAATGCCCAAATTCTTCATTACTGTTATAGTCACTAGTTTTTGCTTTATGTTCTTGCAAGCAGTATTTTTATGGGCCCCTGAAGGACTGATTTACATACAATTTAACAATGTTTATCTCCTAGTGTAGTCATCTCAATATTCAACATCAGCAGTTGAGATCTTATCACAACTAAAACACTCTTATTGTATTCTGGCCACCCTGCCAAGGAACCATTACACAACCACTACTATCTCCCACCACGCTAACCCAACCCTTTCCCAAATACTCAGACAGCAAAATCCAACACAAAGCACCCTATATGAACCATTGCTCCCCAGTAACCCTTCCCATTTGATCCCAGGCCTTGGCAGATTCCTTACAGGCATTTGCCACAGTAGCACATCCCAATGGATGTGGTTTGTGGTCATCAGGAGCCTGTATGAGCCAGTAGTGCAGGTCCCAAAATATTGGTGTATGGAGGGTCTCTGGGTCAGACAAGTGCCCTTCCTCTAACTTAAATTTCTAACTTAAAACTGGGCTCTAACTTAGTACTTTGTATACTCCTGATGGAGGTCAGGAGTGGAAGTGGGTTTGTGCTTTGCAAACACCTGTGCTAGGAGAAAAAAATCACTAGTGAGCAGTGTCCCTCAGTGCTCCCACCAGGAGATGCCCACCTCTCCAGAGGAGGCAGAGCTGCTCACATAAGTGTTCTCTGTATAATTTAGTGTCAAAATGAGCTGTGTTAAAGCTTAAGAGGCTTAAAGAGAAAGTCGTGCTCGCCTATGTGGTACTGAGAAACAAATGTGTAGGCTAGAAGAAAATGTTCTTGGCTTTTTTGGTGCTAACTCAGTAATGAGCACAACTCAGCATGTGCTTTGGATGCAATTCTGCCCAACCAAAGCAAGAGGGATCATTTGCTGGTGTCCTGAATGGGACCATAGTACCCAGTCCTCACTTACCACTAATTTCCTGGGTTTTCAGACCATATATTGCCTATTTAGAGAAGTAGCATAGCAAAGGATGGGGGTTTCTGACAAACTGGGCCTCCAAACACACAAATCAAAGTTGATCCTGTCCTGTGCAGGGCCAGGGGCTGGATTTGTTGATCGTTGTGGGTCCCTTCCAACTCAAGGTATTCTATGATTCTGTGATTCTATGATCTTGGTTGACTAATCTTATTATTGTACAGGCACACAGCCTGTGACTCCAGTCCCAGAATATAACATAATTTAGGCTAAACCCCCCAATGTATTAACTTTAGAAGTATCCATGCTGCATCCAAATATTGAACAACTGAAAACTAAAGTTCCTGCTTGTTCTTTGCTCTCTCTGCCTTTCCCTGAAATTAACAGACAGCTTTGCTAAACTGTTAATCTGGAACTAGGACCTCAGAATTGGATGCTCTGACACAGATCTTTTGTTCTTGTTTATATGGCATCCAAAATGTGAGTGGTTTATCTGAGAGCTTATCCACCTATTTTGTCTTATCTTGCCTAATTGCAAGCTCAGGTATTAAGAGAATAATTGAATCTGTAAATAAACAAACATTGCACATAGAACTGAAATAAGTAAAGATTATCTGAAAATTCCCATGCGTATCTATAGGTTTCTCTTTTATTTCCTACAGCTTTCTGTCCTAGGGCTTTAATGTAGGCCCTGTTCTGTGATGATGAAAATGTGAAAAAGAAAGTTCTGGAGAATTATGCAGCTGTAACTTATGCAGACTAATCTTTGACTCTTTTTCAACACTACAGAGTCCTTTTTGCCCTCTGAACAGATGTTCTGCTGGGTGAGGTGAATGAGAGCAGTTCATGCTTCCAAGGGCATTATTTATTCTGAGATCACAGAATCCCAGAATACGCTGAGTTGGAAGGGACCCACAAAGATCACTGAGTCCAGCTCTTAGCCCTGCACAGGCCCCCCTGCACAGGGTCACCCCCTGTGCCCCAGAGGATCATCCAAACCCTCCTGGAGCTCTGTCAGCCTTGGGGCTGTGCCCACTGCCCTGGGGAGCCTGGGCAGTGCCCAACCAGCCTCTGGGGGAAGAACCTTTTGCTGAGATCCAACCTGAGCCTGCCCTGACACAGCTCCAGCCATTCCCTGGCTGCTGTCCCTGGTCCCCCCAGAGCAGAGCTCAGTCCCTGCCCCTCCTCTGCCCCTGCCCAGGCAGGTGGAACTGCAGTGAGCTCTCCCCTCAGTCTCCTCTGCTCCAGCTGAACACACCAAGCACCCTCAGTGTCCTCACACGGCTTCAAATCAAGGCCCTTCCCCATCCTTGTATCCTCCTTTGGACACTCTCCAATGGCTCAACACCTTCCTTCCGTTGTGTCCCCCCAAACTGCCCCAATGTTGAGGTGAGGCCGTCCCAGGGCAAAGCAGAGCGAGACAATCCCCTCCCTGATGCCCCCAGGACAGGGATGTCCCTCCTGGCTGCCAGGGCACTGCTGACTCAGGGACAACTGGCACCACCAGGACCCCCAGGGCCCTTTCTCAGCACTGCTTTCCAGCCTCTCATCCCCAGTCTGTCCACACATCCCACGTGCAGAATGTGGCCACTTCCCCTTGCTGGACTTCACGTGGTTGGTGATCGCCCAGTCCTCTGATTTGTTGAGGTCTCTCTGCAGGGCCTCCCTGCCTTTGAGGGAGTTATAATTATTTATTGGTTAAAATGCATTCTCTGATACACCCAGAATTTGCAGTCCAAGTTTTTCTTTCTTGCAGATTGACACCCATTTCCATTTTAATAACGATAGTGAATGCAACAAGCAGGGCCAGACTGTGCAAAACAAACATCCACAAATTTGTCATCATTTAAATATGCAAAGCTAGTCTTTGATGTTAATGCACCATTAGAAAGGAGCTGGGAAGTTCACACTGTCTGTTCCTGTGTCGCTTGTCAAGCAGCAGAACAGCTCAAAGAGCAGCTTGTTGGTTTGCAGCATCAAACCCACCTCAGCAAGTTTGGCATCTTCTAAAAATTTTTGGTACCTGACAGTTCAAATTTTACAGGACATGGAAAATCCATGTGAAGACACTGCATTTGCAGAGCTTGTGCCCTCTCTTTGTTATCCAGCAGCACCAGCTGTGCGGTCCTTGTAAGCCTGACTCTGATTCTCCTCCAGTCCTTGGGGATGGAGGAATGGCTTCATCACCCTGGCTGTCAGAGTCCTTTCACAGTGACCATATTTTCCAACCCTCAGGATCTTACAAAGGTTTACAAAGATCTTTGAATATCAGCACGGTTGGGAAATAGCTCAATGTTTTGGGACTACAATTCTTAGAGGGAAAATGAATTAGTCATTGTGAGGTTTACGTTAGCATCTCTCTGCCAGGATCAAGGTGACACCAATTAATCAGAATACTTAATTTTTAGTTTTCCTTCTGAATTCCTGTTTTTGGGATAAATGTGCAGCAACTTCACCTATTTATCTATAAGCTGAGATATAACTGCTCCCATTTCTCCCATTTCTGAAGTGAAGAGCTTCATTGAAGTATCAGATCACTGGTGTCTTTCAGAAAATAAAACAGGGTAACAGGCATTTGCAACAGTTTTCAGCTTGAAACACAGACAGTTGTGCTGCTAACAACTACCTGATTGAAGTAATGGTCTATTTTTTACCCAGAACAAGCAGCACACAGGTACAACGTGTCTACCTTTGGCATAGACAAGTGAATTGCATTCCCATTTCTAGGAGAAAAGAAGGCAGATAGAGTCCTGTTAGCATTGCTGTATTATTATAACATGGGCAATATGTGTGGCACGCATGCACAGACATTGATTTCACTGCAGCAGTGGGACGAAAGCCAAATAACTTTTTTCTTCATAAAGAGGCCAAACTGGTGTTTCTCCACCACTGTTTTAACTGCTCTCTTAAGAGGTTTGCTCTTTCCAGCATTCCTGTCTGCATTTTGCATCTTCAAGGCTTGTTCTACACATGCACCCTCAATAACACTTTTACCTCTGCCTGTGTAGTTAGTGTTATTTAGTGAAAATGCTCCTCTGTGAATGTCAGGGCACTCTGACAGTGTGAAGTGAGTACAAGAGTGAGAAACAAGTCCATATTCCCACTACGATTGCATTGGAAATAATATACATCAGCCTGGGTAAAAAGCATGCTGCAATCAAAGGGCTTCATCAGAACAGAAACAATGCATAGATAAAGCCAACAAAAAATTGTAGTGTGGCAGCATTTGGCACAGAGGTGGAGTTTCTTTCAAAAGAAGACAACCAGGTGCAACCTCTGCAGCCACTGACCTTCCACACTCATTTCTGACCTCATCCTTCTCCTATCCAAGGATTTTGAAGGGCTCGTGTGTTTCTTTCTTTTTCTTATGGTAACAACAACAGCAACAACTAAAATAACAATTTTGTCTTTGCAAATATTAAATATTTGTTGCTGGCTACTCTTTAGTTCATGGCTCCCTCAGATCCAAGTCAATTCGTTCCCACAACAGCAGCAGATCTGAACTGAGAAAGTTGATTTCTACTGTACAAAAAGTCAGGATGAAATTTGTCCTCCTTTTGCAGGAACAACCCCCAGCCTCTGGTTTTGATATTAAACCCATCATTTATTCTTGGGTTAATGAATTAATACTCAGTTCAGGCACCACTAGACAGGGACAGAACAACAGGCACAGCTGATGTGAGCTACTCTTAGTATCAAATATGTTCTAGATATCAGAAATTGTTTACTCTGTTTATAATTCTTCAGCTTCTAAAAATAACTCTGCACTGTCTCATCTCAAAAATGAGTAAAACAAACATGAGAAATCAGTGAAATAGCTATTTTCTGCTTTTAGACATCTCTTTGACTACATGAGAGTGGTAGGCAAAGGCTTGATCAGTAAATTTGTGCATAAGGAAATGGATTTATATGTAAATAATTATTATGCATGTTAACTAGCTGCACACATCACAAGGAAAACATCAGGGAGGTTTTTGCTTGTGGAGGCTAAACAAAATATGTTTGCTTCACGCTGTTCTTTTATGGTCATTTTTATTGGAAGCACAATTTATAGAGGCATAGCAATCATACATTTTTCACTGTAAAAGCACCATGTGTCTTTGGAAACAGCATCGGACTCTCTGCAGAGAAAAACCAAAGTTGGTCAACTTCAGAGTTGTCAACCTAGAGTTGAAAATATTCCCTCTTTTGGAATGTCTTGATGTTGTTTATGTGCACCTTTCTGGTGGTGACTTCCAATGCAGCGAAAAATAATTAATTGCTAGAAACTCGAAGATGGAAATGACTTCAAATAGAATCTTGCCAATGATCTGGCAAACAAACTGTTCTTTATTTCAACGTTTTCATCATGGTGAAGGAGAAAGGTCCTTAGACGAAAACATATCTGCCTGGATTATTGGACAATACTAAAACTGTAAGTGATGAAAAGACTCCTTTCTGGAGTCTTTCTAGTTCACATGATAGCACTTCCTGGCGGGAGCAGTCTGGGACAGCTTTTATAAGCCAATCTTCAAAGAAGCTTCACCTCCATCTCCAGTTTTTCAGTCAAGTAATTCTCATTAAAAACTCTGCCTCCTGTACAGAAAAATATGTTTTTGCCAGTTAAAATCTGTGTGCGTGGTGCCATAAAAGTGATAGGCATTACTTTCCCGAGAAAACAACTTCCACAACAAGGTGCAGAAGCACTCCACTGTCCCCTTGCTGAGTTGGAGAAGGACACCAAAGGCATGGGGGTCTGTGTTTGAGATGCATATAAATATCTCACAGGTGGGTGCCAAGAGGACGGTGCCAGACTCTTTTCGGTGGTGCCCAGTGACAGGACAAGGAGCAATGGCCGTAAACTGAAACACAACAAATTCCATCTCAACACAGAAGCGCAGAACATGCTGAGTTGGAAGGGACCCACAAGGATCATCCTAGCCATGCACAGGACACCTCAACAATCCCACCCTGTCCCTGAGAGCGTTGTCCAAACAGTCCTTGAGCTCTGGCAGCCTTGGTGCTGTGCCCACTGCCCTGGGGAGCCTGGTCAGTGCCCGACCACCCTCTGGGGGAAGAATCTTTTCCTGATGTGCAACGTAAACCTCTCTTGACACAGCTTCTTGCTGTGTACTCGAGTCCTGTGACTGGTCGTGAGAGTGAAGAGATCAGTGCCTGCCCTTTTCCTTCCATGGGGAAGAACTTCTTTCCATGAAGTTGGAAGAGCACTGGAATAGCTGCCCAGGGAGGGCGTGGAGTCTCCCCCTCTGGAGACATCCCAAACCCACCTGGACGCGTCCCTGTGTCACCTGCTCCAAGTCACCCTGCCTTGGCAGCGAGGTCGGACCGGACGATCTCCAAGAGGTCCCTGACGATTCTGCGGTTCTCTATTTGAGCATCTCTGACCTCCCCTGGGCGCCCGGCGCCCTCCCGCCTCAGCGCGCCGCTTCCCTGCGGTGCCGCGGGAGCCGCGGGGTCCCCGCGCGGGATGCGGGATGCGGGATGCGGGATGCCGGAGCTGCCCCCGCGCCCCGCGGGGCTCGGCCGGGCGGCGGCTCCTCCTCCGCGGTGACGGCCGGGCGCGCCCCCGCCCCGGCCCGCCCCGGCCCCGCCCCGGCCCGCC
>NW_020897943.1:214363-721819 GCF_003984885.1 Neopelma chrysocephalum
GCACACCGAGTTGGAGCCGCCGGTCCCCCGCGCCTCCCGCCCGCCACAGCCCGGGGGAGCCGCTCCGAGCGGCGGCTGCCGAGGTGAGAGCCCCGGGGGCCGGGCGGGTCGGGTCGGGTCGGGGTCCGGGGGGAGCCTCCCCCGCCCCACCCCGCGGGGCCGTTCCCGCCGCCGGGTCCCCGCGCAGCCTTTCCATTCTTTCCCCAGTTTCTCCCAATGCCGACCACCCCCCCCCCCACCCCGCTGCCTCCTCGGGGCGATGTTTTATTCATGGCCCGCCGGGCTTTGTACGCGGAGCGGGTTCGGCGGGCGGCGCCGGCGGTGCGGGAATGGCTGCGGGGGGCGGCGGAGCCCCCGGGCCGGAGCCCCGGGCCGGGCACAGCGCGGGGGCCGCGCTGCGGGCGGGGGGCTGAGCTGCGCCCCGCGGGGAGCGGGCTGGTTGGTCCCTGCGAGCCGCTCTGTGGCAGGCTTTATATATGGATCTCTGTAGCTGTCTGTATCTACATCTCTATATATATCTGTCTTCTTTCCCGATGTTCAGCAGCCGCGTATTGCCACACGGAACGCCTGCGAGCCGGGCGGCACTTACACCATCGCCGAGTTAACTGTAGATGTCAGGCTGTGCTTGCACTGGCGTGATGTCAGATTGGTAATACCGCGCAGAAATGGTGAATTCGGTGCGGGCAGAGCGTGATGGAGACGGCACAGACCCAGCTGGCGTGGACAGGCTCGGTGGAGCCTCTCTCTTCCCTGGTGCAGGGCCTGCTGTGTGGGTAGTTCCCTGGCGCAGGCGGATCGGAGGGGCACTGGGATAATTAGCAATTATTTGTGGGTAGCTGCGGCCTCGGAGGAGCAGATATTTATGCCTGGAGCAGAGATACTTGGCTTGCTTTCCCTTACAAAGGTATTCAGGAGTGTGGTGGTTAGAGAGTCGTTTGCTGCTGCCCATCTTGTCTGCAAGTTCTGCGGGGAGGCAGCCTCCATGGGCAGCCTCCTCTCATTCCCGACGAGGGATTCTGTTGCGTGCTGTGGAAAGGTGGCTGTCATCAATAGGTAGTTTCATATTAGCTCCCGATACCACCATGATTTCTCCCAACCTGCTCATGGACCGGCGAACTAAGACTGAGAAATGCTGAATTCAGTTTCCCATTTGCCTGCCCTTCACGTTCCCCATGCCCTGGTTGGTTGGATTTCAATGGAAACATTCCGGTCCCGAGTCTGTTGAAAGAAATCTGTGTGTTTTGGTTTTGCCTCTCTAACTTGCTGTTTGATAATAGCACTAAGGCTCCTCGTTTCTGGAGATCCCTGTGCATGGGGGGCTGGGGCTGTTTGCCATTTGGGACAAGTGGAGTGCACCGATACTGCTTGATGTTGTCGAACCTTATATTATCTTAGGCGTCGTATGATGAGGTAGCTTGATTTGTTTAAGGCTTTGTGATGATGCAATGCAATAACAATTATAAATCTTCTCATTGTCTGAAGAATCTTTAAATACTACTCTGTCTCGGGAGGTACTTCGTGTGTGTTTATTCCCAAGAGGCGCAGGCACGGACGAGCAGGGTTTGATATTAATCACCGTCATTTTGGGGTGGGAGGGCGGGAGCAGTTTGGCACTGGTGCTTTAGGTTGTAATTTATGGGTGTGACGTCATGAGCTAGATAAGCTTTTATAGGATCTGCCATGTCAATTACAGCCTTTGTTTATATACGTGCAATTACTTGTTTTGAAAATCCACGCTGTATAGTTTGCTTACGAGCCTGCGCTGGGGCTGTGAATAAGATCCAGCAGAATGTGCTTCGATTGCACAATATTGTTCAGGGGTTGAAAACGTTTTGCTTTACCTTGTGCTCGCAGCCTACACCAGGTGTGAAGTTACTACATGGCATCTGCACGCTGTGATGTGTACGGGAGTTGGCTCTGAAAGCGGTGACCAGGTGCTTTCATTTTCTTATTTCTCCATGATCTGCCAGGTGCTTTTATCTTCTGCTTTCTCCATGATCTTGTTTGTTTTGTTTTTTAAAAGAAGCGGGGTGCTGAAATGACTGATTTCAACTAACCCGTGCTGGAGAGAGCAGCTTGGTTATTTAAGGCTGCTGTGGTTTGTTATGCAATCAGATTAACAAAGGTTGAAATGATCGTTCAGCTTTGGGTAAATACAATCCATACAACAGCGTGGATTAGGGCGATTGTTTACATCGGGCAGAGCTGCTGCAGTCGGCGTATTGCAAATATTGGACGAAAACACAATGAGTGGACACAGTAACGTACTAAATAAGTTTTTAGTAAACTCCTTGGGATCATAATGTACTTACTATCGATTGTCTGTGCTCCAGGAGCTTCTGCAGTGCCTTAGGTGCTTCTTGCACGCATGGGCAAACTTACTTTCAGCTTCATTTAGTTGACAAGCAAAGGCCTGGGTGAACATCTTTGTGCGCAGCCTGGGGTGCCCGGGGTGCTGTGCAGGCTTTGTGCTGTTGCAGTCCAGGTGTTGGGTCAAGGAAGATGACCCAGTGCTCAACTGGAAGCTTTCTAAATTAAAAAAAAAATACAATTCCAGCCACATTTGCTGAAGCTGGCAGCCCCTCAACCGGTCCATTATTAGTTGGCGGTTTACCCTCGTTGTCGTGGGAGCAGCAGTGCTGCAGGAGGGGTTTTTGAGGCTTGTCTCCCTGAACGTGCTCAGAGAGGAGGCAATGACGTGTGTAGGCATCCCTGCTGTACCAGAGGTGAGACCCTGCTGGGAGAGATAAGAGCTGAAAGGGGAAGGTGGAAGCCTGAGATGGGGAAGTAGCCAGAGTGCGGGGAGGAGAGGGAGGTGTTTGTCAGCAGGGACCTCTCCGTGTCTGTGCACGCTCAGACCCCGCTCTGTGGTTGTACCACGGTGCTCTGGTGTGGGCTCTGGTGCTCTGGAAGGTGGACCTTGCTCTAAAAATACTGTATGTGGTGGCATCGAGTGTTTGGGAGAAAGGAGGAATAAACGACTCCTGCAGTCAGTTTTTCGGGGGCCTTCATGTTGGTGTGGAGCCCGAGCCCTTCCAACCTTCCTCTCATTCAGGAAAAGGTAAGATATCCTTAAGGATGCTGCTTTTCCATCCTTCAGCAGATGATGGAACAGGACTACATTTTGGATACACATTCAAAAATACTCCGGAAAGGGTTTATTAATATTATTATTATTATTACTTATTTCCTTGCTGACCGTGTTTAATTCTATATAAGCAAACATCTAACTGCAAAGGGATTTCACAGGCACTTGCAAATGTCTCTCACTGTGCTACTGGCTGCTGTGTGTGCTGTATAACATATTTGGATTAAATGTACACAAGCACATTTAGGGTACACTGGAATCTAAGAGAGCGATTTTGGGGAATATTGTTAAGGCTCTGTTATTGTTGGATGTTCAGAGGAGGCGGTGTGGGATGTGATATGCACTCAGTAATGTTAAGGCTATTACTGGTATTAGTTTACTTCAGCTCTAATTTATTAACAGGTTGGGATCTTGTCACCTTCAATTTTGTGAATGGAGTAAGAACAGTTATTCTTGGCTGGACTAGAGAAGTGTCTAGCTCAGTAGCTTTAATGTTGGGGCCACTTTCTGGTTCATAGGAAAACTGTAACTCCAGAGTTGTCCTGCTGGTAAACCCTTCCAGTGGTCATTACTCTAGGAAATCTTTGGGCTGGCAGTTCCAGTGAGGCCGTTGTGTTTAATAGCTGCTGATGGATTGTCTTCTCTTAAAAATGTCTTAATTTGTTTTGAAAAACTTTATGGCTTTAGTGTTCACAGCCTCCTGTGTTGGTGAACTTCTGGTATAATTGTGCAGTCTGAAAAGGATTTGATTTGATTCATTTTACAGCTTGCCATTTCAAGTGCCTGTGATTTTATCTGAATTGTGGAAGAATATCTTTCTTTTTAGATTTTCACACAGAAACAGACTATATATGGGGATGTTAACAGATCTTAGAACATATATAGAGATAACTGCTATATGTTTGCAGTCAGGCGGGCTTCCAGCCTCATTTACAGTCACCTTTCATAAATAGGTACCATTATGGCTGTCATATTTAAGTGATTGCATGCAAAAAAATGTTAAAATAGAAGAAATTATGTGATTTCTGCAGCTGTTCATCCTGCACACACGTTGTGGTAAATCTTGATTCGGAGCGACTCAGACGACAAAAGGGTTCCCACTTGCCAAGGAGCAACTTCACCAATGCTGTTTGAAGATTTCCTGAAGTAAAATTTTGCAAGGAGCCTGGTGCAACATTTCAGGGAATGTGGAAGGATGCGTAGAACAGAATTTAAGAACTCTATTTAAGAGTTAGAAGTTAAGAAACACAGATTCCAATTAAGTGAAAACAGTGACTGAATCCCTGAATTGTTCTGTAGGTTGGCTTCCACCAGGCCATCCTCGACCATTTCAGGAATAGATGGGTGTTAACAAAGTTGTGGTTTAAATTCCTCTTTTCCTTCATGTGGCAGGGAAGCAGCATCCTTTGCCTGTGAATTGACCTACAGTATTTGTTTTTGTCCTGGTGATCCAGGGGTCTGTCTGGGTTACAGGAGCCCTCTGGGTCACAGGCAGTGTTGTACTGTACTGGTGGTGATGGCAGTTGTGTTTGGTGTGTTAAAAAAAGCCCTTCAAAGGTTGCTAATTTATTACTGGAATCATAGAATCATAGAATATCCTAAATTGGAAGACACCCACCAGGATTATCATGTCCAACTCCTGGCCCTGCACAGGACACCCCGACAATCCCATCATTCCTGGGAGCATTTTCCAAATGCTCCTTAAACTCTGGCAGGCTTGAGGCTGTGACCACTTCCCTGGAGAGCCTGTTCCAGTGCTCTTATTGTGGCAGCTTCTGAAATCCCGCTGATAAAAATGGGTAGAATTTTCATGTTTTTAAAGCAAACAGAAAATCTTAGTCTTGTCATTTCTATTGTTATTCCACCCGTAAGCCTGTAAACTTATGATTAAAGTGGGTGGAATTTCAGCTTACTGGTTTATGGGTGGGATATTAGTAGAGGCTGACCAGACAAATGTTTTCTTTTTGTTTTAAAAATAGAGACACTTACATAATGATGCTATACACAAAGCAGTATATGCATATGGATAAGATCTCTGCAACAGCGTTAATCCAGCAGCATCCCTTGCCTGTGTGTCTGCTGTCACTTGCTTCAAAGGAGGGTAATTCTGGAGTGAAGAGATGCCAGTGCCAAATGATTTAACTGGAGTATTGTATTGGTCCAGTCCTGAACAGCCTTTAGGCAGGGCTCTGGATTAGAGGTTTGGAGAAACAGATTTTTAAACCATTGTGAGCCCCTAATTTTTTATCTGAATAAAGGAAAACTATTCTTTCTGGGTTTTTTGTAGAGCACTGTTTTCTGTGGTTTGAGTTGTTTGCAAGGATTAATCTCTTAATGTGTGGCGTGTGCTTAGTAAAACTGAGGTCCCGTTTTTGAGAATGGAGTGTTATTGATAATTAAAAATAACCCCAAAGCAGTGAACATGTCTGAAAGCATCAGGATGGCATCAGGGTTTTTCCTTACTTTGAAAGTTTGTTTTCCTTGTCTCTGTATTTGTAACAGAAAAGAACAGACTTTATCCATCAAGTTTGGCCGAAGATAAAAAGCAAGTTCACTTGAAATATGTATTTAATAGGGAAAATATTCCAGGATCTATATATACAGGTGGGCATTTTCCCAAAAGCGTGTGTTAGGTGTCGAGGCCGTAACTATGTTGTTGCTAACCAAAATTCTGGCCCTGAACGTATCTATAAATACCATACGTAGCCTCACCCCTTTGACTCTGTGAAACGATACGTAGCTGGAATCATTTCATACATCAGGACATAAAAGGACCTTGGTGAACTTGTGCTTTTATAATAAACAAGGAGAAGTTTATCCAGGTTGCCCAGTTTATCCACACAAAGACAGCTCTTTATTCGGGGAGGGGGAGGGACTTACCTCTTAGACTTTCCTCCTTAGGATTTTTATCTCATCCCATCCTGAGATTTTATTAATAAAAGCAAAACAACTTTAATGTTTTTATATGTTTGGCAGACAGAGCTCTGCATTTTGGAGTCGTGGGTAATTAGATTTGTGGAGCCTGTGCAATTCTGGATATTGGGCAGGGAGATTGTTTTTGCAGGAAGACAGAGCAAGGAACAGCTTGCTCTCGTTCCCTTTCTTAGGGTGGCAGCACCATTTTCTGTGCCCTTTGCAGGTTTGTGATGTTGGTGTGCTGTTCCTGGGGAAGCAGGCTTGTTGAAGTTTGCCTTTGTGTTTGGAGAACTCCTTTTAAATTGCTATTCAGTAAAGCTCTGAATATTGGATATTTGCACATCTCCAGTGGAAAACAGTCTGAGGGAAGAATTGGCTTGTAAACCAAAACAAATGGTGTCTTTTTAAGGGCTGGTAATGGGCTGTAAGCCCATTTCAGCTTCAACTTTGAGGGATGACTAAGATGTTTCTCTGATCTGGCAATAGCCAGTTTGGATCCTGCCCCTTAATTTTGTCTACAGGCCTGCTCATCCCAGCTGCATCTCGAAGGGAGCACAGCTGACGTGCAGTAAACGTACCGGCAGAATGTGCAGGAGTTTGGGCTTTTGTTGCCGATGGATTTGCCCAGCGCTCCGTCCCTGGGAAGCCGCCCTGGGCATCAGGGCGTCCTCTGAAGTGGGATGTTCAAAGCTGTGGTTTGGGCTGCTGAGCGTGGCCAGCCATGTGATGCTGAAGGACAGGGTACTGCTCCTTCCCTTCCAGCGCCGCTGTGCCTCTTACGGACGCGCAGTAGCTGCGGTCTGGTGGATGCCCAGGGGCTCAGCTTTCTCTTCTGAGCCTTTATTTTTGCAGGAATCTGAAATAGCAGAGCTGAAGCTGCTGAATAAGCCGGACTGAATCCAGGGGAGCAGATCTGGCTCTCCCCTTCGCCTGCCACAGAAATGCAAAGAGGAGAAACTCCTATGAGTACTCCAGGGACTTGTTTTATTAGTGGGTGAAAGAAAAGCCAACCAGAACTTTCTAATACTGTCTCTATTATTTTTACCACTCAAAGTTCTAATGGATATAATCGTTTTTTCTTATGATTTATGTTTTTGAATTACTCCCTGATTTTCAGGTGTGGGAGTCTTATCAGCCAGTACTACTGAAATGAAAATCAAAACCTCCCAATGAACAAGCTCCTGACATAATTTCTGTTGGTTTTGTTCCGTTTAAGAAAATAATAAGAGGGAGCTGTATCTGTTCTGCTTTGGACGCGTCAGATAAGGTGTATCTTTGAGATTAAAAAGTCCTGATGCTCGTGGGAGGAGGGGAGCGCTTCTTTCTTTTGTCTCCAAGGTTGCAGCAGAGGATACTAATTAACCACGAAACAGATTGGGTTTGGGGAAGTTTGCCTTTGCTATCGCGGTGAAAATGTTTTGTTTGGAAGAGCTGCGTGAATGACACCCACGGGCGTTCACGGCGAGATGAACCAGCCCCTGGCTGCCCCAAATCCTCCCGTTTCAGTCTGCAGAAATACGCCAGGCAAGCTTTTGAAACTTGCAGCAGCCAGCGTGCATGTTCTGGAGCAGATTGTGTACGGGAGAGCGCGGCACAGCCCCGAGCAAAGACGTCAGCAGTGAGCAGGGACTGTCACCCCAACACAGACGGGCCCTTCAGCAGTGAGCAGGGACTGTCACCCCAACACAGACGGGCCCTTCAGCAGTGAGCAGGGACTGTCACCCCAACACAGACGGGCCCTTCAGCGGGACGGGGCGAGGCAGCACCGACGGGCGGGTCGGGGTGGGCGTGAGCCCGGAATATGGGGTCGGTTTGTTGTTCTTCCCCAAGACAGCACTCTGAGGTGGATTTTCCTATAACTACCACTCTTGGATGTTTTGGCAAGAGAGAGGCTGTTTTCTAAAAAATAAAACATTAAGACATGGGATAAGAGGCCTCAGGCTTAGTAACAGCATTTTAGGAGAATAATAAATGCTCAGCCTTGTGAAGCTGCGTTTAGTTGTATGTTTATTTGGGGATTTTTTTACAAGCATAATGGAAAATTATGCACTCGACTCTTCTCTAAGTTGCCCTGGGATTCAGGGGACCTAATTTCCCTAAGACTGTGAAAATCCCAGGCTTTGCAATGTAATTTTTGTTTGCCATTACACTTCTGTGCTAGTCTTTGAGCCTTTTTTCATCCACAGCAAGTGCTTGGGTGCTGCAACAGAAATAGTTTAAAAGCCAATGATTTGAGAGAAAAAGAGCTGGAGCTTCTTAGATGTCTGGGGACTGGATGAAGTAGGATTAATCTGGCATTAAGGCAGAAATTTGTGAGAGAAGCTCGGTCAAGTGACTGGCTGGAGAGAGGGGGAATTCATGAAGTCAAAGTCACTTCTTCAGCCAAAGGGGGATCAGGCTGACATCTTTCTGACAGGGTTTTTGCCTGGCCTCTCCCACTCTGGGTAGCTGTCACATACTTTCTCCGCAATTGCTTGGCATTCTGAGAACTCATGCCTTAAAAAAAAGAGTCTTGGAGTGAGCAGCTTTCTAGAAGGTCGTTAGAAATTTAATACCACAATTTAATGAGGTTTGTGAGTTACCTGTAACACAAATAACAGTGCTGACGAGTTGCTTTTCAATTATTAATTTTTGTACAGCAAGTTGTTGGCCATTAAGATGGGTCGTCTATGCAAAGTGGTTCCATAAAATGCAAATTATTGGCTTCTATGTGGGTCAGAAAACATTGCATACTTGGTGTAATTCTTGTAGTTAAATAAACTCCTTTGCTAGGCAAATAATTTAAGCACCGGTTACCCTTAGCATTGTTGAAAACATACATGGGTTCTTGCTGAGTGTAAATAAAAGCGTTTCAGCTTTGAGTGATGACTGCAGGATTTGGCTTTAGAAGCTATTTTTGGGCCACGGGCACAGCCCAAAGCCGGGGGATGTACGTGGCTCCGCTCCTGGAGTGGCGTCAGGATGGAGGATGACTCAGTCACCCCTGCAACTTCCTCGTGGCTCCGGAGAGGTGGTGATTTGCCGCGGCTCTGTGTCAGCAGCAATAGCAATAGGATGGCCCGCGCTGATTCAGCCGCCCCGGCGGGGCTGGAGGAGGATGTGCCGCCCCAGCCCTGCCCGCCCGGGCCCTCCCCGCGCCCTTCCCTCCCAGCACTGCCCAGCAGAGCCCTCGCCTTCCCTCCCCCGGCCCTGGCTGCCGGCCAGGCACCCCCGCCAGCACGGCCTGCCCTTGCCAGCCTCGCCATTCGGGCGGCCTTCCTCGGGAGTCGGGGGAGAGCGGCCGGGCAGAGCCCCGGGGCTTTGGTCTTCCGAGGGTGCTGAGGTTGAATCAATAGTGAATGTGGCAGAATCAGCACATAGCGATGTTGCTGCCGGGTGAAAAACTGCTCCAAACCCTTCCAGGCCCTGCCCTGGCCTTCCTTCGTAGGCAGAACAGGTTGGGCAGCGGCACAGGACAAGAGGAGGCTACAAAGAACGAGGTGAAGTTCACTGAGAACATTCATTAAGCGTGATGGGTCAAGGACTTTGTTTTTCTGGGGTTTATGTTGGCTTCGGTGCATGAGGAGGGATTTCTTTGCTCCTGTTGTGAGGAGTAAGGGAATTAGTTGTTTAACTGCTGGCTTTTGCCGCCTGCCCTCCAAAAGAAACCCCAAAATACAAAACCCACCAGTCTAAACACCTGATTTTGAAATAAAGCACTTTCTTTCAAATACAGGAATGATCCTACCATTGTCAAAGGACTGTGATGGAGAATAGCATCCTGATGGCAATACCTTCTTGCTTCTCTTCCACTCTGCTTTCCCAAGAGCTGCTGCTATCCTGGGAAAGCACATGAAAAACCCACTTGCTCTTTCTTGTTGTAGGAGCCCTTATCTTTTTAGTGGAGAGTAAATACCAGGGTAATTGTGTTCCTGTATTATTTTTTGCCTCAAGCCAAATGCAGAATAAACAGCTCTCTTTTCTGGGGCATTTTTGCATCGAGGTATGCTTTGAAAAGGCACAAACAGGCTGCTGTTGGCCATAATCAGTGTTAGGTGCTTCCCAAGGTGATGTCTCGCCAGCCTTTGTCAACCCTTGTCAGAGGCAGAGGTGAGACAGAAGATCCCAGGTGAATTAACCATGCCGAGGAAATTATTCCCCCAAAATCTGTGGGCTTTCTGAGCATGTGAGATCAACTCCACTTTTGATCTTGGTTGGGACTGAATATCCTCAGGAATAAAAACCATAAGTAAAAATGGAGGCGGCCCTGAAGACTTCTTGATTTCTCTTTTATGGCTGCTCCCTGGGGAATTGCACTGTCCTGTTTACTGATGGATTCCTTTAACGAGTAAATTGGTGACCTCTCTGCTTTTTTAGGTGTTCAATTTCCCATTTGTCTCTTCCTTGTGTATAATTTTCCGTTCCTTATCGGCTGCCAGCTCCCACAACAGCTCATGAACGTGCCTGAGTTGTGTTTTGTATTGAAACAGCTTATTGCTTTCAAAATACTGACCGTGGCTGGGTGTAAAAATTAAAGTAGCATGTGAGCTTCAGTCTGCTGCTTCTGTGGCAGTGAAGTCAAACTCTGTGAGTTAGGCTCCGTATCCGTAAGATCTCTTCCAAGTGCAAACTGAGCTGAGGTGCTGCCTGTGGGAATGCTGACCTGGTCTCAGTACTGAGGGGAAAATAAAGTGTTGGAGGAGATGCAGGGACCTTTCTGTATCATCAGACCACAGGACTGGTTTTGTATCTCCATTTGAATGTCCAAGAAGAGATGGAAAACAGAAGGTGGGAGTGATTTTCGCCCTCGAGGTAGCCTATGCCTCTTGGTGGCAGGGATGGCAGGCTGGCTCTCCGGTTTCTAGTTCATCATTCCTACCTGGTCATTAGCCACCAGGTCTAGTAGGTTCAAGTGTTGGGTTAGTCACCGGGGGTACTCTAGGACAGAGTTTAAACCTGATGGAAATTACAGCAGTCTAAGGTGCGGCACCTCAGACTTGAAGTTGTTCGTTGTGCTTACCTGGAGATGTAGGAGTGAACCCTTGGTGTATCTGTCCTTGGCAGTTCCCCTGGTTTCTGTCCTGTTTGCTGCTTTGTTATAGATCTCTACTGGAAAGGCTACTCTACACTCCCTGAGTGCCTGCAGGGAAAGTTTTAGGGAATTTTGGGAAAAAGAGAACAAGCTTGCACCAGAAAAATGGCTTCAAAGCATGTGATAAGGAGGAAAAAACATGCATGGTTCCAGATATTGCTGGAGTAAGAGAAAAAGGGCATGGGATCATGAATGGTGCACTGGGATGGGAGCTGGGATACCTTTTCCCAAGGAGCTGTGGAGCTGCTGCAACTGGAGTTGCCCATCCAGGCTCTTTGCAGCTGCGACGATGTCTTTGTGGTGGAACTCTGAGCTCAATCTGTGCCTTGCTATCAGGAAAGAAAAAACAGATGCCTTTTCTCAGCTTTGAACTGTTTTTGGTGGTTTGTTTTTTGTCGTTTGTTTTGTTTTTTTTTCAACAGTGAAATCTGGATTAGAAATCCTTTGATCAACTGGAAGCTTGGTAGCTTAATTCTGTTCTTATAACAGATTTGCTTTTCAAATACTATTTTTAAGTTCAGAGTTCTGAAGAGGAGTATTTCCTATTGCAGCCTGTGACAAGTATTAATGCTCCCAGTTCAGTCCTGGAGCTGGGGTGTGCATCCCAATTTCCTGATGGTTTTTTGGAGCTTCAGCTGCCTCCGCAGGGTGAAGACAGTGCTGATTGACTGCAGGGTTGTGTTGCTAATAACTGTAAACAGCAGTTCTGACTCACTGGTCATGGAAGACAGAAGTACAATCAAATATTGTGACTATGTTAATTTGTTTACATATAGGGAAATTTATGTAAATATCAGCACAGCTTAGGTTAGCCCATGTTTGCACTTGTGTTCAGTGTGCTGGGGCTGACACTGGGTACTGCTGAGGTCACAGAGAATTTTGCTGTTGAGCTAGAAAGTCTAGGATTTAGCTTCTGAAAGTTTAGAGGCACAGTGGTTTTTAATACTGTTAAATGCTGTAGAAGAAGGATTCTTGTGGCTTTGCATTACTATGATCACAGATGTGAGGAAGGAGAAAATAAGCTGATAACCCGTCTTTGTGGTTGTCCTCTTTAGAAGATGTATGGCTCCCCTGCACACCTGGCTTTTGGTTGTCTCCCATATTCAACTCCCCCCATCCCTTCCTACAGTCCCTACCTACCTCATAGAGACTGGAGGTTGCAGACACCTTGGGTTTAGCACGGGCTGAAAATCAGTGTTGAAAAAGAAGTTCAGAATAATAGTTGGCCACCATGATGCCTGGCAAAGGAGGTGTTCATAGAATCATAGGATGGTTTGGGTTGGAAGGGATCTCAAAGCTCATTTCATTCCAACCCCCCTGCCATGAAAAGGGACACCTTCCACTTGGCCAGGTTGCTCCAAGCCCTGTGCATCCTGGCTGTCAGAATTCCATGTTGGCTGATTCTTTTCAGTTTAGGGTAGGAGCAGGGCCTGGGCGTGTTGTATGTTGGTGGTCACCATCCAGAGCTGGTATCAAGAAGAAGAAGAATGACCTGGGAAGTGGGAGCAGTATGTTCTTGAGTGTATTGAACAGAGAGGTGGCAAGGTGGAGGGCTGGAGATGAAATGGGAAGAGCTAAACGGCTGATGGCACGAGGCTGGAAACATGAACAGGAGAAAATGAGACATGGACTAACAAACCCAAAAGGCACTTGCTGGTGAAAAAGAAGTTGTGTAAGGGCACACGTGTGCTTTGCATTGCTATCTCAAGATGGGTGGTCAGAGGGGCAAAAATGATCAAATGCTTCCTCCTCCTGGTCTTCATATGGTGTGTACTATGAATAAAAGCTTTCTGAGTGAGAGCTGAGGGCCAGAGCTGATATCTGTAGGCTGTGATGGAGGGTGTTGGGCTTTGTGTTGCTTTTCCTCTTTGTGCACCCTTCTCTTTTAATGGGTGACATATAGTTGGGCTGGATTCAGTGAGGAGATTCATCACTTGAACCATGCTGAGCAGCAGCACAAGCTATGGGCAAGGCAGAAGAGGAAAGAAAGAAGTCTCCAGTTAGGGTTTTCCTACAACTCTGAAATATTTAAGATCAGCCAAAAAGCTTGTAAATATTCCAGTTGTGAACTGCAGTGATTTTGTTTTAGTGTGCTTTAATGATAATCCTGTCATCTATTCCAGGTGGATATGTCAGTACTTCACTTTAGAGCAGTATTTATTCTGATCTCTGGCTGTACCCCTTGTTTGTCCCCTAACCCATGTCTCTTTCTACCACAAAGCACTTAGATAACTGGTGTTATGGCATAATAATCACCACTTGTGTTAGCTGCCCAGTTCTCAGCTGTGCTGGTTTGTATTCTGGTATTTGGTTGCAAGCCAGACAAGCAGGTAAGTACATAAAAAGCAAAGCAACAGCAAGAGGAAAAAAAAGAAATTGTATTTGATTAAAATCCATTTCACTATGACACCTTAAATATAGCTAATTGGTTGTGTGTTTTGGGGGGAGGACTAAGGCTATGGATGAAGTTTTACGGATGAACCTTCACTTCTTGAACCTGGGATGAGGCTTGAGGGCAGAAATCACAGTCTCATCATGGCACGGACACAGTGTTGGGAAAGGGGACAGCATCCGACCCCGCCAGCACCAGCTGTGGGAATACAGTGACTCCTGATTCCAGTAGCTTCTCCTGGTTAAAGGTCCTGCTTTGTGCATGGAGGCTTGTTTGTGTTTGTGTTCTGTGTCCACCACCCGTGCTGTCTCGTGTTACGCAGTGACCTGCGAGAGCCAAACCAGCACGAATTTCCGCGGGGTTTCGTGTTGCCGCTTGTGTTGGCACACAGCATATTTGACAGGAGAAGTCCTGGCAGGACACCAAAGGACAGGAGCTGGCTTGTAGGCCAGCAGAGGTAATGGAGCACTGTGCCTGCTGCAGTAGGGCTCTGTATCCAGGAAGAAATGCTTTAGTGCTGGTCTTGAGAGGGAAAGTTCGTGTGTGCGGTATCTGCAAAGTCTTAGGCAACAGACAGCTGTTCTGTCGGGGTCCTCTTTATTGGCTTAACATTTTGAAGAGTTTCTAAGAAGTTCTTAAGAAATTCCTTGGTTAACTTCACTTAAGAATTAAAATGATTTACTATGGAGCTTCCTCTTTGCCAGCACTAACACCATTTCCTGTTTTGGTTTGCTCTTCTTGAATTTCCCCTCAGCACATTACTAATTGTGTTATGTTGGTGCAAGGGATCAGGTGTTGTTTTGGAAAGCACAGTCTTGGTGAGAGGATTGGCTTCCCAAGGCTCACAAGGTATGGAGGAGCAACCAAGGGTGAGTGGGGAACAGGGGAGTGGACAGGGAGCCCAATAAGTAACCCTGTAACCCTGTGCAGTGATGATCAGTCCGTGTTGACTTGCTGTGTTGCACTTACTACAACTTTAGTTGCACATTGAATTGAAGAGGAAAAAGTTACCCCTGTATTTGGTGTAGTAGAGAGCGTTACGTGGTGGTTTCACCTTGACTTGATCTGTATTCCTACACCCCTTCCCAGGTAACCTTGGTTTCTCTTGAGTGCAGGAGGAAGTGGATCTTTAGTTGGAAGCAGTGCAGTTGTTGGGAATAATTCTGCATTTTCAGCTCATCTTCCAAGTCTTGTGTGGGCTTGTGAGGTCTGCATAGGGGGATTGGGGGATTCCACTGCAGGCCTCCTGCAGAAGGAGTTGCTTCTTTATTTGTTTCTTACATCCTCTGCTGAGCTTATTGGATAACAACAGTTCTGGAAAGAAGAGGAATATAATTAAGTTTAATGTCAAATTTAAAAAAATTTTCTTGTAGGGAGAGAGGGGTGTTGCCTGTCCTTCATTTCTTTACATTGTTTTCTCATCTTCCTCTCAGATGAGTGCCAAAAGAAGTGCTGGTATTCCTGCAATCTCTGAGGAATGATGGATTATCATCTGTTAAGGGACTGACTGTCTAATTGAAATAGTGAATTTGGAGCACGCTGTGAGCACACTTGCTCCTTGAGTGTTGTTACTCAGTGTCTGTGCTGTACAAGTGCTTGCTGGAGGGAAAACTCATTTTCATGTTGATACACTTAATAATTTGTTTTGGTGAAACGTCCTTATTTTTAGTCTCTTTTAAGCCAGCAGAAAAATTAATTTACTTTTAGAGTTGGTCACTTTTTTTAAGATTGCACTTCTTTCCCCCAAAGTCTGCAAATGGCATTTTTCCTCATGTTTTCTACTCATCCATGCACAGCCAATCAGAATACTATTTTTTAGTCCAAATATAACTTTTATAGTAAATTAACAGTTTATTCTGTTCTCCATCAGATTCCTGCCTTAGCTGAGGGCAGCCTATAACGACTGAAGTGATCAGCCAGGGACTCTGAACACTAAGGGTTTGTAATGTCCAGCCACCCAAAATGCCTCTGTTCTTTGAGCTGAGTGAGAATAGTGGGTCCCCATGCCATCCCTCAAAGTCCCCTCCTCACTTTTAATGCCCACTGGGTTTGGCTGAGGTTTGTTGCCAGTTTATATGACAAAAATGTCTATGTAGGATTTGCAGATTGAGTCGTGCCTTTGTTCTGGGCGTGCAGTTGAACAAGTGTGGGTCTAGTCCATGATAAGAGCTCTGCTGTTTCTTTTCTGTGTTTTTGTCTTTCAAACAAGTTACAGAATCACGGAATATTCTGAGCTGGAAGAGATTCACAGGGATCATCGAGTCCAGTGAATTATCCATTCAGGGATCAAACCCACAACCTTGGTGTTACTGGCACCATGCTCTAACCAACTGAGCTAATCTCAGGGCCCACATCAGCTTTTTTTATAAGAGAATGCTTTGTAAGCCAAATACAATGTATTTTTATTCATTTGATGTGAACATGAACAAGGATACAAAACAAAAGACAAATGCAAGCATATAAGAAAAGACCTTTAATAAAGATCCTGCTCCTGTGAATTCTGTTTGAAGTGAATGGGAAGCACTGATTATTTGTGTGCATGTGTGTATAAACATTTTTTTCATCACAGAACCTGCTGCTCTCGCTTGGCAGTGCTAGGAGATGGTGTTTGGGAGTCAGAGGCAGTGGTGGATGGCCATCTGCTGCACACCACGTGGGTGTGGGTTTGTGGCTGCCCGTCTGCAGCTCCCACCCCCTTCTGCTGCTCCCCCGTTACCGGGGGGCTGTGCTAAATCCTCTGGGTGAGATGACTTGCACAAAGCATTGAGTGCTGCCAGACCTGTGTCACTCTTAATGCTGCTTGGTCCCGGTCCCTGCTGCCTCAAAGGAGATGATACACCCTGGGCAGGTGTGGAGCAGGAGTGGTGTAAGTGCACACACCTCTGAAAAGTGACCCTGATCAAAGGGACAGGTGTCCAGGAGTGTTTGTAACATTAATAATAATGATGTGTATTGAGTAGAATCATAGAATCATTAAGGTTTAAAAAGCCCTCTGAGATCAAGTCCAACCGTTCCCCCAGCACTGCCAAGGCCACCACTAACCCACGTCCCCGAGTGCCACATCCACAGGTCTTGTAAATCCCTCGAGGGATGGGAACTCCATCCACCACTGTCCTGGGCAGCCTGTGCCAGTGCCTGATCACCCTTCCTGTGAAGAAATTGTCCCTAATATCCCACCTAAACCTCCCCTGGTGCAACTTGAGGCTGTTTCCTCTTGTTCTGTCACTTGTTACCCAGGAGAAGAGACCAATCCTTACCTGGCTGCACCCTCCTGTCGGAGTTGTAGAGAGTGAGAAGGTAATAAGGGTAATTAAGTAAGTAATAGGACCTAAGCAGGTACAGTAGGGCAGATTGCAGGACAGCTGTAAGTGCCAGTGTCCCCTGATGACCCTGAGATTAGTGTTGGTGACAGACAGGGGCACTGCTCCGATTCCAGGTTAGGTGCCTTTTGCATGTTCTGAGTTAATTAGTGATTTATGTGCAGATTGAATTGGATTGTTATAATTATTCTGGTGTTGGTGTCTAAGGAAACGTGTGCAGGTCTGTAAGGATTTTTGGAGAGCAGGTGGGTGTGGTGCAGACAGGCCATGGCAACAGTGGGGCTGGGCTTAGGCTTGGTTTCTGCTGGCTGATTAGCACCGAAGCCTCGCTGACCTTTAACTTGCATTTTCACCCTCCCTTTTAAATGTGTTAATTGGCCTTTAGCCAAAAGATGTTGCTGCTGAACTTGTGAGAGGTGAAAGCCCATCTAAACCACGTTCTAGCATTGTACATATTCAAGCATTTCATCTAAGGTGATCTTCAGAATCAGGATGCAGCTACAGCAGCAAATCTGCTCGAGCATCTCCTGTGGGCTGGAGCTTTGGAAACCTGTCTTGGTTGTGTTTTTCATGTCAGCAGTTCCTCTGCTCTCTGTGGCTTTCCGTTCTCCTTTGTCAGCTTTGTGAGGGAGCAGGCTTGAGGCAGAAGATAAATGGAGACTAAAATGAATATTTAAGCACTTCTAGATGTATTTCACTGACAAATAAAATCACTGCTTGATTTCTGTGGGAGGAGCGTTTGCCAGAGCCTTGCCAAGTGCTCCAAAAAAGGAGCTGGAGCATGTTAAACACAAACCCCACAGCATTTCATGGGAGTTTATTCTGTTGTTTCAGTAGTGACTCATCTCCAGAATCATCTTCGCTGTGTATATGTGGGGGAAAAAAAGCACTGACAAAGGTCTCAGAGCCACCTACAAAATGCAATGTCCTGTTCAATTATTAGTTAGAGCACCTGAGTATCTCGAGCCTTTAGGCAATTTTTAGAGTTATCCTGGCAAAATATGTTTGCAGTCAAACCTTGTTCACTTGTTGTTAAAAATCTTGAATTTTTTAAAGAGTGTAGGATGAGAAAGAATTGGTGTAGGTATAGAGAGAGAAAGAAGTGCTAGGTATGATTCTCTGGATGGACGGGATTGTTATTTTTGAAACCTCAGGAGATGTTAGGACATCACTTTTTCCTTTCTGCACGTCACATCTTTGGCTAAATGACCTGAAAATTAAAGATCAGCGTTTCAGGGTGTTTGTTAAATGCTTCACTTCCTGAGGTGGCCGCTCAGAAAGCCGAGGGCTCCCATCTCGATTTTCCTCCTGCCCCTACTCATTGCCCTCCCAAGGCAGCAGTGAGTACAAAAACAGGAAAGGGGAATGATAAAGTGTGGGAATGAAGTGAGTGCTGAGTTAGCAATGCCAGGAGGAAACGACTCTCTGGTGGCAGCCTTGCTTCTGGTGAAGAATAAACTGGAGGTGAACTGACTTAAAATACTTCTGAAAATGGAGTTCTCTCCCTTGTAAGATTTTTCTGTGACCTCCTCTAACAGTTTTTTAAAGCAATGAAGTAGAAAGCATGCCTGTTGTGTTGACTGGATAATGGCATTAGTGTTTTAGCAAACACCTACACAGTATATGTGGACTAAATTATCTAAAGGGCTTGTTAACATATCATCTGCATGCAAAAGAAAGTGATGGTGGTGATGGAGGCTGCTTAGAAATGATGTGAAGGACTGGTTCCTGTGTGTGGTGCTTCTGCATGTGAAAGCTGCTGCTTTTTCCTTCAACCCTATTTTTTTTTCCCTTGTATCATTCCCCAGATATTGTGCAAATTGTTAGAGTGATGTTCATTTTTTTCATAATATTCCCCCATGGAACTGCTAGAAAAATAGAACATGGGGAAATGTCGCCTGGGATGTGAAAGCCTGGTACTGCTTTATGGCCTGACCAGAGCACAGAGCCTGACCCCAGGGCTTGGGGGGACTCTCTTGATTCATCACATGTTGCCATGTTCCTTTTGGGGGGGTGCCAGGGGGGTCAACACAGATGCACTTTTTTTTTTGACTCTTCCATGTGGCACTAACATTTCCCTCTTCAAGAGCAGCATAATGCCAAGAAGGAGTGATGTCCTTTCTCCGTGTTCAAATGAGTCAACCACGGTTAGTGAGTCCACCGTGAAGGTTTGGGGGAAGGAGGGTGTCTTGTGAATGCTGAGAACAGTGCCAGCCTTGGTTCTGGATGTGAGGAATCTTGAGACAGGGCCATCACATCATTTTTTTTGGCTGTTTTCTGGTTTCACATTTCGACTGAAAACAAATCCTTGAGCACAAAACTCCAGACCTTTTGGAAAAGGTTGTCTGGGTGAGAAGCAGCTTTACTATGGCAATTTCTTCCTAGAGGGAAATGTCCTTCGGGGATCCTGCTCCAGGAGTGGGGGCTGTGAGCATGGTGGTTTTGTGTGCTTGGCTCCAAGCAAAGAAAAGCCAAATTATGGGATATGGGACCTGTGTCTCTGAGCCTTCAAAGCTGCAAAGGGGTAACGAGCAGAGAGATCCCAAAGGTGATATGTGAGAAGGGAGGGTGTTTAACTAAAAGGCTTGGAAATAAAACCACTCAGCCCATGTCTCTCCTGGTTTTGGATGTTGGTCTGGTCCCATGTAGAAGGATTTCCTAAAGGTCTCCACAGATACATGTAGGGCTCCCTTTGGATGCAGCATGATCAACCTGGTCTGGTGGAAGGTGTCCCTGCCCATGGCAGGGGTTTGGAACAAGATGGACTTTAGGGTCCCTTCCAACCCAAACTATTCTGGGATTCCACGATTCTGTGATTTTATGGTAGAAATTAGGGTGAAGTACTTGTACTGCATAAACCTTTTCTAACAAATCTGAAACGAACCGTTGAGAATGATAGCAAACATATGGGAAGCTATGAAATTATTTATTAGAAATGGTGTATCCTCTAGGTTCACAAAAATTTTAGCCAGAGAATGCTGTATTTCCATGAAGATCAACATGACTTAATGGTTACCAATTGATGACAAGGGAGCTTTCTGTAATAAAATAGCTGCCAGTAAAAATGGAGCAGCAGATTTGGGTTGCCTCACTGAGAATTGACATTACTTGAATTTAAATAAGAGTATCCTACTTAGTGCAGAAACTGTGAGTAGCAATTTGTGCCATGTCCTTATCAGCTGTGGAGAAGACTGAGGAGGTAAATTCAGTATTTTCCTGTCCAGCCACAAGTGTCCATCTCTTGGACAGCGGACTGAGATGGTGCCTTTTTGTCTTAAATTGTGGATTTCAGGAAAGCTTCCAAAGCCAGTCCTTTTCCCACAGAGGCCAGTGGAAGATGTGCTTTGGAAAGAGTTGTTGGTACTTTTTGCTTTTCCCTTTCTTTTTGTTGTTTTCTCCACAAAAAAGTCCATTGTTTTTGAGGTGGTTCTTTTCTCTCTGTTGTCATTTTTTTGTTGTTGTTGTTTTGAAGGAATTAAGACTTTTTCCCTCTTTTATCATAGGAAAATTTTTTAAGCTACTCGGGCAGTGCTTTTGTGGAGTTCATAGGGCACGTGAAATAGTGGTAGAGCAAAACCATCCACCAGTGAAAATACTTGATCTACAGAACATGTTGTTTCTGAGAAAAGTTGAGTAATGCTTGACTTGATTTTGTTTTGTTTTGCTTTGGTTTCTTGGCTTCCAAATCAGTGTTGAAAAATACCTGCCAACTGTAATTATTTTACTGGAAGTTTAATTCAAGGCCTAATTTTACTGGAAGCCCGAAGGAGGGGAGGAGACTAGAGCTGGAGAATGGCATCTGATGTTGAATGATGGTGATGTCAGACATATTTAAGATAAATGAACTTGGTGTTAATAAAATAAACATGTAGTGCTGCTTTTGGTCCACAGTGGGCCATGGAAGTACTTGCAGCAAGCTGGTCACTTCACTGCTGGTCCAAAAGCCTTTGCTGGTAGTTTTGGTCGTCTTCCACCAGACCCTCTTGGCTCGTGTGTAACTTTGAGCCCTCAAGTTGTTGTGGTGGAAGTATGTGTGTGTTTGAAGTGCTTTGGCTGAAAAGAAAATCAGTACTATTCTGATAAGGAGGGGGAAAGTATTAAGTTGCCTAAAATAGTAACTTTCTTCATGGGGTTCAGGTTTGTTGTTAGAAACTCACTGCCGTGCTGGTGTTTCTCCATCGGGGAGCCTCCTGAAGCAAATTCAGCTTTTCCACGTGGGTCTGCAAAAATCTCCATTATCTGAGTTTTTTCTTTAAAAGGAGAGAAGGGCTAAAAAGGCAATATTTCAGACAGAATCAGCCCAAAGAGCAGGCTGTGTGGGGAAGTATCCAGTTTCTTCCGTATTTCGTTACACTCTGTGCTGGAGCATCGCAGATGTGCAGGCACAGAGAGGTCGCTCTTGTGAGACAGGTGAGTTACACCTGATGGCTTTGCATCCAGCAGAAAAACAGTGGTTTATTTTCACCCCCAAGAGGAATGATTTGAGAGGAACCATCTGTCGCTCTTACCATCAAGAATTTTCTTGATACAATTCTGCTCACCCCTCTGCAGTTCTCCTCCCTGCGTTCAGCAGGGTCATGTTGGGGGGTCACTTCATTGGGTGAAAGATCAAACCCCCATTTCAGACTGCTAAATCTTTTATTTAACTTTAATCAGCACTTTATGTTGTGTAGGCATCTTCTGGTGTTGCTGCCCATCCCAAAAGCCCGTGAGTGCAACACTGATACTTGCAGAGTATTTCTGAAATTGGAGAGATGATAAAGGATTGATGGTTCAGTTGTCCTCTGTGGGAAGTGTTTACAGAGCAGAAGGGTTGTGGCAGGAGCAGTTAACGTTGTGTTTTAATAATTTAGGCAAAAATGTTTGGGAACAACGCAATGGGAAACTATTTTCATGTTGTTCTCAGGGGGAAAATAGCAGCCATCCTGTGTGCATTGGGCAGGACAGTGATGGTGCTGGGCACAACACAGTTTTGTAGCTCACTGGGAGAATGAAGAAGGAAGAAGGGGAAAGGTGATCAAGGGAAAGGGGACTCTGCTCCCTCACCCACTTTTTCTTCAAGGAAAAAAACCCAAACCCATAGTTTTTCTCAGTTTACCTATTGAGAATAAACTTGAAAGGTATTTATAAACCACAGGCTTTATCTGATTTGTCTAGTTAGGCAAATCAGCAGAATCTGCTTGGGGAAGGAGCCAGGGAGGGTATTGCTACGTTTTTTTTAAACTTCAGGTAGAATCTTAAAATTAGAGGTTGCTGCAAGTCCCCTCCAGCATGTTTCATATAATTTGATATTTACACACTGAAAGCCTGTCTAGACTCTTACCAGTTGTGTTTATTATATACAACGTCAATCACTGCGTGTCTCTCCTTGTCAGTTTGAATATGTAACACTTATCCTGATCTATCCACGTCTCCCTTTTCCCCATAAAACTCCCCCCAAAAGGCTTACTCCCTTTTTCCCATGAAGCTGCTCGTGCCAGGGGCCTGGCAGTGTCCCGAGTATCAGTTTTGTCCATGAGCATGGCATGTTTTGCTGATGCTACAGGTTTGCTGCATCGGCCTCAAGTGAGTAGGTGTGGTTGTATAAACCACCTGTCGTGGTTTAATAGGTTGGAGGGATGGGGAGGAGAATCAGGTAAAGGTAAAACCTGTGGGTTGAGATAAGAACAGTTTAATACTTGAAATAAGGGAATAATGATGATAATAATACTAATAATAATATTGTAATGAAAAGAGAGATAGTAAAAAGAGAGGAATACAACCCAAGACAGTCAAGTGATGCCCAACACAGTTGCTCACTGCCCACTGACTGATGCCCAGCCCCAGCAGTGATCAGCCCCTCCTGGCCAGCTCCCCCGTTTGCACACTGGACATAACATTCCATGGTCTGGAATATCCCCCTGGCCAGTTGGGATCAGCTGCCCTGGCCATGCTCCCTCCTGGAGTGCAGTTCCTCCCTGACAGAGCCTGGGACACTGGGAAGTCCTTGACTTGGGGTAAGCACTGCTCATCAACAACTAAAACACCAACATTGTTCTCCTGCTGAATCCAAAACTCAGCTGTGTACCAGCTACTAGGAAGAAAATTAACTCTCTCCCAGCCTAAACCAGGACACTATTCTTTGGAGCTGGGGGTGATTCATTGTGTTCAGGGCCTGAGAGCTGATCTATTTTAGCCTGGAACCCACTGCAATTATTTTCAGTTGTCTGGTTTTGCCCCTGTGTAAGGATGGGAGTTGTGGTACCCTCCATCTTCTACATGGTTCCCTCCATCTTCTGCAGACTGGTCCTGATGCCTGGAACAGGCAGCATTTTATGAGGTCTGGATGATAGCAGCCATAGTGTTCCTTGTTGAACCTGGTTTGAGCTTTTCAGTGCGTTCTATAGAAGTAAAATTAGTTTGAGTAGGAGTTGCAAATTGTCTTCTGTGTGACCTTGTGCTGGTGTTTGTTTATCTTCTGTTTTATGCTTTAATGACAGGCTCTTTGGAGGAGACTGCCCTTGCTCCCTGTTTACACACTGTCCAGCACAGTGGGATTCTTTCCCATGCTACTCCTACGTCCTACAGATATTTAAGTAATAATGACATTGAATGCTGCTCTCTCCTCTCCTCTCCTCTCCTCCACAAGCTGATTTAAACCATTCAACTCCTCCTTTCTTATCTGAAACCCTATGAATTGTGCCTGGAATTGTTCTGAGCTTGTCAGAGCTCTCTGCTGCCTGTTTGGTAACAAGGAACACTGTTTACTGACATCCTGGTAAATCCTTTATATTAAACAGGAGCAGGAGCTGTTTGCTGTGTTCTGAGGACTTCAAGGAGTCTTGAACAACAAACAGTTTTCCCTGTTTCTTTTCTAAATGCTGAAATATTTACTTCTTGTCTCAGTTTTGCAGAGACATCCTTCACAGAACGTGTGTTTAAAAAAGAAGCGAATCTGAAATCTGTAGAGAAGGGATTAGAAAGTCAAATCTCAGTTTGGAAAGTAGATATATTTATTCTGTGTTCACACTTGTTTACAATAGATGGAGCATTCGGGTTTTTTTCCTTTATCCCTTGCTGCTTCTGGAAGTACTTTGCACATTTAATTAATTAACAGTGTCACATTTGAATTATTTCCCACTAAATTTTTGCTTCCCATTATCGGTCTCTTCTCTTCTGCTGTCATCTGAAACTCTTCCTTTCAAGCACAAGAATTAGGGAAGCACTGGAGATGCTGTTTCTGCAGACAGTTGCGAATGCAGCTTTCCCAGCAGCAAAAGGCAGAACAACTGCACACACTTCCAGTCCCTGTTTTAGTAACTGTGTGAGTGTTTGTCCTTCTGGGGCCCAGGTGCTGAGGAATGGTGTGTCTTGTCCTGCTCATCTGCCCAGAGCCTTGGGAAGGGGCTCCTTGCATTCCCATGGCACTGACCTGCCTGGCAGTGCTGCTCAGTCTGGAGTGTGGCAGTGAAATCTCTTATTGCCAGTGCACTCCAATGGTACCATACACAAGAACTTGTTTTTCATGAGTGGCAGAAAGCAAAGGCTGATACTGAGAACTATAACTATTTATTTTCTCTTTTTAATAGAAGTGTTTTCCTTCCATTGCTTACAAACAAAACACGTACACACAAAAGAGGCAGATTTTACTTCCTTTTTGGGGTTGGAAGCCTACCAAAGCACTGATAATTGGCCTTATTGACATTTTTCCCAATTGATTGGAAGCAACACAATTATTTTTTTTTCTCTGACTGTGTCCAAACTGTGCTCTATGAAGATTACACGGCCTTTCTCTTCCTGGCCCATGGAAGAGCAGGTCCCTCTGTCACAGGATGTTTTCCCTGTCCTTTGCTGCCCTGCCCTGTCACAGCCAAGGTGCAGTTTCCTGATCCCTTCATTGGCACTGGAGGGTCCTGCTTCCAGCTGTGCAGTACAGGTAGCTTGTGGTAACCATTCTTTATACAAGGGACAGGATGGTTGGAGCATAAATCCGTGATCCCCAACTATCCTGGTGTTAGGATTTCCTGGAGCAGACTGATAAATGTGTCATTGTGGAAGCACATCTCTGCATCTTCATCTGGAGTCACAGCTCATGAAACTGAACTCATTGGTTTAAAAAAAAAAAACATATAAAAGGTTGAGGTAAATAAATACAAATACATAAATAAATATAAATATATATATATAAAGGGTAAGGGATCCAACAAGATGATTCCCCACCTCTCTCCAGGGAAGTTGTCTTCACAGTCTTGAAAAAGGTCTTGGTCAAAACTTACTAGACAAAAAGTCCTGCCAAGGATGCACAAACCTCCCTCTATTGCAGATCATTGTTTTTAACAGGACTACCATGCAATAAAATGGTTGTACAGAGTTAAGATTGGTGGGGTTTTCTCCTCACTTGGATTTTCAATGTTACTGAATTATAATAGCACCCATTTGTAAACCTGCATTTGCAGCTTGCAGTCAGTTTTCTTCACTGAATTTCGTGCTTATACACTACATATAAATGCAATATTTTCATTAATGATGTGAATGGTGTCCTAAATATCTTCATACACCATGTTTGCACATCAGAAATGGTTAACCTTCATTTCAGGGGTCTGATATTTCCTTAGCAAGAAAATAATTGAATAGTATGAGTACATGCTCCTTCTGAATACTGAAGGGTGCCCTGTTGTAAGAGGAACTCAAGTGCATGTTAAACAACTGCAGGCAGATCTATTTTTTAATTTAATAGGAGAGCTCATTTGAATGTTTTCCCGAGGGAGTGCCACTTCAGTGAGCGTGTTGGTTGACTTGTAAGAACTAAAACACTTCTCTCACAAGGGAAGCCCTATGGGATGTCATGCTGAGTGGGGATGTTGAGAATTGTGTGTATTTGAATTTTTTGCATACGGGTTCGCTGTCATAGTAAAGTTTTGGATGAGGCAGAAAAGGAAGATAATCCTTGGTCAGGTCTGAAGTCCCTCTCCAGCTCTCTTGGAGCCCCTTTAGGCACTGGAAGCATGTTTTCCAGTGAACCTGAGGCCTGTGCTTCTCTGAGAATTTGAGATACAGGAAATAGTGAACCCCAAAATGCTGTTGGTGTTTTTTTTTTTAAAGTTATAAAGTTAGTAGTATTTTCCACCCTCTCCTTTTGTTCACCCAGCCCGTTACTGCTGGCAGCGAGCGTGTCTTGCTTGTGCCTGGAATCCAAATGCCATCGTTGTGGTTCCTGAATGGGCTCAGACTCCCTCCTTTTGAGGGAGCTTCAGGAATCTGCGAAGACGTTTAATTTGCAATTTCAATTTATCATTGTCTGTGCAGAGCTTTTATTCTCTGCTCTGCCTCCCTGTTCCATGTTTACTCTTCCCAACTGGAGCGCCGCTGGCTCTGCCGTTGGAGTTCAGGCTGCTTGGTAAAGGAAGGGGGATTCGGGTTTGTTTGGGGTTTTTTTCCTGAAATACAAATTGCTGTAGAAAATGGATAATGTGCTGAAAAATGCTTGTGTGCCCCATGTACAATTATATCTGTGATCTTTGTGGAATCGCAGCTTACTCCATCGGCTCTGCAAACACTGGTTTTTCCAGTAAAAGTGCTTTTTTATTGCATTTAGAGGTTGTGCCCCTCACGTGTCAGCACTGATCACCCATTTGATTGTTACACTCATGGCAGTTGATGAATATCTCCTTTCATACCTTTTGGCTTGTAAGAGATGATTTATAAAGCAGAATGAATGAACGGTGCTATCGTGGGGCCTGGAAGGTATAATTTTTTTAAGATGCTATGTTAAAATGCATTTTACCAAGTCTGCTAATATTTCTTCTTATTATGGTTTCCTGATTGCATTGCAATAGCATTCAGACCTTTAACTGACGCTCCCCAGCTCTTTGCTCACCTTCAGGAATACTCAGGATTCTACAAACTGAACAGGACGTGATGCTTTTCCCCCAAAGAATTTCTACTACAGGCTTTTTTCTTGGCAGAAACCCAGCTTTTTCTTTAAAATTATATCTGCACTTACACAATGAAAAAAAGCAACAAATTTTTCTTGATCTTTTTGTTCAAGTACTAATGATATAATTTGTATAAAAACCTCAGACTTCCAATGCAGCATATCACCATTTTAAAGGATAAACCTGGGGTACTTTTTTTTTTTAAATGCCATTAAAAACGTCAGAAGCGAAGGGGTCCAACATATATACAGTTCTCTAAGAACATCATTCCTAGGATAGCCAAATCCCTAAAGCTTTAAGCTCCTCTTTGATCCAGGGGATTAGTGGAGATTTCCATTTTTGCATGGCAAATTTTCGGGCTGTTAAGGATGCACAGAGGAACTGTGTTTTCATGGGAGATGAGTCAGGTAGGAATAATATTGCTCCCAGTCCTCCTCCACTGGTCTGCCCAAGCAGTTCCAAATAGGTTTGGACATCCCACCTGGAACTTTATGAATGCTGAGGATTTATGATGCAGCTGCTGATGGAGTCAGTGACAGACACGTTCAGGTGGCATTGCCAGGAGACCTGTCTCGTGTCACGGGGTTGGAATGGAGGCTCTCTGGTGAAGGCAAAGTTTTTCTTCACCTTGGGTAAAACATTTGGGTGATATAATACAATTCTTTGCAAGTGGGGTCCTTAATCCCTACTGGAATTATTCTCTTGCCCATGTTGTGTTAGAAGACGGTGGTTTTTACGGGGTTGCAGTTTTTTATAGAAAAATTCCACCACATAACTCATGCTAGGATAGGTGTGGTTGGTCTTTCATCGTGTATCTGTGGGGATATTTCAGGGAGAACAGGTTGCTCGTGATGAAAGCTATGGTGAAAAAGGCTGCAGAGACACCAAGAAGGGGATTTTCAGGTGCAAGGAGAAAAAGGTGAATAAGAGATAAGATATTAGTGGTATTTAGAAGATAGATGTTTTGTAGGCCAACAACATCTGTATGTAAGAGAAGGAGTGATTTGCATCAGCTGTTTACACACTTGAATTGGTATTTACAGTATAAATACTGTAATCTGCTTCTCTGTAATCTGCTTCACCAGCATCTCTTCAGGTAACAATCATGAGGAAGGCAGGAATCATGTTTAATGGAGTCAGGGTTCAGCTCTCCAGTGAGCTGTGGCTTTAGAGAAACTTTTTCTCTGGCCAGAGCTATTATAAATTTAAACCTAAATGATAAAATAGCATCGGGCTAAAGAAATGCTCAAATAAAGAATAGGAACTGTCTCGAAGGATTATAAAAAATGTCGTCTACTGTTTCCATGTGTGCTTCAGGAGCTTCAGAAGTGGTGTGGATGTGGTCGGCTGGAGCAGGGCTGTGATCCCAGGGTGACCTCCCTTCTCCTCGGGTGACTGGGGATAAGCTGGGGTAGGTTTGGTTAGCACAGGAGGTCAGCGTTTTCATTTGCTCTCCTTCAGTGCTACAGTCACTCTTCATCTTTTTTGTACATCCCCACATCAGCATTCTTTGTCAGACAGCTCTTGGTACCGGACTGCTGAAACGAGACAAGTTACTTTGACATTTGAGGTTGTTCAAACCCAATTTTGTAAATAATTTACCTCCACTAGGGCCTTACAGTCTGAGCAGGAATGAATCGAGGAGGTCCTTGGTGAATATTTCATCATCTTTTGGAGGGGCTGTTGTTGGCAGGGACTAAAGCAAAAAATTCAAGGTATGTGCACTCAGAGACAAATATTTGTGGGTGCAGAGAGAAGCTGTGTGAGAGCTTCCCATCAAACTCCACATGTTCTTTTGTTGTCTAAAACAGGAAAACAAAACGCTCAGCAGATGAGAGCAAAATTTAAAGCAGGGCAAAAACAAGGAAAACCCTTTAATACTTTTTTGTGATTTCAAATTGTACTGTTATCCTGCTGTTTTGGTAGAATTATCTGTTCGTTTATTTGCTGCAAGGGATAGGATATATCACATTCAAGGCCAGGTTGGACAGGGCTTGGAGCAACCTGGTCTAAGGGAAAGTGTCCCTGCCCTTGGCAGGGTGTGGAACACGATGAGCTTTAAGGTCCCTTCCAGCCCAAACCATTCTGGGATTCTATGAATGGCACGAGCAAATTCTTCTATTTATTTTAGTTTTCATGTATGTTTTTTCACCCACCATAATGTGAAGCTCCAGCTCTAGTTCTGCATTTCAGAAAGGATATTAGTAGTATCTGAAGGTTTCTGAAACTATTCTTTACTGTAGGTTTCTCAGCATTTAGGCTTTGTGCACGTCTCCTGCTTTAACATCTTTGATAACTTACAGTGTGAAAAGTTTTGTTTTGCATAATAAGGATATTGTCAGTGCATAACAAATACTTTGTTTTTAATGGAAAAAAGTAACAAACAAACAAAACAACTTCCAAGTGATACAGTGCTAAAAGTAGCACTTTCATAGCAGATACCAAACGGATGCTCCTGAAGAGCTGTGTTTTAATTAAAACCCGTATTATTTGTTGCAACCAGAGGTGTTTGCTCTGTTGCAAGATATTTCTTTTACACTTGAATGTGATGCTCAGCCAGACATTAAATGTATTAGCAATACTTTACATGTTTAATCTCAGGCTTGAAAGCAGCGTGGAGAGCATAACCCTGACAGGTTATGCAGCAATTTCTTTGCTTGGCATCTGGAATTCTGCTGTGATTTCACGTTTTTTCCTTAACCTGAACCACCAGAACACAAATCAGCAGAGGCTGCTGGCTGTTGCTTGGCATCAAGAAGAAATTGCATAAATCTGAAGGCTTGGGTTGTTTCTGTCAAAAATGAAGTTTCCCAGGATTACTGAAAATTCATCTTGAGTCGTTGCAAGTCCCTTGGCTTAGGGAGCTTGATGTGCACGTGTTGCAGAGGTTATGGGCTCTTCCTCCCCCACCCCATCCTTCCTATCCTGCAAACACTTCTTCACATCTCCTCAGAGGAAAGCTGCAGGATAACAGAATATCCTGCTTTAATTTAGAAGTGCCATGCAGTGGTGTTATTTAGGGCGGGGGGAGATCTCATTTGGATTAATATTAATCAAACTCACTTGAGGTTTAAGTTAGAGGCAATAAATAAGTGTAGCTTTTATAATCGTGGAAAGTCTTTGCAACGAGTTTTGAAAATTATTTTAAAAATCAGTGTTAGGATAATTAACAGAAAAGTAGTTTTAAAGCTTGCCTTCCAGCCCCTCTGGAAAGCAATTTTGATGTTTAAGAGGATGAGGGATGTTTTCTGCCCTGGAAATGAGCCGGCAGAAGCTCCAGCACAGAGTGTTGTTGAATCTGTTTGAGCTGGGAGAGCCTGGCACCACGGGAGGAGGAGGTGAGGACTGGCATTATATATTATATATACATATATATATGTACAGGCACACCTTTGTGACACTTTCATGCCAGAGGGAGGGGTGTAGAGGAGAACACGAACATGTATTCAGAGATACCCACAGCTGCTGCTCAGTTACCCAGTCATGACCTGTACTAGATTTGCCTCATTTACCTTGGAGGGTTGGAAGACACAAGTTTTTCCCTTTGAACCAAGGGTAGGGGTGTCTAGGGGAGCTGAAGATGGCCGGGCTTTTGCCTCCAGCGAGCCGTAATTTGTATGAAACATCTAATGGACTTCCATAAAATGTCTAACAGGAAAAACAAAACTCATGTAGAGTTTTGCTCCGAAGGTTTTCTAGGCTGAAAGGCCAGTCCAGAATACTTCTTGAAAACAAGAAATTCAAGTCTCTTACTGTGAGGTAAGTGAAGATGTGTGGAGTAGGTGTGTGGGACCAACAGCCAGAGATGGAAGGGGGAAGAGTCTGTTGCCTTCAGTGCAGGGAAGTGGGAGTAAACATGTATCAGTCAGGATTGTTTTTCAGTTCTCCTTGCTCTGTTATTTTGATTGAGCCTCCTTGTACAAAATGTGATGCTTATTTACAGGAGAAACATCTATTGACAGGGCAGCTCATGGAACAGGGAGTTTAGCATTGAGCTGAAGACTTAATGAAGGGCTGTTAGCAAGGAGCTGTCTGGTAGCATAAGCTGACTGTGATGCTGTTGAAGAATAAAAATTCTTCCTTCTTAAGGAATGCATTGGGATGGGCATATGGAACCTCTCATTCTAAGCATGAAAAATTAATCTGGGTAAACAAGATCCCCTGGTCTGTAGGAACTGGGGAAGAGGAGCAGCAGCTCATGGGTCTACTAATAGTGCAAGGTGCTCGTGGGGTTTTCAGCAGAGATTATTAAATGAGACAGGCATAACATGCAAGAGCTGTCTTGCATGTTATGATGCCACATCATGACAGCTCTTCTGAGTGTTTTCCACTGACTAGAACTTGCTATGAAATGGTGCTATGCCTTCAAGAGGGATTTTTAGCATTTGTGAGTTCTGTTGAATTACAGCCTATCAGGGTGAAGCCTTCTGGTTGTAAGACCAGTTGACTGCTGGTAAAAATGAACAAAGTGTATGTGAGGATGATTGCAAGAGATAATCTTAATCACCAGAATAAAATTTGAGTATCTGTTATAGCTCATCTTGCTGTACAAATCAGTACAAATGAACCTTTGGGCTTTTTTGATTTAGGTTTTTTTAATATTTTAATTCAGTATGCAGAATGTCCTATGGTGAATAATGAAATGAAGGCAAGAAATAAAATATCACAGTGCCGATGTAGCTTTATGAGTTATTTTTTGTCACGTTTTCACTGAGTTTTCTGAATCCCAGTGAAACATTGTCATTGAGCTGTCTACAGTAAAGCCTGGGTCACAGTTGTACATTATTCCTTCTAATCTGTGTTACCTTGTGCTTGTCAAGATAAGTTTATTTCAAGTTGAGGCAGCTTAGTTGTCTGGCTTTTCTCTGGTCCCTTGGGATTGTGCAGTTTTCTCTAGGCTTGATTAATTTGCACAGTTAGTGCCACCCATCATGTGTAGCTCTTCCCTGGCCACTCCTTCCTGGGGATGTGGTTTAGCCCATCTGTGTATTTAAGGAATAATGCTGGTGTGGAGGTTTGTTTTTTTTTTCATTGATGGAGTGTTTTACTCTGTGATTGGAGAGGGTTTAATGAGAAGTAAATGAGGGCAGGCAGGCTGTAGGAACACTCACCAGTCCTGGGTTGGGCTCTTGATCTGGAGTGTTCCTGGAGGAGTTGTTTCCTTGTGCTGACATTTATTGAAGCCTTTTGAGGGCAAACATGCTCTTGTGAAGGTTTCCTTCTTCTTTTCCCTCTGGCAGACCAGGTGACTGTCTGAGGTTCCTTTCAAGCCACTTGCCAGGTTTCTCCAATAAAACCCCTCCAAGATGCTTTTCAAGCCACTTGCCAGGTTTCTCCAATAAAACCCCTCCAAGATGCTGTCGCTGGCTTTTGAACGTTGGAGTAACAGTGACATTTTCTTTATCCAAAAAAAACCAAGCACACTGACTTCCCTGACTGAAGCGTAAAATTTTTTGATTTAACATCTTTCTCTAGTTGTTTTTGGACACTATTATTCATTAATTCTCATTTCAAACCCTTGTAAGGCCAATCGATCTGTAATTTTCCAGATTGTTCCAGAGTGTTTGCCACTCTTCCCTCTAGCTGGCTTGGGTGGCAAGTGGAATATTCTTCCCTGGTAAATTTGGAGTTCGGGGGGGCAGGGCAGTGTCTCAGGGCACGCTGCACACCTCAAACCCTGCCTGTGAGACACCCATTCCCTCCTCGCTGCGGTGGGTGAGAGGTGACCAGGGCAGTGTATTTACTTGATGCCTTTAGCTCAATTTGCTAAAATAAACAGAATTTATTCCTGCTGAAAGTGAGGTTCCTGCCTGCAATCTGCTGGCCCGTTTTGGAGCCCCTTGTTTTGATTCCCAGTTGTGCCATCCCCTGTCATTGGTATTCTGGGAGGGTGTGTGGCCGCTCGCAGGGAGCGAAATCCTCGGGGCTCCGGGGGGGAGATCTCCAGCCTGGGCTGGCTTTTCACTCTCAGACCATTGAGGGAAGCTGAGTGCCATGGGGAAAATACAAAAGTGTGGGATTTTATCATGTAAAATTGGATTACCTGCTCCCGTCCTCCTGAAAAGGTCTGCTGTGCTCTGAAATACCAGTCTGGGGTTTTATGCGCCAATAAAGGATCTGTTAATGTCCCTCTCTGAGGTTTTACTTTGCCTCATATAAAATCAGATCCTTTTCTCCCCCCCTAATAAGGCACTTAAGCAGCCTTAAATGAAGATTAATGTTCCATTACACTTTTATCAGTTATGTTATAGACTGAAATGCTCTGGTCACATGCAGATTGATCTTATGTGTCAAATAATAGCAAAAATCGATACTTTTGTTGGGTTTTTTTTTAACCACTATATCTACAGAAATGCTTGTTTGCATCAGGTAACTCCCTTGTTTTATTGGATCTCTGTCTGGAGATCTGGGTGTACCAGGAAAGTGGAGTACTAGGGTGGAGATGTGAAGCTCTTGGTAAGCCCAGCTTTAAACCCGGGTCTCTGTGAGCACCCACATCATTCCTCCTGTCGCATTTTAGCTCAACATTATTATTTATTTTTTGAGTTCAGGGGCCTGTATAAGACCTTTTTATTGCCTAAAAAGAGAGGAGTACCCAAGCTGTTGGGGTTCCAGCTTCCGTTCCAGCTGGTGCCAGCCGACAAGCACCCGAGGAATTGCCGGTCCTGGTTTTGCATCTTGGCTGTATTTAAAGTTTGATCTCTGGTGCTTGCTCAGAAACTCACATTTTGGGAGGCTTGTGAGGGGAGTTGTTGGCATTTGGGTATTGAGGTCCCAAGTGGCTGCTTTGTGCAGATCCTGAAGGTGATCAAGGCTGCCTTCCCAAGGTTTGTGCTGCTTTATTTTTTCCTTGGGTAGCTGTTGACACCTGGTATTTTTGCCCTGCATCCACAGTGGGAGCAGACTGACTTAGCCCTTCAAAAACCATCTGAACTGTGTGATTCATGTCAGCTGAGGACCTTGTAGAAGACAAAGTTTCTATGTTTAATTCTTTCACCTTTATACTTTTAATTTCTTTCACCCAACCAGCTGTCAGACTTACAGAGTTGCTAAGCAACTTCTTCCCTTATTGCCGTGGCATTTCTCTCCTTCCCTGGTGTTTTGGGGGGCTTCAGAGGGTCTCTTCCATCCTGGCAAGCAGTTGATACTTCCCATAATCTCACTGTGAGGAGGCAGAATGACGTTGCTAACACAAAGCTGATTTCACCCAATTCCTTACCAAAATTGCTTCTTGTGCTGCTTAGTTTCCTTGGGAGTTTGTGTGGCAGGTTTGAAACCAAGCACTGGCACTGACTATGTTGAAAAAGCTCTTCCAGGGGTGGTGATGGTGGTATCATAAATAGGAATAGTTCAGGTGTTATCACACAGGAAAGTAAGGAGTTGAGGGAGTGTTGCGTTGAGACTTATCAGGAGGGAGAATGAAATGATTTCCAGGCAGAATGTCCGTATTTTTTAATTTTTGGGTTTAAACTCCACAGCATTTTTGCTAAACCTGAGCACTTAGACTTTGCTTCTCTTTTAGTAAAGGGAAAGTGAGGGGAAAAAATTAAGGAAAACAGACGATTTTTGGGGTTTATTTCAGTATGTTTTAAAACTTGTCATAGAGTGAGTTGGAAGGGACTTAAAGCCCATCCAGTTCCACCCCCTGCCATGGGCAGGGACACCTCCCACTAGCCCAGGTTGCTCCAAGCCCCATCCAACTTGATCTTGAACAGAAACCTGTCTCTCTTGATGAACCAGACATACAGTTTCTGTCCTTGTTCTTTTTTAGCTTCAAGCTCTCACACTGATGTTCTGGATTTAGTGTTTGGAGTTTCGAGGATCTCAGCTTCACCTTGGTGCAGTAGGGTTTATTTACGAGCGCTGACATATGTATTAAATGATTCACTGTGGATGACAAAACATCATGGCTCTTCATCGTGTAATTTTTTAATTATAAAAAATGCAACTGAAGAGAAACAAGGTGGAGAGGGAAGGATCCTGTTATTAGCTCCTGGGGTGGATGCTTCTCCGCTGTCGCTACCCTGATGACGTTTCTTGCAGTGGGATGAAGGCACCTTTAAATAGTCTGTTTAAACTATAATTGGTGAGTGCTCAGCTACAGTATCAGAATTCAGTTGTGCAGAATTTGCATATAACACAGGGATGGAAAAATACAGTAATACTGCCTGAAGGATTTATGGTGTATTGGTGCACAGTACTCTGGGAGCTGATTTTCCTGGGACTGGGTTTATCAGTTGTCTGGCAGGGGATGATTTACTGGCTATACTGATTTTGCTGGCTATAAATGACGCCAGCATTTGCAGTTATTTTGCATTAAATGCTGTCCTAGGGTTCTGGACTCACTTATATGGTTTTTCTTAGGAATACCATTGAATCAGCTTTGAGCTGAAGACTCAGCCATGACCATCCCCAATCATGGGCTTGTGAGGGAGGTGCACAGTCTGTGCAGGACCTTGTACAGCACTGAGGCCATACAGTTGCACTCTTTCCAAACTGGATTTGTGTGGGGCAGTCATGTTGTTCAGGAAAAAAAAAAAGAAATAAAGAGGAGTGTTTTTATTGTGTGGTTGTTTAGTGTTCCAAAGGGGAACACCAAGATTTAAGAGCTGGGTGGGACTTGCGTGTGTTATTTAAAAATTTTCTTGGTTTTGCCATACTTAAAAAAAAACAAAGAAAAGAAAAATAAAGGAGAATTAATGAATGTCTATAACCAGGTCTCCTGCAAAGGGCTGAGCAACTGTGGTCTTTTCTTGGGATTTGAGGAAACTGTGGGTAAGCTGTCTGTCTGTCCCAGAAGGTGAAGTATGTTTTCATAGTTATTTAAACCTATTTTTGGCATTTCAGGTGGGTGGGTGGCTTACTCTCAGCTTTGCACCCCAGCAGATCTTGTTTGGGTGCTTCGCTCTGCCCTGCTTGGCTCTGATGGGAATGAGTTTGTGTCTTTGAGGAGCTTCTGCTAAACTCTAATTTTGAGTGTTAGCTTTGGGAGAAGTACTACAACTTGCAATAGCTCCACTCCTCCATTTGCCTTTTGTTTTCTTCTTCTTAATTAATATCCAATTCAGTGTTTTTTGAATATAGTCTCAATATTGCTTTCCTAACATAATAAAAGTGTATCTAAGAGAACCAGCCTCCTTTAGACTTCATAAATGTATTTCTTTTTCTAATTTTAAAAAGAAATCCTCCTCACACTTGAACCTAAAAGAGGGAGAGAAAGCCTGTAAAGCTATTGCAGATTTTACTCTCAGGAAAGCAGCTGTTATTTTCATGTGCAAAAAGCTAAATGTGGGAGTAAAGGGGCCAGTTGTACAGCTGTGGGTTGGCTGCCTTTTAGCATCAGATGCAGCTGCATCCAAGTGTCTCAGTTCCAGGGAACTGTGGACCCTGGTCAATGAAATGGTCCTGTTGGACCTGACCTGGCTGGGGAGGGTGAACCTGCAGAGCTGGGCATGGAGACCACTCAACTCAACAAGTTGTTGCAGTTAGTCCTTGCTGGACATTAGGAGGGAGGGAACAACAAAAGAACAGGGGGGAAAAAATACATAAATGGAATTTAAGCAACACTGCATTACTTCTCATAGTAATTAAACATGCCGGGGCTAAAAACTTCTGATGAGTCCCTGGGAAAGATGATAAAACCATATGCCATCCATGTAGAAAGGTTATTAAGAAACCCAAACAGATGCTATGCTGTTGAATCCCAGAATGCTTTGGGTTGGAAGGGACCTTAAAGTTCATCTCATCCCACCCCCTGCCATGGGCAGGGACACCTTCCACTAGCCCAGGTTGCTCCAAGCCCCGTCCAACCTGGCCTTGGACACCTGACTATAAGTACTGTTGAAATGTGATGGTTTTCATGCAGTTTCTGCACAAATATAAGCAATGGGTCAAAATATTTAAAGTTTGAAGGCTGCTGAGATGGCTTTAGCAATCCTTTGTGGCTGTGTGGGTAGTAAGAAGAGGTGCGTGCTGTTCCTTGGCCCCTCATCTAGTGACACTATAGAGTAACTAAGGCCCTGAAGGTCTTAATACAGGGGACATTAAATAGAAAAAGGAGCAGTGTTTGAACATTTGAATAATGAAGTAATTGTAAGGAGAATTCTCTGTGGGCAGAAGGAGTCTAAATAGCTCCTAGAGGAGGGTTGAGCTCAATTCATCCCCATCAGAAAGGAGACCTGCTTGGAGCGGAGCAGAAGAGCTTGGAGCAGAAGAACTTGGAAAATACTTTTGAATCAGGATTGTCCTCAAGGTTCTGAAAACAGTGCAGTGGGAGAAATTTCCACCTGTCTGTGGACGTAGTCCTCTGCTCCTGGGTGTGAGTGAGAGGTGCAGTGTGGACTGGTGGAGCCTCAGCCTGGGTGATGCATCCCCGTCCCCTGCTCAGCCCCTCCTCAGAGCCAGCCAAACAGCCTGTGTTCTCACGGCCTTCTGGCTGTTCTGAGTCTTCTCAAACTTTTGTAATCCACATTGCTGATTTCTTCAGGGGACCTGTGTTATTTTGTTCCACTCTCACGAATTGAACAGCGTTGTGTTAATTTTTCTTCCCGTCGGTTTTCTCTTCCTGCATGAGCATTTGCAGAGCCTCAGTGTGTTTGGATGTCTGTGCTGGCCTGTTTTGACCTGAATTATCCACAAGAATTATAATCATGGAGCCATTTGTATTGTTCTGGAAGCACAATTCTTAAAAAGAAATAAATCCTATTGCATTTCAATTCCTACCAATTGTATTCAATGGTCTTTGGAACCCTTTTCAATTATTTATTACACATTTCTTCTCTGCTCCTACAGCTGAGCAGAATGTATATTTTTTCCCTGCTCTGGATAGGTTTCTCTCCTTGCTTTGACTCCTGTGAGGCTGTAATGTTTTCAGCTGGGTTTTTTCCCCCCCTTCTATTCATGTATGGATTTGGCAGAAAAATCCCAGTGCGAGCTCAGCTGCGTGGCCAGGCGGCTGTGAGGGGGCGTGGGAGAACTCTCCATGTGCTGTTTTCTTTCAGGATTATTTCCTCCAGCTTGTTGGTGCTCAGTTAGACACCTTTCACAACTGCAGGACCACAAGCCAACAATTCACCTCCCTGAGTTCAGAAACGTCCCAGTCCCGCAGCTGGGCTGACGTGTGACCCCCCGATGCACTGAAGATCTGCTGCCCTGGAGAGTCTCAACACTTGATCTGCAAAAGTGGTCTCAGACCAGCTTTGCATCAACTGCATGAGTCTAAATATACCCATCTTGCTCGGGTGCATTTCGGGGCAGCAGCTGGATCAGTCACTCTTAAGTCTTGATTTAATCAACTGCAAATGGCTTTGGGTTCAGCACAGAGGAGTCAGGGCATGCACTGATGTGACCTCGTTGTCCCACCCAGATGGAGCAGCAGGAGTTCTGCTCACTCTGCTGGGAGCAAGTGACCCTTTAAGAGGGGCAGCACGGGCAGCTGGGAGCAGTACCCTCTGCAGATGTGGACCTTGAGTTGGAGCTCTTGCTCTGCTGGCTGACCTTTGTGCTGAATCATGGAATGGTTTGGGTTGCAAGAAACCTTAAAGGTCATCTCATCCCACCCCCAGCCTTGGGCAGGGACACCTTCCACTAGCCCAGGCTGCTCCAAGTCCCTTCCAACCTGGCCTTGGACACTTCCAGGGATGGGGCAGCCACAGCTTCTCTGGGCAACCTGTGCCAGGGCCTGCCCACCCTCAGAGACAAGAATTTCTTCCCAATATCCCATCTAATCCTGCCCTCTGGTAGTTTGAAGCCATTAAATGAAAGTACAGGGGCACGATGCTACCAGCTGGAATAAGATGTAGGTAATTTAAAGAAGATAGAAGCTGCTTTCTGTGTTTTAAATCCTGATGAGCTCTGCTTCTGACTTGACTGCTCCTTGTCATCAGTGGGAGGAGAGATCTCCCTGCTCCTGTGCCAGCAATCCATCTCTGCACTTGCTGCTTGTGTTTGAGTTATAACTGTGTTAACATGAACTGAAAATACTTCACTTGTTCTTGGCTGGTCTGCTGCTCATTTGTTTCATCATAGGCTGGAACATGGTGTAGATCTTATTTTTTGAATATCCAGGCTTGGTTATGGATGTATCCATTCAACATCTCACTATCGAAAGGAAAACTTTCCACTATTTGCACAGTTAATTAATAGAGAGTATGAAACTATAACTTACTTGGTTAAAAGCCACTGCCCAAAGCTGTGACTGTGGTAAACTCCTAAATCTGTGTCGAGGGAATGGAGTAAGGAAATGTTTTTCAAAGTGCTCAGCCTCCAGCAGGGGTGTCCAGAATTTCCTGTGCCTGAGCAGTGGCTGGAGACGTGGAATCACCGCAGGGGCTGGATCACAGCAGGTTTTACAGGAGTGGTGACACGTTGCTTTGCTTCCCCAGAGCCCAGTTCCTCTCTTGCCTGTGTTTTTCCAGCTGCCTGTTCTGGGCTGGAGGTTTCTGAAGCTCTGCTGCTCCTGAGCACAACCTTCTTTCTCAGCTGCACTCCCAGCTTGGGATTCAGGGGATCATGTGTGTGATAGGATACGAGGTCAGGCAGGACATCGCGTGGGGCTCTCGGATCAAACCGTGCCAATGCAAACATTTGGGTACTGTGGCCTTCACCAAAAATCCTGTGCTCTCCTTGATGCTGAGGAGCGACCCTGCTAAGCAGGAGGGAGCAGTAAGTGGTGTCATTTTGGGGATGCAGGTTGCAGTGTGCTTCCCTTTCATTCCTACTTGTGCCACTGCACTCAGGGAATCGTAAAAGAAGTCCCCAGTAGAAATGCTTAACCCTGTACAGTTGTTCACGGAAGCTAAGAGTGAAATGAGCTGCTTTGTTAGCTTTTATCATTAATTTTACCATAGAGGCAGTTGTGCATGGAGTAGATGCCTGTGCTGGGATCACTCCTCAGCAGCCTGGATGAGCCACCTCCTGTAGTTTTGAGCAGCATCTCTGCACTTCTTCTCTTGCTATCAGGTTAGTGAAGAAAGATTTCTTCTTTCTCTGGCTCATCTCCAAAAAGAGGAGGCCCCTTTAAACTGTTCCATCCTGTAATGGCACAGAAGCAGCAGAGGTGCATATGGCATATGTTTCCTCGCTGACACATTAGCAGCAGGTCCCCAGCATCTCCCCCCCTTGGCTTCTGCATAGCTCAGTTGTTTTGTTTTATTTTCAGCCTTAATGGCACATGAAGTAGCTCCTGCCATAGCTTTTTGGATGAAAAATGCCTCAGAAGTGAGCACAGGTTGCCCAGAGAAGCTGTGGCTGCCCCTGAATCCCTGGAAGTGTCCAAGGCCAGATTGGACGGGGCTTGGAGCAGCCTGGGCTAGTGGAAGGTGTCCCTGCCCGTGGCAGAGGGTGGGATGAGAGGAGCTTTAAGGTCCCTTCCAACCCCTTAACATTCTATGAGTCTATGAAATGAGACCCTGAAAATGTGCAATTCTAGATTTTTACATTAGGACCCATCTCTGTGTGGTTATTTCTACCATCATGGTGGCACACAAGAAAGACTAAGAAGTAGTTTGAGAAGGAAATAAAAGTGCAAAAGAATAAAGATTAGACCTTCAAGTCTAATAAGTGCAGGTGTAATACCACTAATGTGTGATATTAGATGCTTGATGCTTTTACTTTTGAAATAAAGAAATATGTGCTTCACACTTTTAGGAGAGGCTTGTTAAGCCACTGCTTATTTGGGAGAGGGGCAGTCCTAAAAAGAGCTCAGCTCCGGGCCGAGGTCACTGTTGACATCTAGTGGTGCATCCCCCACCACTGGTGGGAATAGGGCAGGAGGAATTAAGGAGAACAAAGGTGCTTTTTCACAGTGTTATAATTATCCCTCAAGGGTTTCCTCTGGAGCAGTTGGTTTTGTTGATGGAGCAACTACGGCTTCTACATCGTTTATTTTAGTCTAAAGATGGTGGGGGTTGTTTAGGTGTAATAGTTGCAGCTTTAAATTATGTTATTAAGGCAAAGGAAAGGGGGAGTGAGTTCTGAGAAGGAAGATGATGCTCAGACCTGTGCTTAGATGTGTACAAAACATTGTATAAATCACTGTTCCTATACCTTGGGGCCTTTTACTGTGCCCTGCTCAGTAAACCATATCTTGCTCTTAAACCATGAAGACAGAAATAATATTAAATAGGAGAGCTTATTGTTGGGGGGTTTTTCTACTTTAGAGGTACTTGGGCTCCCTTCCCATTACGGTAAGTGCTGGAGATTATTCTTAGATATACAGGAGAGTCATGTACTAAGAGGAATTGAACCTGGCTTTTCTGCAGCCCTGTCTGGTGTCTCACATCACATCAGCCTGGGCTGCCATCACCAGTACTGCATTTTCAAAATCTCTTTGGAAATTAATCACAAAACAAACAAACAAAAAAATCCTACAGTGTTGCCAGCCCCTAAAGTCTCACCTGTCTTCAATATTTCGCCTATTAATTCTCATAGAAAGAGGGAAACAAAATAATTAGATGTTAGAACTGCATTCTGTAACGGTGGTGGCAGTCTGCCTATCACTACTCCTGAAGTATTTGAGGTTTGAAAAAAAAGTCAGAATAAAATCTAATTAACTTTCTTTGGAAACAGCAAAAATGATGGGTCCTATGACTGACATCTCCTGTGTTGCTTTAACTCCACCCTGTGTGAATGAAGAGGACGATTGCAACGCGGTTCCCGTTCCCTTCCTCATCTGTATTTTACTCCATGCTGTGTGAGGGCTCTTCATGAGTCTGAGGAAGGAGAAAATGCTCCCTGGAAGTATCATGTTGCTGTTGAGAGCTTTTCTGTTTGGAAATCACTTGTTGCTTCAGTACATCAAAACCCCACGTATTGGATCAGCTGAAATGCTGGTTGCAAACAAAAGAAAATAAAATAAGAGGCTAATTTTGCTGATAAAAAAGGTAAGCTAAACCTCAGAGGGGCCAACTCTGTCCTGTATTAAGCTGATGATATGAATTAGTAGAATTAATGCAAACCAGGCCCTCCCTGCTGGGAAAAAACTGGGTAGATGAGCTTCTCTGTTTTTAATGTCAGGTCTTTTTAGCTGTCAAATTGCAACATTCTTTTTTGCTCTTTGAGAAGCGATTTCTGCTAAGCATGACTTCCCAAGGGAGGGTGCATGCAAATGGCAGTTCCACCATCCCACTGGGTAACTGGGCTGGTTTAGTTTGTCAGTGGTATTTTGGTGCAGCCTGAGTAAAGTGCTGTAAAGCCCCGATGTCCTTTCCCTGCGTTTCCGCGTTGCTGATTTTACAGCACGGTGCTAATTCTCTTCCCTTTCAGCCAGTTACTGCTGGATGGAACAGTGTGTTTCCAATAGGAGGCTGAAATGTGGGGGTAAACACAGTAATTTTGCATCATGGAGACAAACAATTCATAGAAGGGGAGAAGGTGCTTCATTTCCTGGCTGTTGATATCAACAGGCCCACGGCTCCCAAGGAACAGAAATCCCCACTCACTTGGACTTTTCTCTTTCCTCTTCTGCTACTGCAAGATATTGCTCCAGAGTGTTTGCAACCCTCATTCTGCTGCTCATTTAGCCCTTCTCATTTAGCGAGTTGGTGGCTTAATTTTCAATTTAACTATGCTATTAATGTATATTTGAATAATTTGAGGAAGGAAAGAGACCTTATATGACATTTTTTTAAAAAATCTTTCTTTCCTTCCCTCCTCAGGCCATTGGTGCACTTCAAAGGCAAAAATGATATCTTTTTGGCTCAAAAAATGCCTTTTGGCTGTTGAATAAAAGCTAAAAAGCCATCTTTTGTGGTGGAGGGTAGCTGAGGAAGAGGGATGTTGCAGTGGGGAAGTCCCAGGTGCTAATGACCAACAGCCCTTGTGCAGGACAAATTCAGAATTCATAGCTGCTTTATTCTTTTTGGGGAAAAAAACCCAAATGGAAATCAAACAGGGTGATTTCTTATAGGAAATAAAATGTAATTAATAGCAGTAAGTTAAATCCTTGAGTTCTGCCTGGACTAGGTTGTTTCATAGGAAAAGCCAATGTGGTTTTTCTTTGTAGCTTAGAGTTTTTCATGGTTGCAGCTCATTGCTTTGATCTCTTCAGCTTTGTGAAATTTTAACCTGATTTCCTGTGTGGTCAACACAGGAGGAAATTTCTGGATGTATCTGCAGCCTGCAGACGATGAAAGATTGGTTATCTCAGTGCAATAAAGATGAAAACAAATACAGTTGTGGTAATAGAAGAATTAACTTGCATTTGTCGTAAGACACTGGAGGTCCTCCATTTGCTATGAAGGGTTTGTGGAAGCAAAATGTGTTTTGTCGAGGATGTGACCATCAGAAATAAGGGGTGAGGGGATGCTGAGTGGATTAACAAAGTGTTGAAAGAGCTGATTAAAGAAAAAGCACATCATAGACATGCCTCAGAAGAAAGAAAAAAGGAATTGCTGATGGTTTCCAAAGGTAATTCCTATTCTAAGAATTGAGTTCCCCTGGCTTTAGCTCAGAAGAAACTTGGGGTATGAAGTACAGCATCTGAGAGTGTCTCCAGTCTTCTCCTGACCCTCATGTAAGATGTTAATCTTAAACCTGCTGCATTTCATTTGGGGGTGGTGTAGACACTTTTGATGTGCCTGAGAGATTTTTCTCACTAGCATTTTGCAGATTGGAGCCTGTAAATTGCCTCTCAAATCTCGATAATTAGTGATGGTGGGTGGTGAGCATGAACTGCAAATGGTTTGAGGTTTTCTTCTTTTTATTTTTGGCTTCTGAATATCTGCGTGCCCCCAAAATGCTCTGGAAGACAAAAGGGAAAATTCTATTTGTGCAGAAGTGGGGGAGGAGGAGGAGCGGATGTGTTATTCTGCTGCCATGTGAAGTGCTGTGTTTCACATCCTGAGAACCTTTGTCAGACATCCCCACTGAGTGAGGCTCAGCACCTCAGTTCTGAGCGATCCCCAACCTCGGCACCGATGCTTCGGTGCTCAGGCAGGAGAGGTTTCCCCAGGGCTGGAAGCAGTGTAAGGCTGGAGAGCATCACGCTGCCCTGTATCTCCAATTTCAGGGCTTGTAAAATTAATGCTGCTTTTCTCTCGCTCTGTTTGTTTGTTTGTATTAAACCCTCTGCTAATCCCGGCTTGTGTTTAGGTGTCCCTGGCAGTGTCTCACAGCACTGTGTGACCAGTGGAACATGCCTGGAAATGTGCATTACACTTATACTGGAGGTCATTTTGCAGTATCTTTCTCAGCCCAGTTTATTGGCACCAGGAGAAGTTGCCTTCATAATCCATCTATTAGCTGTGTACCTTTTTCAGGTGCTGCTGTGATTACTGTTGTTTAATGTAAAAGGGGAAACTTGCAGTTCTTGTATCCCATTTGTTCCCTTTAATCCCAGCATGCCTTTGAACATGACCATATTTTTAGAGGTTGGTGTGTGCTACCAAAATGCTGCAGAAGAGATTTGACTGTGGATATTTTTTCCTTCCCTCCCCCAAAGAGCTTTATCCTTCTGCATTCACGTTCTGCATCTCCTTGCCCCTGATTGCTCCTACAGCGTGATGGCCCTGGGACCATCACCCTCCTGGGTATTTTGCAGTTTATTGTACTGCATGTTGGCTGTATAAGGCTTCACAAAAAATCCCCTCCCAAAACCAAACCCACTGCTCCGTTGTGAAATACATGTGGGTTTTATTACTAAGCAGCTGTTTCCCTTTTGTAAATGATCCCTGCTGAGAGACAGAAAAAGAAAGGGGAAAAATAATTGAATAAGGCAAGAGCATAATTCACTGAACAGGTACTTCTGTGTGTGCAGTTCTGCTGCTCAGGGGCAGAGATGCTGAGCCTGTGGTGGGCAGTGACTGTCCCCCATGTACAGCCTGTCAGTGGTCCCACCTACACAGCTCCTTGTCTTTTCTGGGCTTACATCGGGCCTCCCCTTGCTCCTTTTCCCATAGCTGGCCACAGCCCTTTCCCTGGAATAATACAACTGGTTATATTTTAAATCAGAAATCAAAGCTAGTGTCTCCAGGCTCTGTTTACCTCGAGGCTCCTGCTTCTGTCTGAAGTCTAAAACAGGGACTCTGTTGGTCATGTTCATCCCCCCTTCTGTTTCAGCAGGTCTATTAAAAGCTATTGTCTTTAACCAGATTAACATCCTCTGGGAAAATAAGTCCACATTTAATTCCAGTCCAGTGAGCAGTTTCTCTTCCCAGGCTACTGTTTCTCCCCCATCTCCCACACCTCCTGTGTGTGTGTCTTCACCTGTCTCCTGAGCAAGCACATGCTTTAAATCCTTTTGAATCCTCATTTCCCACCCCAGTAGCGAGATGAAGCCCTGAATGCAGGCTGTCACTTGGCCACACGTGAAGATGAATTGTCAGCTGTGGCCCTCCCTGCACTGCACAAAGCTGAGGAACAGCTCCCCCGGTTCACACAGAAGGAGCACATCGGTATTTACCACACGTGGCAGTGTAATTAGGATGGGCTGCTCAGGGGATCGACTGCTGGGTGTGCACACAAGCATCTCCGGGGTGATTTGTGTCTTAGCAAGGCTGTAGCTCTGTCTGTATGTCTGACAAGGAGACAGATTAAAACAGTTTGAAGAATAGCTTTGAAGATTGCTTGAGGAAGCAGGACACTTCCCTGGCTTAATATTGACGTTTGCTGCAGACCTTGGGTTTTCTTTAAAAAAATAATGTAGCCATTAAGGGTTAAAAAATAGCTCAGGGGTATGTGCTCACTCCCTCACACTGACAGCAGGAACACTTGGTGTAAATTGCCCAGAGAAGCTGTGGCTGCCTCATCCCTGGAATTGTCCAAGGCCAGGCTGGATGAGGCTTGGAGCAACCTGGGATGGTGGAAGGTGTCCCTGCAGGGGGGTGGGACTGGATGAGCTTTAAGGTCTCCTCCAACCCAATCCTATAAAATCCTGTGTTTTCAGCTGAGCAGCTGTGACTAAGAGAGGAAAGGAGGGGGTAGTGAGAGATTTATGCTCAGGTGTGCATATACAGGAGGAAGAAAAAAAAGGAGTAATCGTGCTGGGGGATATACTGAACACAAAAATGCATGTCCAGGGGTGACAGGGAGGGTTGGCTGCTCAGAACAGGGCTTGAGCAGCTTTGGAACACCCTTGTCAAGTGGGGAAAAGGACTTTTCTGTGCACAGCAAGACAAGCTGGTCTGTGAGTAGGAGTTAGAGGTGGTTCTGCCTCCGAAGTCCTTCCCTTTTCTTGATGAAAGCCACTGACTGCAATAGCAGAAGCAGAATCACTCTCGACCCAGCTGTCACGTCCTCATTTCTGTGGGTTTGGGAATGAGCAGGAAAATCGCTCTGAAGGTGGCTGCAGAGCCCTCCTAGACCATGTCCTGATGTGTCCCACAGCTGCTTTGGCATGGGCAGGTGTGCTGGTCGTGCTGAGTGTGCAGTGAAAGGAAACTCCAGAGATTTTCTTTGGGGTTGTACATTGGTGGGATGGATATCATGGAATGCACCTTAAAGATCATCTCGTTCCAACCTCACCCTATCCTAGGTGAGTGTTTGTCTGATATTGCAGGTAAGATTCTTGTGGTCAGCGTGGATTAAAAGGAGCCACAGCCTTGTAAAGTACGTGCCCAGAGCTAAAGAGTTAAGAAATTGTGTGTATGACCTTACGCTGTAGCTGAACTAAACAACTTGGTGAAAAGGGAAGGTTCTCATTTTTCTCTAGCTCTTCTCTTCTAAAAAGTTTGTCTGGTGGAAAGGCAAGCCAGGTCACCTCACCAAACTCTGAAGTTGTCTTTGTTCAAGTGAGGAACCATTTAGCAATTAAGCAGTTCATGGTTTTAAATTTGATTTTAGTTTTAACCTAAAATGTTGCAGCTATTATTTAGCTTTTTCTTCCCTCTTTTGTTTTATGTGACATCTGGATTGTTCAGGGAATGTTACTCCATCTTAAAGTGGGGATAGTTGCCTTTTTGAGCGGTGAAGGTTTTATGGAATCAGTAGAGTAATGAACATGTAGAAAAAATACAGCTGCCTATCGCCTCTCACATCTGTGGACAGAAGGTCTTTAATTGATTTAGGGGGGTTGTTTTGTCTGAGCACTTGCAATTAGCAGCTTTTAATCAGTAAAATGCTTTGTAAGAAATCTGGCTTGATGGTTAGGTTGGTAAAAAGAACAGGAGGAGCAGATATTGACGGTTTCTTATCTTTTCTCCCAAAAACCTCTGCGTTCTGTGGGAATAGCTGGCTGGGCGGGCAATAGATCTCTGCGTGTTGCTTTCTTCAAGCCATGGATTAAAGAACAGGGCTGGAAGAGACTTAGAATTCGGCTGCTGTGCTCCTGCTCCAAGGCAGGATTGATGTACATTATCATGATCTACCTGTCTTGTGATCTGCCTGTACCAGATGTTATTGAATACGATTTTAGCAACCTCAGACGATGGAGGCCACCTGTGTTTTGTCCTCCTCCTCTTCACAAACCTCATTATTTATCTCCTTGAAGCTCCCCGTTTAGAGGTTACCTTTTTTGCCAATGTTTTTCTCTCTCTTTTGCCATCTTCAGGTAGAAGTGACTTGACAGCCCAGCAGGGAGGTGGATTATTTTTGCAGCGATGAGCGGGCGTCTCTAGAGATGCTTTGTGGTTTGGTGCAGCTGGAGCTGTCTGAATGAAGCGATGGGCTGTGCCTCCGCCAAGCATGTTTCTACTGTTCAAAACGAAGAGGAAACTCAGAAGGGGAAAAACTACCAGAACGGAGATGTGTTTGGTGGTAAGTGTTGCAGGATTTCATCTTTCTCCCGGCATCCCGAGTGTTCTGGAAGGTGTATGTGGGAGTGTTTCACAAAACATGAAGGAAAAAGCGTGTTAAAATATGTCATGGTGGTGGAGCAGTTGGCCCATCCAAGGGACGGTACCATGACACTTGAAACAGAGGTGTGGGTGAAATCTGTAGTGAAAAATTAACATTTTAAGTGATAACGGCACAAATCTTGGAATAGTTCGAAAACAATCAGTTACATGACCCCCTCATATATTTATATGTGTGTCTCTCTTAGATATTTGTCATTGGGTACCAAAATAGTTGACTCATTTCCTAAAAATAAAAACCTTTTCAGTTAGAAAAAGAATTCCTCACTACTGTTGCCCTGTAAAGCAACGAAACATTAGTTGTGAAATCCTATGGCAAATAGGGTTGGAAGGTGCAATGAAACTAGGAACTGGGAGGGATTCACAGTACAGGGAAGTAGGATGAAAACATCTGCTTCACTGTGTGGGAAGACTGGTCTATGATGCAGATCTTGTGCATCAGGTAAAGTAATAGAAGTTAAAATGCATAGTCAGCTTCATCATTCTTTTCACCCCAGATTCTGTTAATATATGCCAAGGTTTTTTAGATAATTATGTAAATCATAATGCAGTTTTTTAAATGTTAGGAATTATTCGAAAGACTGTTCAGAAATGAAACTTCTGGATCTGCCCTGATATCTATCTGAAAGTTAAGTCAGCTGTGAATAAGCTACCTTGGTACTGTTATTGTTAAAATAGGTGCTTTGGTACTGAATACACCAAACTCCTCTCGTGGCTTTTATAGCAATTGTTTGTGTAGTAGTGAGAATGACACATATAGCAGCAAATAATCTCTCCCTTTCATTCCAAAAGCAATGATATTTCACTTTTTCAGCCTTTCTGAGGGCTAGCTTGCTCTCACAATGGATCCCAGAGTAAGGATACCCAGAGGTGTAATCTGGAGAGAAAGTAGTTACCTAGCAAACTTCAGGACTGTTCAGTGCTCCTCCACTAACCCGGGAGATGCTGGGTTTGGATCTGGGAATTCAGTAATTGCTTTTATTTGAAACAGGCTTTAAGTGATGTCATGAACAGAAAATTCTATCAGTTTCTCGAAGGTTTAGATTTTAGCTGATATTTAGTGAGGGAGCAATTTTTGGCAAAATGTGCGTCTCAGCTTTTTGGGGTTTTTTGTGGTTGCTTAACCACATGCTGCTGGCCAAAGATGATAACTTTAACACAAGAAACTAAATGTAGCTTTTGGAGGCAGAGGATCAAGAAGATCGAAGCGATTTTAAAAGGCTCCCATTTATAGAGCTGGGCTGGTGTCAGCAGGATCATTTAGCTATTCCGGGATCCATTTGAGGGCTGTTAATCGTTCCCTGTTTTACTGGCAGGAGTACTACCTGCTGTTAACCATTTTCTGGCACATGCTTTACTTTAGGTGTGCAGGTCATCATTGCTAAAGATCAAATTCCATGGCTGATCCTTTTTTAGCGAAGAGTTGGAGTTCTGTGACTTAAACAACTTGTTGACTGGTAACCATAGAAGCCACATTTTTCCCTTGCTGCTGAAAGACAGCTCCTAGGTCAGGAGTTGGATGCATGAAGAAGTTGAGCTGGAGTGTACCTGGCTTTACAGATGATCTCATCCCACCCCCTGCCATGGGCAGGGACACCTCCCACTAGCCCAGGTTGCTCCAAGCCCCGTCCAACCTGGCCTTGGACACTTCCAGGGATCCAGGGGCAGCCACAGCTTCTCTGGGCAACCTGTGCCAGGGCCTCACCACCCTAATATTTCCTTTCCTGTTTTTGGGAAGGGACAGAAGTGTCTGATCCAGCCAGTGGCCAAGAGCAGAGTATCTCTGCTACCTGTAGGGATTGAAAATGAGCTGCAGGATGATTAGGCAGAGCAAGACCGAGGTGAGTGGCAGAGAAATGAGGAGCAAGGAGGTAATGGAAAGGGAATTAGAGATTAGTTTTTAGGGAGGAGGCAGCAAAGTAAAGGAACCATGTCAAGCAGGGTTGGAAAGTGGCTGATGCAGTGATAGCATCAATAACATCCTGAGAATATCCGTGTGCATATCCCACGATGTACATGGACCACGAGCACGTGCAGTGTTTGTGTCTGGGGACTAATCTGACATAAAGTGCCCATGCAGAAGCAGCAGGTATGAGCTGCATGGTTGTAGTAGCCCAGACTGCCTCAGATGTTTCACAGGCGGAGGAAATCCTGAAGGACTTGGAACAGCAATGGCAGAAATAAAGGAGAAGAGCACAGTGCTGGTGCTGCCTTCGCTGGGCAGCCGCTGTGGTCTGCAAGGTGTGGCTGACAGGACATTGCCCCTCGCTGTGTGACACACCCAAGGGCATAACAGTTCCCCCCTTCAACATCATCCCCACACTAGCTGGAGGCAGAAAGAGTCAATAGTAAGGATTGTGCTTTCCAGTTAAACAGTGTTGGGATATTTTTTCCCCATTGGTAGTTTTTGCTCAAGTCCAGATGTCACTTTGAATCCGGAGAGAATTTTCTGAGCTTCTCGGAGCGGTGCAGTTCTGCTTTGGCTCTTCCTCAGAACCTGTAGATCTTTTTTCCTTCTTTTCCTGGTGGGATTGGTTGAAGCCAAGTCTGTTGACTGTTTGAGAGATCATTGCTTCTGTGAGGGTTTTGTTTAAACCTTTTTAAAGCCACCGCAGGTTATGATTGATCTCCAGTACTTTATTTCTTCCCCAGCTTTTAACCTTTTTTTTCGGTTGAGCAGCCACATTGAGCCGGGTGATCGCTGTGAATTTGAAACTCTGGTGCTTAAATCTGAGGAACTCACAATGAAACCCATGAATTCTGTAAGGACAGATTCTGGTTAACTGCCACCAAAACATAAAAATTTCCATCTTGTCCTGAACTGTAGAAGTCACGCTGCATTTTGCTGTAATATATATTTAAATAATTGAGTTAGCAGGCCTATCAAAGGAGATGTTCTAGAGAAGATTGAATATAATATGATTATTATGTCTTGTTGGTCTCTAATGACTTTAAAATCCTTCTAATAAGGATAGTAATAATAAATCTTCATTTATTCCTCATTCCACTTCAAAGCTGATTTCCAGGGCAGTACATAAGAACTATAATATGTAAATACCAATGAAGAACAAAATGCCATGATAGAGCCTTGAGCGTTGTTGATTGCAGCATATGTTTTAATAATGTAACCTCCCTTGTAGATTAACTTTATTTGTGTCTTTATAAAAAATCATTTGGGGAGGAGATGATTGACGTCATTCTCTCTGTAAAGAAAGTAAGTGGTAATCTGATTTGGAAAAAAAATATTTTAGAATCTGTTCATTAATCCAGACGTTTCTATGGAGCTCTTGGCTGCTTTGCAAAAGGGAGAGCAAACATGGCATGTAAGAATCTTCTGATAAAGTGGGAATATCTAGATAGGATTTCTGTTATTAAGAGCAGCTCCAGTTGCTAAACCAGTCTAAATAAAGCTGACTGCAAAGCACAATAGTTTATAAACCAGTTTATCTCAGAGCAGCTGGGAGAAGGCTAGAAAAGGAAATCTTTAGTGTTGGGGTATTGTAATGAGATTGAAAAACTGATTGATGCCCACGCCAAGTTGGACAGGGCTTGGAGCAACCTCGTTAATGGAAGCTGTCCCTGCCCATGGCAGGGGGTGGAATGAGATGACTTTTAAGATCCCTTCCAACCCAAACTATTCAGTGATTCTGATTACTTCACAAGCTCCAGGGTAGTCTTCTTTTCTGGTTTTCTCATGTTGATGTTTGCTTTGTTCTTATGTGTTTTATAGGTTTACCTCACTTCTGCTAATCCCCACCTTGTGACAGTCGGTTCCTTTCCTTCCTGTTTGCCCCTGTCTCATCCATGTGGGCGTCTCAGGCCACTGGCAAAGGCAGCAGAGCTCTGACTTAGTTTGAAGTAAATGCAAAAAGATGCTAAAATAATTGAAACCTTTAAAACATACCCAGTGTATACAGGAATAGAATAGCAAGAGGAATTTGGGATATGATTTACCTTTCCTAAATATGCATCATCATCTCCAAAAATATTATGCCCAAACCTATGTAGAGTTTAATCTGTTTTGAAGGATCTTTCCTTAACAGGCAGGCTTAGAAGTATCATCTTACTGAAAACTTCAGTCTCAGGATGTTGCTCAGGACACTTCAAAATATCTGTAGGCTTGGCAAGACTGTTCAGATGTCCTTAATATGAGGCAACTTCCTGAACCCACCTTGTTCCTGTGCACAAAATTCCAGAGATCATCATCTGGCCATTTGAAGTTGTGAAGTTGGGAAGTTTTCAGATAAAATTTGCAGTGAGAAAAATATTTTAAAAGTGTTTTCAGTGAATAACACCTTCCTTTTGTTGTATCGTTAAAACACCTCTCCCTCAACAGTCAGAAAAAAATGCTAAAATTGAAAATGGGAAATCCTTTTTTCTGGAAGGAACGTGGCCATCCTCACTGACCTGAAACCATCTGGAAAGCTGTAGCTCAGGGAATATAACTTGTGCCATGTTGACTGTGAATGTGTGCCGTGATCAGAAGGTCTTGCTGCACCAGGCTTCACACAAACACACAGCTCCCTTTGCCTGGCAGCCTTTATTTTATTGACCATGTTGGTCAGCTGATTGGCACTCAGATACTAATTGCTCCAGCTCATTTGACTGTCCTGACATGCTTCTGCAATGTCAGGTCTTACTCATTTTGGGGCCAGATGCATAAGGGGACCAGCACCGTGCAGTGTCCTAATTCCATACTGGATATTTTGAGGCTATAATCTTTTTTAAAGACATTTCAGTCATTAATAAATACTTCTGATACAACCCCAGCACTCGTTCTTAGATTTCTGAGTGCTTCATCTGAGCTCCATGGAAGTGAGGGACACATAGGCACCCCCCCCTCTGAAAACCCAATCTCGGGGGTGCCACACCAAATATCAAAATTTCAAAGGAGAAGATTTTCCTTCTTAAATGCAAACTCTGGCTGAGGTCCTGAAAGGGAAGGTTTCATGCTGTTCATGGTTTCAGCAGCTCATGTTATTGAGCAGATCTTGCTGCAGTGTTTGAAAGCTGAAGCAAAGCAGGTGAGTGAGAGCATTGCAACGTAGGGCTGAAGTGCATGAGCATCTTCCAGAATTTTACGGGACTCTGGGCCTTTTTAACTGACAGAGGGCAGGTTTAGATTGGATATTAGGAAGAAATTCTTGGCTGTGGGGGTGGGGAGGCCCTGGCACAGGTTGCCCAGAGAAGCTGTGGCTGCCCCTGGATCCCTGGAAGTGTCCAAGGCCAGGTTGGACGGGGCTTGGAGCAACCTGGGCTAGTGGGAGGTGTCCCTGCCTGTGGCAGAGGTGTTGGAACTGAGTGGTCTTTAAGGTCCCTTCCAACCCAAACCATTCTGTGATTCTGTGATTCTCTCTTTCTGGGCTTTTTTGAACAATTTATTGATAACTTTCTTATCTAAGTAAACATGGGTCAGTCCTAAACATGTGTTTCAGGAAGTGAGAGATAAGAACAGAACCAAACCCTACTTTGGTGTTATGTTCATGTGGGAAATGTAATAAAATCACGTGTTTTATCTAGGATTATGAGGTATTTGTGTAACTCTGAGAACACCCTTGGTAAGTTAATAATTTACTATTTTATTACCATACAGAAGCAACAGAGTTTTAAAAAAAAATCAAAACAAAACCAAACCCCACCCTCAGGTTTTGTGTAGTTATGTGTTCATGATTAATGTGTGCAAAGAAAGGGTTTTCTATGCAAATTAAAACTGTGTTTTCACCTTTTGTGTATGGAAGTGGCTCATCTTTGTAGCCCTTGGAAAAAGTACTGCTTTTGCAGAAGAAAGGAGGAAGCTGCTCTGAACTATGGGTTTGCTCTGTGCAAAACAAGCTCTTCATCCTACTCCAGCAAGGAAGTGTACAGAGAGGTATATAAAGAATACAAACAGAGCAGTCCCAGGCGTGGTAATGAACCAGGTCCAGGGTCCATCCAGGGAGTGCAGCGAAGGAGCACCAGGAGACAAGGCTGCAGACAGGGAGAGAAGAGATGGGGCAGAAGGGACCTACAGCGTGGGTGGGGGTCCCTCCAGGAGATGGGACCAGAGGCAGGACTAGAGACAGGCAGACCTGCTCTGGCAAGGACTGAAGGCCCAAGTCTCAGCCAAAACAAAGCTCCTGGATCCATGGGCAGAAGATGCAGGTGGGGTTTCATGGGGCTGGTCGTGGCCTCTTAGTGCACTCAGGGCTCTGACAGCATCTGTCCACTAATTGTGGCCTTTATCAATGATGGTGATTGAACTAGCTTTCCCTTCCCCTACTCCTTCCCCTTTTTTTCCCTTGCAAGTGGAGAAACACTGATCTGATGGTCCCCAGGGGAGAGATCCGAGTCCATGGAAAGGTTCCTGAAGGCTGCAAGAAGATACCTTGCCACTTTGAACAAGATTGGTTTTCTAGTTTCCCTGATCCTGCAGGGAAGAAAACCAGTTCAGAAGTGATGGGAGAGTAGCTTTTTAGGATACCTGGGTGCTGGAAACGTGCTTAGTTGTGAATTGTTTCAGGGCAGTAAAACAACAGTGGTAGAAGACATTCCTTGGTGCATATTTAGATTTTTTCCTTTGGAGAAAAAAAACCCAGAAAGACCCCAAATGAGATGACTTTCCCAAATGGATAACAGACCTTTGCCATAGAAAAGTTGCTGAGGTTTTCCTGCCTGAAAGAGAGTTGGACTTTAAGCAGAGCAGGTATCCATAAATTAGGTAGACAGCCCTCAGACTCTGTAGTTACCTTCTTCTGGTGGTTAATCTTCTTCCAATGTGTTTTACAGCCCCCTGTCACGGTATTAGATGAGGGAATTATTCTGCAGAGTCTTTCTCCTTAGTGTAAGGGAAGTGTTTTTGTACAGATCTTTGCAGTGCTCTCTGGGTTTCCAGGCTGGTGTCTGCTGGGTTTGGTGTGATACACACACAGTCAGCTCCTCACCCTCAGTGGGCATTTACAGTCTAAAAAGAGAAGGTGAACCAAGGTGGAGAAATAGTTGTTACCCCCAGTTTGGGAGCAGAAATTAATCCCAGGCAGGTCATAACTTCCTTGCTTCTTATTTTCACGTGAGCTTTCACCTTTTGCAATCTGCCCGTTGGTGTCTGAGCACCCGAAGGAGTTTGACCCATGGCTGGGGGGCTCTGAGGGCACCCCTGAGTCTCTGCAAGCAGCTGATATGTGAACAGAGTTAATGTGCTGTTATTCTTGGGAGTGACCTTTCCTACGAGCTTAGCTTGATGGAGAGTAAAGTCTGAGCTAAACACAAATAAAGTGCATGGGGTGTGCATTTCACAATTGCATTAGTGGGCTATAAATAGGGCCATATGTCTGCCTTTGGTGCTGGCTAGAAAGGAACCAGGATGTATTTTCTGGCAGCCTTGGTGCTTAAGGAAATCCGTTTATTTTATGGTACAGACACACTTACTTTTTTGCTTAAAAATCCTCGGTGTTCATTGCCTACCCGTAGGTGTAAAAGAGGAAAAATCATGGTAAAAATGCCGTATATTTTCAATTATTGCAGTGGTTTTGACATTTTCCAAGTGTTTTATTGCTGGGCCTCAAAGTTGAAAAAAGCCCAGCAAAAATCCAAAGCCAAAACCTGAAATTTGTCCAGGAAAACCTCACTCTGGGGGATAAATCTCCAATTCCCCAGGTAAGCCTTGTGGAGCTGCACAGATACGTATTCATTGCAGCAACACAGGGCTGTAATTTTATAGTAAGAATATCTACTGGAATAAATACTTGTTAAATACAAGGACAAGGTACCTGACCAATAAATACTTGTGTACTTTCACATACGCAGCCAAAGGTACCTTTACAGGTTAGAAGCAAATGTAGAAGGCATTTTTCCATTAGGTAATTCTCCAAAACACTGTGCCATGATGGGTATTTTAAATAAATCTTACAGCCAAGTATCATGTTGTCCCTGGTCCGAGGCCCAAGATTGCTGATGCTCTCTGTCTTGAGCTAGAACCAGAAGAAGATTGTAAAAAATGGGGAAAAATTGGAAATGTGAAGATTTCTGCCTCATGGACTTGTAAAAAACAAAGCCTGGCTTCTGCTGAGAGAGTGTAATCGTGCCCTGCCACGTACCTCTTCTTCTTACCCGTGTGAGGGGGGGTTCTGGCAGAAAGGATCAGGTTTAGGGTGCTCTTCAATGATATATTTCCTTTTTGCTCTTGTAGAGGGAGCACTGCAAGGGGCTGTTCAGGTGACAGAGGTGCAGAGCACTCCATGTGCTGTGGTACTGAGGAGGAGCACCAAGTCACCTTTGTTTCAGGATTTATGGCTTCAGGAATGATCTTGATCTGTTCAATGGGAAAAAAAGGGGATGTGAGGTTTTTTTTTTTGTCTTCTAAATTGTATTAATGGTTCTATTTATTAAAATTATCTGTGTTTTATCCCCTGTATTTTGTTGTCACGGCCCCAAGGCTGCCAGAGCTCCAGGAAGGTTTGGACAACGCTCTCAGGCACAGGGTGGGATGGTTGGGGTGTCTGTGCAGGGCCAGGGGTGTGACTGGATGATCCTGATGAGTCCCTTCCAACTCAGCATATTCTGTCATTCCATGATATATTGTACTTCTACCAGTAGGAACTGGGTACACCTTGAGATCTTTTTAGGCTGAAAGTCTAATAACAAGTGCTCTAAGCACACACTTCTTATTTTGATTTTTCTTTTAGCTATTATTAAAAACTGCCTTTTCTCACCCATTAATATCTGGCTTTCGTTTAAAAATTGCTGCACAAAGGGAAGGGGAGAAGGCACGGAAAATCACTGGCTTTTTAAAATTTCCTTTTCTTTTCCAGCTGGTGATTTTTACACTTCCTTTTTTTTTACACGTGCACCTCTTAAATGTGTGTGTTGACATACAAGTGGCTTTGATGTGGTCGCACGCAGCCGGCAGCGAACGGGGGCGAGTTCCTGGAGTCCCACGAGCAGATTCTGGTGGTGGTGGCAGTGGGGACAAGAGAGGAGGTCGTTCACAACCGGCTGCATGGTGCAGAGAACTGGGAGATAATTTGTGCCTTGGCATATCTGGCAAATGGAGATGTTAAACCAGACATCTCCTGCGACTGGACGGGGCTGGGAGCCAGGCGGTCCCTCGCTGCTCCGGTTCTGGGAATTCCTTAGGGTGTTCCCATCATTGCCCATCACTGCCTCAACAAAATGCCTCTGTGGGTGGCACATGTTTGCTTTTTGGGATTTAGGTAAAGCTTCTGCAACATGGGTGCTGCTGAGGGAAGTAGGCATTTCTAGAGATAACAAATTAACTCTGGGCGTTGTAACCAGAGTAAAATATTAATCTTCCCGATAGGTTAATTTTGGAACTGTTTGGATGGTCTGTAAGGAAAGTAATGTAATTAACTTTTGTATCTTTTGCATCTGGAAATATGTGCTGTATTTTTATAAATCAAGTTTTCATTAGGTCCTCCCCTCCCCTCCTGGTTTAAAGGAATACTGGCAGTGAGGAGACATTTGTGCTCATCGTGGATCTGCAGTATGTTACTGCTCCTGGATAATTACTGTGTCCCTTTCATAATGGAATTAATAAAAATGAAATAGCTGTTGATTTACAAATATACTTTGAGGTACATGAGCAGTGAAAGTTTGATAGACTAATAGAAGAAATCTACTATGCCAGAAAGGATATAAAAATCCATTTCAAGTCCTACTTTGCAAAGCAACAATCTCATTTAATAGTTGACTGATTGAGAGTGGCATTGCTTGTTAAGTAAAGAGGAATCAGCTTTTTTATTGACAAGGAAACTGAAGATGCCTCATCCTGTATGTGCAGTAATAGGATATGTGTAATTTTGAGGGTGTGGAGGAGTAATGACTTATTTTCCAGAGAACTCTTGGGGTGGCTCAGTGTGGCACAGGTTTTTGTTCCTGGAGCAATTGATGAATACATTAGTGGGGCTGTAAGGAGCAGGACCCCCATTGCTGCACGAGGGGTGCTCAGAGTAATGGTCAGTTAGGGTTTTTTGTGTGGAATCTGAATAGTCTCTGTCAGGTTCAGTGCTAAAATGATAACTGTTCTGCAGTGGAGTGCAGAGACAGATGCTGGCTGGGGCAGCAGAGACTGAGAGTTTCATTATGACATTGAAAAATCTGAAAAGACTTAAATATTTTGTGCTGGGTGGGTTTTTTCAACTTTCCAAGAGACAGTTTAAAAACAGAGCAGTGAAATGGAATCGAAGTAGCCTTTCCAACCTGGCCATGCTGTGCCATGTTCAAGGTGCAGGGAGGCCCTTCCTGCTCCCCTGTCATGGTGGGGGGATGTTGGGGCATCCTGGATCCAGAAACCTACCTGGTGGCTTCATATGAACAGCAGTATTTTCAAGGCACAGACCCTTTGTTTTCCTCCTGACTGTTCCTTTAATTAATCTCTCTGCTGCTTGTTTCCTCTCCTGCTTTCATTTCTCAATTTGATCTTTTTAGTGGGCTAGATAATTGCATTTACTGAGTATCCTTCCTGCCAAGCATCGTGGCTGTAATCTCCTCCACCTGAGAAATGGTTTCCTTTGAACAACCTGGCATCTGCCTCAAAGTTATGTGTTAATTAAATAAAAAAAAAAGTAAAAAAAAGTGTGTCTGTATGTATATACATACATATATATATATGTGTGAATTATAGAGTTGCAGCAAGCAAAAGTCTGGGTAGCTGAAAGATAGTTATGAATGCACACCACCAGCACTGTTTTTTGGCTTTGTAATTGCAGAGGAGTGCACAAAAGTCTTTAATTATATGATCACATGGCTGGTTTTTTCATACTATCTTATGTTTCCTCAGATCCTAAATACGAAGACGGTACAAGCGAGGCAGAAATTGTGTGTTTAACGGATTTTAGGATGTTGAGGCTGCATTTTTAAGTCTTTTCCTGAGATAATGAAATGGCCTCTGAGGCTGTGGTACATTCCCCCACGCTTGAACCAGGTGCTGCAGCGTGTCCTGGCCAGAGGGGTTCGCTGGGGGACTTGGCCAGAGGGTCCCTGACCTTGTCAGGAGCTGTGAGGGAGCGGAGCAGCAGCAGAGTGCTGCCTCCCTTCATGGGCTTCAGGGGAGTTTAAGATTTCCAATCCTCCTCCTACCACATACATTCACACCCATGTGCCCCCTTCTCCCCAAGAATGGTTTTACAAGTGGTTTTGGGTACTCAGTGTCTTCCTCTTGTTCGTGCATCTTTCTGTACTTCTCATTGCATAAAGAGAAGTGTGTAACCCTGAGGAGCATGGAGGAAGTCTGAGCTAGAGCAGGAAAAACCTTAGGTGGTATCCTGACTGGAAAACTCTCTTCCCTCCTTGGTCTGCAGACCTGTGTACATATGAAGCAAAAATCTTGATGGAAAAATTATTTCCCGCAGAACAACTATTGCTTGCACATCAGTGTGTATGTTATAAAGTCATAGAGTGGCCTGGATTGGGAGAGACCTTAAACACCATCCAGTTCCACCCCCTGCCATGGGCAAGGACAACTTCTATTACACCAGGTTGCTCCAAGCCCCATCCAACCTGGCCTTGGACACTTCCAGGGATCCAGGGGCAGCCACAGCTTCTCTGGGCAACCTGTGCCAGGGCCTCCCCACCCTCACAGGGAAGGATTCCTTCCCAATATCCCGTCTAACCCTGCCCTGTGGCAGTGGGAAGCCATTCCCCCTTGTCCTGTTCCTCCATATCCTTGTAAACAGTCTCTCTCCATCTTTCCTGTAAATTCCTTTCAGGCACTGCAAGGCCACAATCAGGTCACCCCGAAGCTCCTCTCTTCCAGGCTGAACAATCCCAGCTCTCCCAGCCTTTCCTCCCAACAGAGCTGCTCCATCCTTCGGATCATCTTGGTGCCTCTCCTGAACTCTCTCCAGCAGCTCCATGTCCCTCCTGTGCTGTTCCCCAGGGCTGGAGCAGCTCTGCAGGGGGGTCTCACCTGGGGGACAGAGGGGCAGAATCACCTCCCTCAGTGTGCTGGTCACGCTTCTTTCTAGAGATGTATTGGTTTGTTTTTCCCTGCCAAAGTACTCCTCTGACCTACCTGCCACTAAGGCAGACACAGCAGTGGGCCTGTGCCCCTGGGGCAAGGTTAGCTAACACAAGCCTTTATGCTTCATGTGGTAAACAACTGATATACAACTCTGGTTTCCACAGTTCCAGCAGTATATGACAGTCCAAAATGTAGAGTAGCCTTGGGAACTTTTTGGTCAAGAAGAAACCAAATAGAAGAAGGAACCGAGTAATGACCTCTTTGATTCAGCTGCACATGTCCTGATGTGTCTCTGCAAGGGAGCTAAATCATGGCTTCATCATGGTTTGCCACTTTTAGACTGGGGGGAAAGAAATCAGAGAAAACCCAAGATAAATAAACTGAGGTGCCCGATGAGCAGTTTCGTCGTGGGGGTTGGAGCGTCAGGCTGGGCCTGTCATGGGACAGGACAGAGATACCCACAGCAGGGAGAGCTGCAAGCAGTTTGCAGCACCAGGAGCTTCTGACAGCACCAGTGAAGGGTGGGTTCATATGGCAACGCGAGGTTTGGTGCTTCTTGCAGCAGCCAAGATCAAGATGATGTTTTCTGTCAGACCTGTCGGCCTTGAGGGAAACGCTGCTGAAAGCCGTCATGATTTAAGCCTGCAAAGGGGTAGTTTGATAAACTAAAGGGAATTTGCTAAAATTTTTCAGGTAGGCATCACCCTTGAGGGAGTTAATGTTTCATGAAGAGCTGGATATGCCATGGGGCTGCTTGATAGCTTAGAAAAGAGTTATCCCTGTCTTGCTGAGCTTTAGGGCAAGTGTCCTTCCAATTCTGCAGAAATCCTCCATGTAGGGTCTGACTTTTGTTACGCTGAATGTCTCAATCTCTTTTTTTCCTCCCAAAAAATAACCCTAGCAGTCACATCTGCCGTGTGCAGAAGCAGTCGTTGGCGTTCCTTGGGCACATGCTAGGATTGTGTAGGAAGAAGAAAAAATACTTGAGAGTGGCCTTTCCAGATGTGCTGCCATCTGTGTAGTCTGTTGATTTTTAAAGAGTTTTTCTGCCAGATGATTTATATTTTATTGGCAGAACTGGTGTGTTGTTTGTGCACCTATTCTCTGTTTAATATCTAGTGGTGTCCAGTGCCTCAGCCCCCAGCAGTGGCTGTATTTTTAGATTGGATTAAGGTAAGATAACTCAACTTGGGAAATCTGAACGAGCATTTTCAGATAATCCTTTGAGAAAAATGGGTTGGCTTATTTCCTAAGCTGTTTTTATTATTCTATTCATGGTTGTGAAAACAACGTGATCACTGGGATCTAGAATTGCCTATGAATTGATAGCTCTGGGGGTTGCTGACAGAGGAAGACAATGGGCTGCTCTCCCAGTGCTGGTTGATCTCCGATGAAATTTCACTCCCAACCCACATCCAGTGGATCGGAAACCCACCCCCACAGCTGTGAATCTCTGCAATTAAGTTAGAATTGAAACATCCATGTAGGATCAAATGACCATGTACGTGCTGCTTTCTTTGAGTGCTTGAAGCTGGAGCTAAGAAGGTAACTCAGATATCCTCCATTTCTTAGTGTTTAGCTTGAGAAATATTAATTTACAAGATTTCTGCAACTACTTTCTCTAACTGTTGACTTTTGTGGGGATGTTTGACATAGCTTCTGCTGGTATCTATGCAGTTGATACACATACAGTAACAGTTCTGGAATAAATTGAGTAGCTCATCTCACCCCTCGGGTGCTCTAAACAGGGTGCACTTTAACCTGTGGCACTCAAGGCTGAGGACTCGGGCAATGGAAACTGCAGCCACCCAAGCAACCTGGTTCTGCTCCTTGACTGTCCTTGTGGTTAAAGAGTTTATTTTTTTCCCTGATGTCTGGCCCAGCTCTTTCTATTTCTCGTGTCCTCCCAGTGTAGCCATGGAGATCAGAGTATTCCTCCTTCACAGTGGCACTGGAGATGAGCTCCAGGAGAGCTGCCTCCAGCTCTGGGCTCCAGCACAGGAAAGACATGGACCTGTTGGAGCGGGTCCAGAGGAGGCACCAAGATGATGAGAGGGATGGAGCAGCTCTACTGGGAGGAAAGGCTGGGACAGTTGGGATTGTTCAGCCTGGAGAGGAGAAGCTTCGGGGTGACCTGATTGTGGCCTTGCAGGGCCTAAAGAAGCCCACAGGAAAGATGGAGAGAGACTATTTAAAAGGGCTTGGAGTGACAGGACAAGGGGGAATGGCTTCCCACTGCCACAGGGCAGGGTTAGATGGGATATTGGGAAGGAATCCTTCCCTGTGAGGGTGGTGAGGCCCTGGCACAGGTTGCCCAGAGAAGCTGTGGCTGCCCCTGGATCCCTGGAAGTGTCCAAGGCCAGGTTGGACGGGGCTTGGAGCAACCTGGGCTAGTGGAAGGTGTCCCTGCCCATGGCAGGGGGTGGAATGAGAGGAGCTTTAAGTCCCTTCCAACCCAAACCGTTTTGTAATTTTATGATGTTTGGCATGTTCGGTGCTCAGCATCCAAGTGCCTGACCTGCTGTTATATGTTTCAGTTAAATTGCATCAAAATGTCTTATGGTTTTTAACAAATATTTTTAGAAAGAGCAATTCAGTCCTTTATCTAAATATAGCTTTTAGCTTTCAAGTCTTTGGGAGAGGAGAGCACGTGAAGGTTTGATCCGTGGCACTCACAGCAGTAGGAGTACTTTCTGCACCTGGCAGAAATAAGTATGGTACAGAGGAAGTTGTTAGACAGAAAGTTCACATTTCACAGAACAGAAATGTGTCTTATTATGCATAAAGGATAAATCTTGGCATGTCCTGTGATAGGAAGGCAAGAGTGACTACAGAAAGATACGAAGCACAGGAAAATGAAGGTGTGTTTCGAAACTTTCTTCTTGGCGTTGTGACTGAAGTACCACTTTTACCTCCTGCCTGATACTTGATACCTCACTAAAAATAGAGAAGAGAGGCTCCCCCATCATCCCTGTTGATGACAGCAGAGCCAAATCTGTTTGTCCTTAGGTGTCTGAAATGGGAATGCAAAGTAAATCAGCATTTTGTTTATTTATTTATTTAAAGGCTAGATGTTTTTACAAAAGATCTCTCCAAGACTCATAGTGAGTTCAGATATATTTGATGAACTTATGCTTTTTTCAGGTGGCTTTTTTTTTCAAACTGAGCCAGAATTAGTGTCATTACTGATGTTTTTGTGGTAATGGCACTTACAGCCATGGCTGGAAGTGCTGAAGAAGTTTTTCTCATAAGAACAACCACAGTCCCCCCCCCTTCAGTAATTGTTTCAATATTATAAGTTGATATGCTCATTTATCACTGAAATCATTATTAATGAGTGCTGGTTTTCTTTGTCACATTGCCATGGCAACCGGGTGACATGTTTGGGTGGAATTATCTGTTTCCAGATGGAGATCTTCATTCATAAGATTTGCCTGCTGAGAATTTTTGCAGCATATTCAACTTCAAAATTCTTCCTCCCTTGCCTTTCCCCAGAGTTTGGAGCTAGAGATGTTCCTGCTCTCTGCTTTATATCCTGGGATTTTGTGGTGGGTGTTATGCTCACAGTATTTCTGTCTTTTATTTGTGGTTCATTTATGTTGTTTTTCTTTTGATTTAATTGAGTTGCTTTTCTTCAATTCAGGATTTGCTGTGCCAGTGCTGTAAACCCATTCCTCCCCCATATGAGTTATTGGAAAGCTTCTCTTTTTATATAATATACCACACAATAGAAGACAGGACTTGATTTTTACTTTTACTCCTGAAAGGACCATAAAGATGTATTTCTGTTTATATATGACATACCACACTCTGAGTTATAGTGTCATAATATTTTTATCATATTCATTACTTGATTTTTAGTTCTGTCTAAGAAATAAGCAAGATGTTTCAATTTTTTTTTTTTAATATATATAAAACTGTATTAAGGAAAAAGAGCAAGGTAAATGTGCACAGAACTTTGTATAATATCCTTTATTCCAAGCTTCTTACTGTTTTAAAGGTCTTGTTAACTGCCAGACTTAATTAGGTCCTACTGGATGTCAGTCAGCATTTCAGGATTTCTCTGGGTTCATTTCTGATCACTCAGACCAAAATACCTCTAAATGTTGTGTTTCCTTTAGTAGAAATCAAAAGATAAAAATCAAAAGGTGATTTTTATCATCCTTTACTTCTTCAACTGCAGATCACTCTTACCTTATTGGGCAAAACCCAGTTAGCAGTTTTTTGCAAATATCTTAAGGAAAGGCAGTAAAGGCCCATTCATCCAACCTGTCTTAAATACAATTTTCATATTCACCTAAAGCCATTTAATGACCATGACTTCAAGGTCTGCCTGTTGCTTAAACATCCATTCTTTCACGCTTCCACTTCTTTCATCCTGACAGGAACTTTAGAACAAGAACAATCTCTTAAATATTTCAGAATCTGTAGTTTCTGAACACCTTGTCTTATGCATATCATATCTGTGGAGGATAAATATTGTCTTCACCTAGTCAAAAAAAGTCTATATATGGTTGTGTCCTCCCAATAATAACCTAATACAGCAAGACCTGTCTTCTACAAATAATTATTTGAATTTAATTGCTATATTTGTATATTTGTAATAATGAATGTTGCCTTATCTGTGAATAAGTTGTTACACCAACTAATTGTCCACACTGCCACCTTCTCCTCTTCGCACCCTCTGGTTCCTCTTTGAAAGTGAAATTATATTTATTTATACCTACTTCCAGGAATACTAATAAATGTTACCAACGTATTATATTTGTGCTCCCTGTATTAAGGAAAATATTTTACCTGGGATAGGGAGTAATAATGAGTAATAATGTTGCTTCAAACGTGGTGTCTCTGATCCGTTCGCTTTGTCTCTCTGTGTATCTGATAAAACAGTTGTTCATGGCTCAGTTAACCAAAATTAGGTTGATCACTGGCTTTCCACAGGCCAGAGCTGCATTTGCCTTTTTGTGAGCTATTGCTTCGTGCACTTCTTGCTGGGAACACGTGGGACTGATGGAGCTGATAAACTGCCTGGCACTCCTGGCTCTTAATCAGCCCTTCAGGCACTGAAGCCTGAGTGTGGGCCACTCAACCTCTTCCTTAGTGTGCCTCATCCCAGGAGATAGTCTTGGCCTTTAAGGCAGATCCTCAGCTTCAGATCATGTCAAAATTATATTGGTTTTTGAGATACAAATAGAGATTTCTTCTGCTCAAACACATGCCGTGTATTAGAGCCATGACATTTATATTAATTTTGTAAGACACTGCCTATTACAAGACTGATTCTACTAACGTCTGCAGAAGCAGGGATCTTCTACTTTGACCTCCTGATTTTTTAAATCTGTATCCATAGAATCACAGAATGGTTTGGGTTGGAGGGCACCTTAAAGTTCATCCCATTCCACCCCCTGCCACGGGCAGGGACACCTTCCACTAGCCCAGGTTGCTCCAAGCCCCATCCAACCTGGCCTTGGACAATTCCAGGGATCCAGGGGCAGCCACAGCTTCTCTGGGCAACCTGTGCCAGGGCCTCCCCACCCTCACAGGGAACAATTTCTCCCCAGTATCCCACCTAACCCTGCCCTCTGGCAGTCGGAAGCCATTCCCCTAAGGGGAAAGTGGATTTCTCCAAAGTAAGACTTGCTGTTTGGTGTGGTGTGTTCAGCTTGCCCCAAAAATATAGTGAAAAATGACTGGTTTATTTTTGGAAACTTTCTTGCTGCTGCACTGAGCTTGAATTATCCAGGTATCTGCACTCCTACAGTTGGTAGGATGGAGGGAAGAGTAATGCCAACTGTGCTACAGATAACTGAGTAGTTACTATATTCATAAGTAAGTATTAAACTTTACTTACACTCTTGTGAAAATCACATAAGAAATCTTTGCAAAGTTCTTTGCCACCATTTTAGGGCTACTTGGCGCATCTGACCAACGATGATGCAGCATTTGAAGGATCTGTGCCCATGTTCAACGTGAATTTAAGATTACGTTTTTGTGGGATTTTGTTGATGATGATCTCTAAAAACTCTCCAGCTGTATCCAAATTTCACATATAAATCTGATTATACCGGTTATCAGTCATGGGCTCATCTCTTGACTTGCTGCAAGAGATGGTGCTTTTCAAGGAAGCATCCCTCACATACGATCCCCACAGGGCTGCCATGCAGTCGGTGTTCAAGCACAATTAATCTCTTGGAATAAGCAGGAGACACGTTCCAGAGGTTATTTCTGCCACTGAACATCAGGACCTCCGTCCCTTCCTCGTTTTTCCCTGGGCTGGGTGGAACATGCCTCCCTCTTTCAGTTACCATGGGCTGGATGAGGGTTCTGCAAACTTCCTTTGTGCTATTTTCTCCTGCTCATCTGTTTTCCCATTCCAATCCGTACGTGCCACCGTGGGAGTTTTATGCCTTTTCTGCATGTGGGTTTTATTGCTAATCACAGCAGAGATCACTGGAGCTGGGAGCAAAATGGAAGTTAGATAATTGCAGTCAATCAAGTACTTCTAACTCCCAGGCTTTATTGTGTTCAGCCCTTTTGGGTTTATGAATTGTCACCTCCAGACTGGCTAAATTACACTGAAAAAAAGGAAAAAAAACCTCAAGAGTTGTTGTTCACATTTACCCATCTAATAATATTGCCTTAAATTCTTCCATCTGTTTTGAGACTTTGCATCTGAGGTGCTGCTATTTGATAAAACCACAGTTTTATTTAAACCGTATAATAAAAAAAAACCCCCATATAGATACGGACTAAACCAAATGCAAAACCAAGTTGTACTTTTTAAAATTGGATTGTTTTTCTAACAGTCTTATTTTAAAAATAAACCTTTTAAAAATAAGCCTTACTTTTCAAAATAAGGCTTATTTAACTTACAGATTCTGGGGTTCACAGTTTCCAGAAAACAACTTTCCTTTTAAATAGTGTTGATTACGTTTTTAGCAATGCAATAACCCAGAAAAATCCATTTGTGTTCTGTTTTTCTCTCATCAAGTGAGAGAAATTGCTTGAAAACACACACAAAAAAGAGGGAATTTTGTGTGGTTTCTTTTGATTTGCTGAGGTTTTGCCTTTTATCCCAGTGTACTGTGTCTCATTTCACTTTATATTAATATTTGCCGCTATTGTGGGATAAAGTTTCTCTTTTGCATCATATATCCTGGCTGGAGGAGTGTGGGTGCAAAACTCTGGGTGTTTTTTCCAATAGATTCATGTGCTACAAGGCAAAAAGAGACTGAGAAGAGGCAGTGTTGGTACTACAGGCACTGGATTCTCAGGCTGGAGAGAAGAATCACTTCTCCCCAAATCCAGTCTTGTCCTACCAAAGAAAAAAATTTCGTTATTGAAGCTTCCTGTGGGACAGAAAATATTTCCATACTGGAGCTGGGAATTTATTATTTGAAGACTTGAAATGCCAAGCTGATAAATATTAAGGGCAAAGCAAGAATCTTACTTTTTTTTTCTTACTTATTTTCAGGCTGGATTTCTGTCTGGGTAATATTCATATGCAGGAAAAGATGGTTGCTGGGTGGGAAATGGGAAGAGGAAGATGGTCGGCATGGGGCCTTTTCTCCAGAAATCATTCCATGACTGTGCATTGTGTCCTCAGGAAAAACAAAACTAAATGAAAAAATAAAAGCAGCGGAGTTTGGTGTGAGTTGTTTTTACCAGCTTTTAACTTAAATTTTCAGTACCCTCCATCAGCTTTGCTTTTCAAAGGAGTCTCTTTTCAATGCAAGGAATATCCGTGAGTAGACTCCTCTCTGTAGTAACTGCTGGTTGCCCACTGAGAATAAAAATCCAGGGAGGATGCAGGAGCAAAGAACTTGTTTGCACTGAACATATTATACAGAAAACTAGGGATTTGGGAGAGACTACACACCAAACATCCCTGTTTTGTGGTACCATGGCTATACCAGACCAGGAAGCTACTGAACAACTTCTGGAAACTAGTACTGAAAATTCTTCCTGAAGCTTCAGTCAGGAGAATCTTCCTTGGTATCAGTCACAATTAAGCCTTTAAAACTATCTACATGTAATTTTTAGTTGCTTTGCTTAACTAGGGTCTTTTCTAGTCAGCTCTTTTGGTTTTAGTTTGATTTCTATCCCAGCTGCTGAACTACACTGGTTCAAAAAAATTTTTTTTTCTTTTTTTTGTTTTTTCTTGGTGCTCAGATGAGTATAGGATCAAACCAGTGGAAGAGGTCAAATACATGAAAAATGGGGGAGAAGATGATCAGAAAATAGCAGCCAGGAACCAAGAAAACTTGGTAAGGATTGAACTTATCACTTATCTAATGACATAATGTGGCTCTGCTTTTGTCCTGAAATATGCAACGTGCAGCACCCTCAAACCCCGGCTCGCGCGCGGCAACGGGATCTGCTCCAGAATGTCCCAGCTCCCTGCAAAGCTCTCATAGAAGGTGCAAAACATGACTTTTTCCTGCTTGTCTTTCTGAATTAGGCTCTACTTGGTCTTGGAGTGAGTGCTTCCACGGTCACACTCCCTCCCCTCCTTCGCAGATCTGAATAAACGCTTTATTTTGAAATGTGTGTGTCTGTGGTGGTAAACCAGCAGTGCATTGCCGTTGAGAAAATGACCTACTTATGGAGATATTATCTACTTATGTAGATAGTAAACCATTATTGCTGGTTTTCCATATTTTAAAATTCACGGGGAAGGCAGTTAGGACTGGAAGAAACCAATATATTCATAACACAGCAGTCACAAAAAACCATGGTGTGTGTTGCTTTTGCCCTGATTTGAGCACTCATAGTCCCACTTACGGGAAGGCAATCACAGGTGAAGTCTTAGGACTACTTGAAATCACTAGGATGCTGTTAAAGCAGCTTAAAAATCACAGTTGAGTCACTTCTGGCATTTCTGAGAAGTCATTTCTCCTCTTCTAAAGCTGAAGGAACGTAGGTTTTGTAATTGGCTGGCTGGGGCTTTGCCCAGTTGAAATTTTCCAAGACATCCCACAATTCTCATAGCTGGATGCAAAATTTCACATCTGGTTCCACTCATTCATTGCAGCTTTTCTTCACGTAGGATTGTTGGTTTTCCCCCCCTCCATCAGTAGGACCAGAGGGGGAACATCATCATCAGCCTTCAGTGGAACCGTAACCATTATCACCAGCTGAGCATTTGCCTTTTGCCATCATCGTACAAAAAGCCACTGTTTGGGTTTTTTTTTCTTTTCCTGGAGATGTAAGTGATCTCCAGGCAATTGGATACTTCATATTCCTTCTTCTAGACCCACACACTTGTGTTACACGACTCCACATGCAATCCTGCAGGAAACAGAGTTTATTTTGCTGTCCTAACCCCATTGCTCAAGCAGTGATTGAGCAGCAGGTGACACAATTTCTTCTTCAGTCTCCAGATTAGGTATTTGCCACCTGAAGTTTTGCATTGCTAATGCTCCAGTGGACAGTGCAGCTTCAGTTTGTAGCAGGATTTAGGGTGGGTCTTTTTTTTTTTTAGAGCCTCAGAAACATTGCTGAGAGTATCCCCTTTTCCAGCAGCATCCCCAGTGAATCCAGCTTTATTGCCAGCATAAGCATGTTTGTTTTGAACTGGAAGAAGTGTGACTGCGGGAAGTTTTTGCTCATTTTAGACACCTCAGTGTGTTGTTGGTAAATGGAAAAAAAGGAAAAATGAACACAATCCTCTTTTTTTGGGGGGGGGGGGAAGGAAAAAAAATGTAGCAGGTTTTCAGGTGGGATATTGGGAAAAGGTTCTTCCCCCAGAGGGTGGTTGGGCACTGCCCAGGCTCCCCAGGGCAGTGGGCACAGCCCCAAGGCTACCAGAGCTCCAGGAGGGTTTGGACAATGCTGTGAGGGACAGGGTGGGATTGTTGGGATGTCTGTGCAGGGCCAGGGATTGGACTTGATGATCCTTGTTGGTCCCTTCCAGCTCAGGATGTTCAGTCTAGATTTTAGACTAACCTTCAGCTGCAGTTAAATTAGAGTATTTGCAGAAGGTAACATGCCACTTGAAGGACAGCAAGGAAAGGTTCAGGAAAGCTCAGGTCCACTGAGGTGACACAATGGCTGAAGTTGTACTCAAAACTAGCTCGAGATATTTTACACTTTGGTTAGTTCCTGCTGTCTTGTAGCACCTAAGTGTTAGCCTGATTAAATTTAGGAAGAGCCATTTCTACGGCACAGTACTTCATGTTTTATTATTGACAGGCCATGTTTTATGGGAGCAGTGGGTTTGTTGGAAAATGGAATTTAATATGGATTTTGAGGGCTGGTATAGCTCTTCTCTCTCATGCTTGTCAGAAGGAAAATAAAAGACAATAACACAAAGTCTTCAGTCAGGATGTATATACTTTAAAACAAAAACTTCTTGCACACCAAAAAGGCTTTATTTTCCTTTTCCTCATCTTACTATAAGGAGATTACTTTGTCTGTAATATATGCAGCTTTTTAATCCTGGGAATTGTCAAGTCCTCGTCACTCCTGGATTTTTTTTAAACGGGTTTCACTGTTCAAGTTGTCCTTAGTAAACATGTTTTAGTTCAGTGCTTAGAGGATGGGTTAAGCTACCCATCACTCAGGCTTTAATTTTCTGAACGGGTGAAAAGTTGGCAAGCGCTTACATAATCCCGGCTTCTCATCAGCCATTTCCAGGCAACAGAAATTTTAGGAACAAGGAAAGGCGGTGGGTGAATCGACCGGCCCTTTTTCCCCTTTTCTTGTTTCTTAATCCCACATTTCTTTATTGTCACAGGGCTGCAAACTGACATCCTTTGCAGAAACACGGCCCAGATGAGATGTATAACCTCAATGTTCTTATAGTCTGTGCCTGGGAACTGCTCTGCTGTGGGTTATCTTATCCCCTGGTACTGGTGCTTGAATTATGTTCTTCAGATGCCGTTGAATTTTTCGATCCCATTATCATCTCTGTTACTTTTTTGAAGTATTTTGAAGTCTTGCTTAAAAAAAAAAAATCTCAGCTCGAGTGAAAATAAAACCTCTTCCTTTACAACTTAGGGGCTCTTTGATGTGGTGCCATCTCTGCCTTTGGTGTTGCAATATTTCTGAGTCAGGGGGAAAAAAGGTCACATAAGTAAGATATAGAGAATAGGAGGATGTGGCAGTCACCAGGGAAATTGTCATTTCATCCTGGGGTCCTGTGGTCAGAGTCCCAGGCTTTTATTCTGCTTCAGGAGAGAATTGGAGAAGGGCTGGTACAAGCGTGGGAATCCGTGGGAGAGATGAGGCTCTGTCAGTGAATCACCAGCTTCTCAGCTCCAACCTGAGGCTTAAGCAGAGCTCAAAACTTGAGCAAGTCTTGCATTGTAAAGCAGAAATGTTCCCAAGATGCACTGACAACAGGAATGGCTGTGCTGGAGCTGCCTGCCAGGTGAAGCAGAAGATGCTCCATGGGAAGACATTTTCTGGCAGAGTCAAAGGCCTCCTTGAATTAAAATGTAGGCTCTTGACAAGGGGATAAAAAAGAAAATAAGAAAGGATAAAAAAGTCAAGCTTGTTTCAGACTCTGTCAAAGTCACTTGTTTTCCTGCCTGCCTTTGTATCCATGATTCACTTCTTCACTCAGTTTGTTTCTCCAGTTCTCCGCTTGCTGCTGGGATCAGGCCTGTCCTGGTTTCATTCTTGGTACCTCTGACACCTTCCTGAGGATCTCCACCCTCAAAATGAAGACAGACATGTTGCACTCGAGCTGACAGTCCCACATCCTGCGGGTGGGATTAGGATGTAGCAGGATTAAGTGCTGCAGAGCTGGGGTTACGCTGGATGCTGTCACTCTGCACCACGTGCTGTGATAGCTGCTCAGCTAAACCAGAGACATTTGGAGTCAGACCTCTGAAGAACTGGTAGATAGATGGAAGAAAGAAGTGATTTGTACTATTTAAATTTTTAAATAACAAGTGGTGGGACATATATATATATTTATGTAAGAAAATATATGGAAGGTGTGCTAATTTTCGCATGAGATGTGATGATGCCTAGAAGGTCCTCTGTGTGTTATTATTCATGGAGGTAGATGAGCAGCTGTGATGGTTATTTGTGAGTTCAGAAGCAGAAGGGCTGGCTGGGATGGTTTTTTGGGTTCCTGGGCTTTGTTTCCATGCATACCTTGGTGCCAGTGTGCCACATGAGGTGATGAACCCCCCTGTGTTAAAGTAAACCTCAACTCTCTGGGGATCCACAGCGGCTCTGCAAAACCCCACTGGGGCAGAAGGGACCTCTCCTTCATTTCCCCATCTTTTTGGGGGGACTATGTGTAGTTTAAGGGGTTTATGATAAGCCTTCTCCAAAACAAGGGGAGTTTTACCAATGTTGAGTTTGCCACTCAGCAGCTCTGGATGAGATTTTTTGGCCCTAAACATTAGCAAAGGGTATCGATGGCTGGTCATGTTTCACATGCCCTTGGAAAGCTAAAATGGTAAAATCCAGGCAGTATTAAGATTTTAAAAGGTAAAATCCATTCTGAAACCTACCTCTGCTGTAAGGAGGTGTGACCAGAATAAATAACACATTTCCCCATTTTTAATGATCTATTCAGTTTTTGTTTGGAAAGGACTATTTATCTCTACGCCACCACGTTAAATATACACGGTACAATTACATAACAGCCTATTTAACATTCATAATAGGACAAATTTAATTGTGCTCATTTCCATACTCTCACAGCACTCAGGGCTTTCCATTGTAAAATTTGACTGCCAGAAGAGGTAAAATGAGAAGGTGTGTCGTATTCCTGCAGCTTAGCATTGCTTTGGCAAACTTGATGAGCTGTATCAGTTTTGCTCCAAATGGAGCTGTAATAGTACAGATTTCCCTGAAAATATCAAATCCCTAAAGCTGCACTTCTTTTGCATTAGGTGGCTATCTTCATATTTATTGCAGTTCAGGGTTTGGATGTTTTTATAACTTTTATTCATCTTTGTCTGGGCTGCATTGGTACAAAAGGCCACGTATTGGGATTTTTATGCTTTGCTATCCAAACCCCCAAAACAATTAGGTATAATCCTCTGTTTCATCCTGAAGCTCCGTAGTGAAATTGCATGTTAGAGCTTGAGATGAATTCCTGCTGGAGCTGGGAGAAAATTGCCTCTCTGTTGCTTTTGCTCTCTCTCATTCCACCTTTAATAACAACGTTTTGCCTTTTGTTTTCCCCGATAAGTACAAATTTCCACTCCACTTACCTGTAAATGCAATTTTTGTCAGCCTTGTGTGTGCTGTTATTTCCTGACTCTCTCTTGAGCTGCTCAGCCTGGCTGCTGTTCTCCATTTATCACCCAGCTCTGTATTACTTGGTATTGCAAACCCTCCTCCTCCGTGGCTCTGTATTCAACACCAGTTATCATTTTCTGCAGCGATATGTTAAAAGTAGACAGTAATATCTGATAGATAAAGTGTGTGAAATTAGAAACCTGGCAGAAAATGCAGACTGAAACACCTTAATAACTATATAAAATGTAATATGTGAAAGGGAAGATCCCTATTTAAATATATATATTACAGTATGCAGAATGCATATTATAGATACATCAATCATAAACATTTCTGATGTGCAATGGAAAGGCTGGCATATGCCTGAATTCCACATCAGTTTAGGAAAACACCTTTTTAATTCTATTGCCAAGCTGCCCAATCTAGTTGCTAAAAAAATATGAAGAAACAAACCAGCTAAAAGAAATTAGGGTGGCCACCACTAAATTTATTGGGGGTATTTGTGGTGTTTTCTTTTCTGTAGCCCATAAGGGCAAATTCAAACATGGAAATATAATTAATTTGGGACTTCAAGGTGCTTAAAACCAGTGCTGCTTCCTATTGCTAGGTAAGCTCTGAATTGCTGTGTTTTGAATGTGTAATTCTATATTTATCACAGCACTGTTGTAGTACATTGATGAAGAGCTTTGTAAAAATGAAAATTAGTACATATTAATGTATACTCCGGTACTAAGAATCCAGGCTCGAGTTTCCTAATTATTTATTTTAAACCATTTTGCAGTGATGATGTTTCAGAATATACCATTTCAGGATCAGACTTCCTCATGCTCTGCTTGTAAAGAGAAAGAAACCAGAAATGCCCAAGCCCTCAAGCCTTTAGAAAGAAGGGGGATTCTTGGGATTTGTCTGCCCTGAAGAGTTTGTGCCTGTTAAATCCTGTGTTGACCCCATGTTTCCTTTCATTGCTGTATGGAACATGATCCAGGAGCCCCTGTCCCACCCCAGCACAGGGTCAGATCCAGGTATGAGCAGTGGGACAACTTCATCATGTGCATTATCCAGTCAGAGATGGATATCTAGAAATTTTCTATATATAAAATATAGGCCATTAATTTCTCTGCCTCTTGCTCCCCTGTTTTCCCTCCTGTTTTCAGATCATAGAATCACAGACTGGTTTGGGTTGGAAGGGACCTTAAAGCTCCTCTCATTCCACCCCCTGCCATGGGCAGGGACACCTTCCACCAGCCCAGGTTGCTCCAAGCCCCGTCCAACCTGGCCTTGGACACTTCCAGGGATCCAGGGGCAGCCACAGCTTCTCTGGGCAACCTGTGCCAGGGCCTCCCCACCCTCCCATGGAGGAATTTTATCCAAATGCCCCATCTAACCCTGCCCTGTGGCAGTGGGAAGCCATTCCCAGTTGTCCTGTCTCTCCAGGCTCTTGCCCAAAGTCCCTCTCCAGCTCTTGGAGCCCCTTTAGGCACTGGAATACCAGTACACATAGATGTAAGATCTGTATATAGAAGATATAAAGCCTCAGCTCAACAAAATACTTGAAGATGTTGTTGGTTCTTATGTTGGAATCCAGACAGGGAGTAAAACACAAAAACACACGGAAAATTACAGCTTGGGTCACTCCGTGAGGGGGAAAAAGAAATCCAGACTCCATTTTCTTTGGTTCCTGGGGCGTAAGAGTGATAAAAGGACAACGTGGGCATCACCAGGTGAGAGTGGAGATGGGATAGTGTGCAGGAGGTCCCTGTGCCACCCACCTGTGGCAGCTCCTGCACTGCAGAAGAGAGCAGGGAACGGAGGGCTCCAAAGCCGGGCTACTCCCCCACACGTTTTCCCACAAGGACAGGCTGGATGCTTTGCCTGGATGCTGTGTCAGCCAAATCCCGGGGCCCTGAGGGAGCTCTGGGGGAACAGGTCCCACAGGTTCCTCGTGGAGCTGCTCCCCATCTGAACTCCCCTGTCTTCAGTTCAAGAAAGAAACCACAGAACTAAAGCCGCAGAATAAGTGAGTGAATGAAAGCCAGGGATTAAAATTTAAGAGTAACTCGGTGGAGGAACGATGGGAGTAATGTCAAACTCCTTCTGCTCGAGATGGCAGGGTTCCCTTTAGGATAAATGAAGCAGATCCCACAGGCAGGTGAGGGAGCTGGGACACCCCTGAACCCCCTGCCCTGGGCACCTGCAAGGGCCAAGATGTCGTTTCCTCCAGGCAGAGCCACTCGGAGCAGCCCCGGGACAGAGAGGGCAGAGCAGATGGTGTGTCCCACTTGGTGAGGATGCATCCCAGATCCATGCAGGACAACATCTTTATAATATTCTGGATGCCCCATCCCGATGTCCCATCCCTGGAAGTGTCCAAGGCCAAGTTGGACGGGGCTTGGAGCAACCTGGGCTAGTGGGAGGTGTCCCTGCCCATGGCAGGGGGTGGAACTGGAGGATCTTTAAGGTGCCTTCCAACCCAAATTATTGTAGGATTTTAGGAGGAATTTTGCTTTTTACTTTTATGAGATGATACCTAAGAAATTCCCCTGGGAATATATAGTATTTTCCTCCAGTCTTCATTGATAGTGTCAGGATTGGCACTTTTTATGGTGTGTATCATCCCAGATTCCCTTTCCCAGAGAAATGAAAATTATAAAATCATTCTCTGGTTTCTTTTTTCCCCCCAGAGTCTGATATCCTAAATGAATGCTGCCCTATTGCTGTCACTACTAAGTAATTACAGCATTTCAGTCTTCATAAACCAACCTTTCCAGTGTTTTTTGGAAGAAATGCATTTGCAGCTGAAATAGAAGTGGAAGGAAAGGACATTGTTACCAGAGCCAGTTATTTTAAATGGTGTGCAATTAGCTGATTTCCATATTGCCCAGTTCATTTCAAATTTGCAGTGATATTCTTCAAAGAATGGTTTCTCATAATGAATTTATGACAGTTTTAGCTCATTCCACTTACGGGTCACTGCATATTATATAGACATCAAAGTAAATGATTGCACTATTAGTATTCTTTTTCTTCTGGATTCTATTAAAATGGTTTTGGTGAAGAAGTATTCATTTTTTCTCTGTTTCATTATGAAAATCTAAAAGATAAGTGAATACTATTAATAAATATTTTTAGCAAGTCAGAAAATAATATAAAAATTTTGGTCCTCCAGCTTCATTTCTTCAGACCAGACTTCGTTTCCTTCTTCCCCCTTTGTTGGATAAACCTTCACAGTGCCCCATGGAGAGGTAGAGTGATATGATTTATCAGGCTCTGGATGAATGTGACTTTTAAGTAGAAAGCTTAAAAAATATATAATTATATTTCTTTCTAAGCATATTAAAATGACAGTGTCCAGAAGCAGCATGTAATTGCAGTGTTGATGGTGGAAAAATGTAGTAATAAAGGTCTGATGGGCAGGAGCCCAGGGCAGCTCTCAGGAACATGTTTTCAGGACCAGTTTACATAGTTGGTGTGAAGAGTTCTTCTAAAACCTTCAGAGATGTTCCCATCACTTGTGGAAGCAGGTCGTTTTCCATAAGAATTGTGTTTTTCCCATGCCTGTATCATTTTAATGAGGGAGTTTGTGCCTGGGATTTTTTCCCCCTCTTTGGGCTGATGCTGTTTAGGAGGAGGGTGGACACAGAGCTGATGGTGAAGCAGGAGTCAGAAGTCATGGCAAGACAGCAAGTTTTTGATTTAAGAGTTTCTTCCATCACTGTGAGGACTGGCAACCTTCCCCTCCTTTTTTTTTTTTTTTTAAAGCTGAGATACTTTTTATTATTTTAATTATTTTTTTAAGAACTTGAGCATTTCCACACTTGAGGAACTGAAGCTTTAAGAAAGATGAGCTGTAGGATTTTGCAAGCTGTCACCAGGAGAAGCTCTCTGTATCCTCTGTTTTTGTACTTGCTATTCAGCAATTGCCTCGTAGGTGTTAATTATTAATTCTGCTCTTCTGGAACAGAGGGTAAGGGGAGATGCAGGCAGAAGTGAACATACAGAAGTACCTAAAATCATCAGAAGGCACTGATAGAGGCTAGAGCTGGTGAATGCAGGCAGCTGTGCTGACTGCTGGGAGTGCCAGTCTGGAGCAGCACTGGCCACTGGTGAGCTGTGCTCTGCTGTCCTCCTGCCTTGTCATAGCAGCCAAGTAGCAGTTCAGTCTTTCATCTGTTCACATTTAATTATAGGTATTATATGGATCTGCTCAAGCTTTCTTTTCAGGGACAGGATCTCTGCTTTGTGTGAGCAGGGACAGGACCTGAGGGAAGGGCTGGAGCTGTGTCAGGGCAGGCTCAGGTTGGATCTCAGGGAAAGGTTCTTCCCCCAGAGGCTGGTTGGGCACTGCCCAGGCTCCCCAGGGCAGTGGGCACAGCCCCAAGGCTGCCAGAGCTCCAGGAGGGTTTGGCTGATCCTCTGGGGCACAGGGGGTGACTCTTGGAGATGGGCCTGTGCAGGGCCAGGGGTTGGACTGATGGTCCTTGTGGGGCCCTTCCAACTTGGCATATTCTGGGATTCTGCAGTTTCGGACTGTTGAAGTGCACAGAGTTATAACAAGCAAATTTATCTGTAGAGATTTCATTAGATATTTAACCATGCAGCCTTAATGATCTCTCAGTTTTAGTCTGAATACGCTATTGCACCTGGAAAAGAGAGGTGAGGTGCCAATTTAGACCTCAAACTGATATGGATGTGGTGCTTAGATTCACAGTTTAGTGGTGGCCTTGGCAGTGTCAGGTTAGTGGTTGGACTTGATGATATTAGAGGGCTTTTCCAACCTTTATGGTTCTATGAATTTATTAATTTTCATTGCTTGAAGCTGAGGCAAAGCCCTCAGAGGGGTGGGGCATTCAGGATTGGTTTCAGGCAAATCCTTCATACAGTCAGTGCATTTTGGCTGTACCCTGTTTATACTGCAGTAATTTTTTTCAGTGGAAAGTGTTTCATTTTACGAACTTCCCTAACTAATGTCTGCAAAGAAGAAAATGGGAAAATGAGCAGAAGCACTACAGGGAGAGGTAAGAAGAGATTCAGAGGGTTCTCTGCAACCCTGAACTTCCCTGCTTGCCACGAACAGCACATGATAGCAGCATGTTGCATCATCTAGAGTTGTCATTGCTTGAAAAACAGAGTTTTCTAACTTATTTTTTCAAATGAACATTTTCAGCTTTGAATTTGCCACTAGTCTCTTAAAAGCCCTGTTGCTCCTCTGTTCTGGGATTAGAAAAGCAGAAGCTCCCAGTCCATTTAGTACTATTATTGTTTTGAACTACTTGGATTTTGTCTCCTTTTGTTACACAAACAATGCCATTTTTTCCACTGTCCAATCTGTATGAGACTTTCTTCAGCACCTAAATTATTTTTAGCATGTTTTTCCCTTTTCATCTTGGTTATTTAGTAAGAAACGTTAAAAAATACTTCTACAAGCAACGTACGGTAGAAGATCCAAGAGTGAGAAATACTCCGAGGAATAAAAATTGTAGCAGGAGAGCACTAACCAACCTTCAGATAGACAGTGTCTGTTGTACTGAATGAGGACAAAATGTTATTTTCCTGTTTCAATAGTCAGTGTTTTTGTGAGATTTTCCACCTGTTAGGCAATTGTGTACTCACATCATTTATTGAGCAGGGACATTTTCCACCGCTGCAGCCGTTGTTTTGTGTTTGCTTGCTCGATATTTTGATTGTGTTTCATTACAATATGTGACCAAAGTTGGTAAACGTTTCAAATTTGCCACGGAGAAAATGCTGGTGTTTTGCACGGAATTATTTGAATCCATGGTGAACATTTTGAAGTGGATTTTTTTTTTTTTTAAATTCTTCCAGGGAAATGAGGGGTCTCAGCAGGGGCTGGGCTACCCAGGCCTGTATCAGCTTAGGCTTTTTGGGATTTGAGGGCACATGGGGGCAGAAGACATCCTGATTTAATGGTGTCTTCTCTAGAGAAAGGGAGGGAGAATGGAGATGGCTGCTGGGGAAGCTCATTAACAGGCTCCTTTAGCCCTTTAGCCTTAATTGCTGTGTGCTCAGGGTGACAGGCCTGGGAAATCCGGGTCTCCTCAAGACCTGGTGTGACCTCAGAAGGCCCCCCCCAAAAAAGGAGCTAGACTGCCTCCAGCTGAACTAGAAATGCTTCAGCCACCTCCAAGGACAAAACAATGAGTGTAGCTGCCCATCTGCACTATGTATTCTTACACCAGGGCTGGTAGGGCTCAGTCTCATCTTTTTTTTTATACTATAATTTAGCTTTTTGGCTTCAGTTGTTCCCCTTTGATTTTGTGGATAGCCAAGATGAGCTGCTCCGCAGGCAGCTGAGAGACTCAAGGGTGTGTTGTAATGGATTTCTGCATTTCAACTGGTGGAAAGAGGAGGAGAAAATTGGATTGGGAGAAGGGGAATCAATATAAGATTATAACCTGCAAGGGTTCAGGATTTTTTTTAAGTGAAAAGAAAAAGTCAGGGAGGGAAAAAAGACCCTATGAAAATAAATTTATGCCTGTAAATGCAAGCACTTTGATATTCTGAAAAAGCTGAGCAGATAATTCAGGCTCTTGTGCATACAGAGTTTGGAATTACATGTAGATATGTTATAAAATAAATCTCCTGCATACATGAATAATTTTTAATGGGAAGCACTAGTTTACACAGATACCAAAGTTAGTATGAACTGAGTTAGTATGCACCTTTATGTTTGTTCTCACTGGGAAGAAAACCCTTTCTTTGGCTTTGAATTGTTTGTTCCTTGCTCCTGCAAGAAGCAGTGTTAGAGTTCAAACAGAGCTCTTGGTGTTCCGCTTTCATCTCCCACACCTGACCTGTGTGGACCATGTGCTGCTCTATCTAATATGGAATCTTTCCATGGGATGCCATCAAAGAAAGGCAGCTTTAAATAAAATAATCAAGCCAACGGATAGTCTCTGCATGGGAACACAAACCCAGTGCTTCTTAATAAGGTAATCATATTATAATTGTGTGTGTGTATATATATATATATTTAAATGTAGCTTGTATTGCAGCAGCACCTGAAGGCAATAGTTGGGAATCAGAAGCAGCTGCTCTGCCTGCAAAACCAGCAAGAATGGCCTCTTATATTAACAATTTTTTCCCAAAATTCATCCAAACTAGCACTTTTATACAAAAATCCATTTACTTCCAGAAGAGTGACCTAGGGCTAAGTTTCCAAAGCCCAGGCTGTTAATCAGAAGGCAAACCCTGGCAAGGCGTTGTATGCAGCAGAGAGGGATGTTCTGCTGTCCTCTTGCCCCAGTATGGGCCTACAAGAGAGCTGGAGGGGGACCTCATACGAGGGCCTGGAGTGACAGAGCAAGGGGAAGTGGCCTTAAACTGACAGAGAATAGGTTTAGATTGGATATAAGGAAGAAATCCTTCCCTGTGAGGGTGGGGAGGCCCTGGCACAGGTTGCCCAGAGAAGCTGTGACTGCCCCTGGATCCCTGGAAGTGTCCAAGGCCAAGTTGGACGGGGTTTGGAGCAACCTGGGCTGGTGGAAGGTGTCCCTGCCCATGGCAGGGGGTGGGATGAGATGAGCTTTAAAGTCCCTTCCAACCCAAACCATTGTAGGATTCTATGAATATTTGGATGTTGGACTCCATGAAGGGGCAGTTTGGGTGGGAGTGGGAGGGAGCATGCCATCAGCCTGCCCTTTTCCCTTGGTTTTCTCCCTTCCTTTAACCATTTGGAGAAGCAAAACTGCTGTGAAAGAGAAAGGAGGGACAGATTTGACTGTCAGGCATGGTGGAACCCAGGGGGTGATTTCAAGGCTGGAGAGATGCTGGTAGTGTTGTACTTCTGCAGCTGAAATGCCACGGGTTTGCCAGACCACCCTCTCTTTTTCATAGAATCATGAAATCACAGAACGGTTTGGGTTGGAAGGGACCTTCAAGATCATGCAGTTCCAACCCCCTGCCATGGGCAGGAACACCTTTCAGCCAGACCAGGTTGCTCAAAGCTCCATCCAACCTGGCCATGAACACTTCCAGGGGTGGGGCATCAACAACCTCCCCGGCATCAACGACTTCTTTCTAGGCTGGGGAGCAGGTTCCCTTAGCAAGCACCCCTGAGCTAGGCATAGGGAATCCTCAGCCCTTCCAGGTGACTGGTGGAGCTCTGGAATAACCAGCTTCAAGTTGCTTCATAGTCTCTAAGAGTGAGTCAAGGTCAAAACGTGCCTTACTGTTTTTTTGTAAGGGCTTGGCTGGTTGCACAAGTTTAGCAGCTTGTATATTTGTGGGATTTGTTGCTTCTGGAGATCTCCCGGCTCTCTAAGTCGCTGCGTCCTGCCCAGCTTTTCCAAAGATTAACATCCGTGTGGGAACGCTGCCTCTGAAGCTGTGTTTACACTCATTTCCTTCCTGGGGAAAACATCCAGCGGCGGAGCAGGACTTCGGCGGCGGCAGATGCGAGGAGACGGTGGCACGTCTTTGCAGAGTACAGCTTGTTCCTAGCTGGTTGTGCATGGAGTTTTCTGCGTCCTCTTTTCCTTCTCTTTATTAAAAAAGCAAGCAGAAACCTCTTCCCGAGCTAAAAGCATCGCTCAGCCTTGCGGCAAACCCAGCCAGGGCTGGCCACCGGCCAAACCTTCGCTCGCCGCAACCTGCACACCACGGAGCTCCTCCAGGAATAGCCATGGTGCTCTTTTAAAAAATCCTCCCCCACCCCAGTAAAGTTTTTTAGCAGTGCATTGTCTTCATCCCCCTTGCAAAGCAGTGGAGTTTGGAGGGGATTTTCCTCCCCCCCCCCCGTTGTTTCGCTGGTGCCTGCAGTGAGCGATCGCTAATGCCGAGAAATATTTTCGGACTTAATGCGGTGAGTCAGGGCTTAGCCGTAAATTGGTCATGGGATAGAAAGGATACAGATTGTCTGTTACCCAGTGTCTGGTTTCAGCGATTTCAGAAACATGAGCAATCTCTCAACTGACGGTAATTAGACTCATAACTCTCTCCGAGATGATCTAAGGCGAGGATTAATTATAAAAGTTTCTTGGTGTTAGAACATGTTTCTTTAGTTAAAGTCTGGCATGCTTTCGTTTTACCACTAGCATGAAAGAATGTCCCTCTACTTAAAATCTCTTAATACACCATTCTATCATGCTATGTAAATACCCATATTTATGAGTTTATCTAAACCAATCTGTTAAACGGGAAAAACACATAAAAGGCCCAAGCACCAAAGGCTCACCGAGTGGACTTGCATATTCCTTGAGGGTTGTGTTTTGGAAGCTGTTCTTTGGGCTGTACTTGATTTCTCACTTAAATAATTCAAACTATAGGTTATTTTGCTATCTTCATTAAAAGATAAGTGACCTAACTAAGTGCCCTTATGTGCTTCTCCTTTTGTCTCCACAGAGAGGGGCCAGCTCAGTGGAGTCTTGATGGAGATGGGGATCCAGTAGTCTTATGTTAAACCCCCTCCTTTGGTTGTATGACCTTAAAATTGTCCATAAAATTGTGAGGCTGTGAAAATAGCCAGTTCACAGCAACCTCATCAGTTTGCCTTTTAGAAATGGTATACACTCACCATAGTCTGGATGAGATGACACATCTTCTCTGTCTTCTGTGTTCCTTACTTTCCTGGGGGTAAATTCCAGCAGATTCTCACAGCATAATAACAAGCGTGTTCCCAGTTAATGTTTGGAAAACTTGTCCAAGTTTTCATTTTGTTCACTTTTTTACTTCATAACCTATTTTATTACTATTAAGTCACATAGCCAAATAGTGATGTCAGGTTTTTTTTCTATCCTACTTCTGTGAGTGCTTTAAAACAGAAGAAATTCAAATCTAGCTCCTCTGGCTCCTGTGTTTGAAGTCTTTTTTCTAGAAAAACATTGCCTTAACCTGCCCTTGAGCTCAGGTAATAGAAAATTGTTGGAGACTTTTGCTTGCAATAAATTTAGACTTAGATTCTCATCACATGTTAACATTTTTAATAATCTGACACTACAGATCTCCCCAGTTTTATGGTCTGTACTTATGACTCCTGCATTATGTATGCTGAGGATTACTGTGAGAATATAAGTTATTAAATCGATTTTATGATGGTGTCATAGAGCGTAAAGCTGAGTTCTGTCAAGGAAATAAAGCAAGGCAAACACACTAAAAATATTGAGAAAGTGTTTTGTGTCATGTTGGGTGATGAACCGTGGTGGGATTTGTAATTCAGCTTTCCATTGAAACCCTTGGGTGAAGTGGTGCTCCAGCAGCACTTGCCCTACAGTGTCCCCAGACTTGGCCCAGTTACCAGCGAGGCGAAATATATTGGATCCACTTGGAGTTTACAAATGGTGACAGATTAATTTGGAAAGACAGATTGCAAACATGCATCATGGGCCCAGTCTGAGTCCCAGAAAAGTGATGAATGGCTGGTGCAGAATGATAAAAATTCATATCAAGGGAACAGCTTAATTAACTATTCTTGATTAAAGTAGTGCAGTATGTGAATTTAATAGCTTGTCTTCAAAAGCAGAATGTGAAATCACTTATTACTTTGGTGTATCTTGCTGGCAAATAGTGAGCTGCCAGTGGTTCTTCATGATTAATTGAGTTTAGAGGAACTTAACACCAGGGTGGGACCTACCAAATAATTATTCTGTTCTTGCTTCAAGCTCGTTGCCTCACATGAATAAAAAAGTTGTTAGGAACAAAGTCATGGGGGTGGACTAGGATCGATAGCTGGAATAGGATCAATGGGAAAGGGGAGGGATTGGGGGATTGTGAAGGAAACAGTACAAGGACTTGAGTGCTGCCTTCAGAGTGTTGGGGGTGAAATAGTTTAACAGCGTTGCCATCCAGATTTCCAGGTTAATGGTTGATTTGTATGTCATCGTGGTTGTTGGGGTTGCTGTAGGTAAAGAGAACCAAAGTTTATCGTGTCTCACTTCTGTCACCTTTGAGGTTGAGCAGCTCCAGGTCATGAAGTGTTTTGTCCACTTCATGTGGAGCTGTAGTTGTTCCTGTTCTCTGAGGCCTTCTCGGTGCCTGGAGCTGAAGAAGGTCATGTACTGTGCAGCCCAGCCCAGCTTTCACATCCATCAGGACGATGCTTGGCTTTGTTTCAAGAGCATGCTGCTGATGGCTTGTGTCCAGCGAGCTTCTAGATCCTGTTCAGCAGAATTCCCGCGTAAGCTGGTGTTTCCATCTTGTATATATCCCGTTGGTTATTCCTGCCCAAGCGTAATACCTAGGACTTGGGTCCTGTTTAAGTCATCTCCTGAATTCTTCAGGACATGTCTCCAAGTTGTCAGGAGAACTCTGAACCCTGCAAAGCAGAGTCTTTCCTGGCTCGATGCTCTCCGTGGTTTTGGAAAGCGGTCATAGTTTCCAGTTCATTATTATTCATCATCCCAGTCCCTAGTGAAAATCCAGCTCCAGGAGAGATACCAACAAAATCCTACTTGATCTATTCCTCCATTTTAACAAGGTCCCATTGTAAAGTACCTTCTCCCCAGCCAGCTTTGTTGGTATGGATCAAAGCTCAGATTCAGTCAGTCTGATCAATTAGCACAGATGTGTAAGTAGTGAATTTCTGACATCATATGATGTCCAAGTGAGCTTGGAAAAGAGTTTTCTCATCTTCTTCTTTAAAATAGTATGCAAACCCTGCTTTACGTTTCTTTCAGAATCAGTACCTCCAATATATTTACACTTAAACTCATCTGAAGAACTTTCCTGATTCCAATCAGAGACAGTTTTCAGGCCATGTTTTCACTGGAAATGGGTAAATATTCTATTTGGATGGGTGAGCATTGCTGCTGCTTGAAAGTGGCGTGGGTGAAAACATGATCTTACAGCAGCTCTCCTGGCTTTGAGGCTGAGCACCTGCACACCTGGGACTGAGCCAAGATGCAGAATTAGGGTTTGCTCCTAATTTTTTCCTCATCCAAGATGAAGAATTAGGGTTTGCTCCTAATTTTTTCCTCATCCAAGATGAAGAATTAGGGTTTGCTCCTAATTTTTTACGTTTGTACATGGGATTTACCTTGACTAGAGTTAGCGAATGTCTGAGTCCTGCATAACACAGCAAGGAGGTTTCTTTTAGGGATACTCATTCCTCCTGGTGGCCTTCTGGGAGCAGGGCTTACTGCAAGATAGGCTCAGTGAAATGGACAGGACTGGCTGTGTGTGCAGATATTTTACCCTAAAGTAAGTCAGTATAAACCCCAAACTTCTTAAGGGCGTGTCTGCGTCAACACATTTTTCTTGGAGATACATATATTGCTGAAGCTGCCTCTGCAGTTACACCTAATTATAAGACACCATTGTTTTGTATTTTATGAGTGCTTTGAAAAAATTAGCAAAAAGTCCATTAATACCGTGGCGGGTGAACTCCTGTGGAATTGCCTGACGATGCTGTTACATATGCACAGTGGAAAAATCGATAAATTTAATCCAAGGTAAAGCTGTCTGGCTCTCTAAAGGAAAAGGCTGCCTCGGTTGCTGAGGGCTGGAAACCATTGCCTCATGCTAATTGAATAACATCCAGCAGTTGTGTGGCTGAATATTCCAGGCTGATTTGACTCACAGGGGCTGAGTATCTAAATGAAGTGTATTTGTCATGCTGCAGCCCTACAGGATTAAGAGCACTTGGATTCATTTGATCTGATGCATTCCAACAATATTAAATAAGTCCATTTTTTATTGTCCTTTGCACCTTGTATTTTCCTGGCTTTAAAAGTCCAGCATCTTACTTTTTGGAACCTGAGCTGTGATATGACAAATATTTCTGGCCAGTATTTGTAGCTCTGGCAGGCTTGAAGAATTCTTGGCTGGCTTTTACACTAGGCTGATAGCTAAAACCAAATATAACAAGAGCAGAGTACAGCATGTAGAATTAAACCATGTTACTATTTATTATATTATTTTTTCTTGTCTTGAAATTATTCACTGTACTCTGGTTTTTGTGATAAACAGTCATTCTACAATGTTTTAATTAATACATAGATGTTAAGTAATTTTAAACAAAACATCGAAAGATCTTTCAGCAAGATAATTATGCTGCGAAATTTGCTTTCATAATTCATTTGGGAAGTCCAGTTTATTGAATGTTTGGGATGAAGGACTTAGTCCTGATATATCTGTGGTTTCTCCTCTGAATCTTTTTTGTTTTAGTGGCAGACCTCAGTCAAATGAACATGAATAGTGGCTGCCCCATCCCTGGAAGTGTCCAAGGCCAGGTTGGACGGGGCTTGGAGCAACCTGGGCTAGTGGAAGGTGTCTTGCCCATGACAAGGGGTGGAACTGGATGAGCTTTAAGGTCCCTTCCAACCCAGACCATTTTATGATTCCAAATTGACTGTGAAGCTGCACTCTTGAGAGAGAGGAAAATAAATACCTTTAGATATTGAAAAACAGTCTCTTAACATGTCTGGTGCTGTTAGTGCTGACCAGAGTTTGTGGTGAGTTCAGCAGGGTGTGTGCTGAGTGCCCACGGTGGCTGTGCCGCTCCCCTGGGTCCCTCGGGGACCAGCACGCAACAGCCCTGCTAATACTGGTATTAATTGAAAGTGATTTTAAGCTCCAGGAATTTGGGGCTTAAACTAAACTCTAAATTGGAGGATTATGAGCAGATCACCTAATCATCTAAAGTGTTTGTCTTCCCAGATAAGCCTTGACAACATCCTGAGCGTTCCGTGCACCCGCCGGCAGGATAGTGAGCGGCTCAGTGTGCCCTTTGGGAAGTGAGAGGGCAGGGGAGTGAGCTGAGAACCATCTCAGTCTGGGCTGAGCAGCAGGAAAGTCCATAGAAGGGTGGCAGAAGACAGTCCATGGGCACAGGAGCTCACAGGTTTGAGACAAGTGCACCTGTAAGCAGCACATGACAAGGCCATTGGAATCACTGAAGCAAAGGACCAAGCCCTCTCCATAGTCACAGAAAGGCTTTAATGGTCCTAGAACTTCATTAGGACAGTGCAGTGTTACTACCTGCTTATTTAGAGCTGTAAGTTTAGGCCACGTGTGACTCTTCATTTGCAAGAAACAAGTAGAGGAACCTTGGCTGAAAGGGGTGTATTTCCTTCTGCTCATTGCACTCAGATCATCACTGTTGTTTAAGTCAAGTTTAAACATCATAAAATGTGTCCTCATCTTGTGATCCCCATCTGCTGTTTGCCCTTCCTTCCTCTGCTGAAGGTTATTTTAGCAATTCTGCCTCTAGCACAGGCTTCTTGAGCTGGCCTCCATGCTGCTCCTGTGGCAGGTTGTTTGCCCGCCTTCCCCTTTAGCTTTCCCTCCCTGCACGCCTCACCCAGCTGTTCCAAACACACAGAGCAGTGTCACAGAGAGTCCTTCCAGAGTGGAGTTGCTCATGTCATTATTGTGTTTAATAACTGCAAAATTGGTCTTCAGCACATGTGGTCTTCTGCTGGCAGAACCATGCAGACGGTGATTCAGGAGAGCAGCGAATGGGCAAATGCACCACTGACCCAAGGGGGGTTTCAGCACCCGTGTGATGTCCCTTAAGGGGGATTTAGGCACCTCTGTGACATGAAGAGGGTCCTTAAGTGCTTTGCAGATCCAGGAGCAAAGTGTGCCTAGGTTGAAGTTTACCTCAGGAAAACCCTTAACAATGAATTTAAGGACATGGTTCTTTAGTGGTGTGCTCCATCATGCCCCATAGCCTCGGTCATGTGGGAGGCTGTGCTTTGTGTGAGGAGTCAGGAAATGAGAGCAGTCCTGCATTTCACTGATAAGGGAAAAACATGATCCTGACACACATTTCACGCCTTGGTTGGTTTCAAAACTGCTTTTGCAGTCCTTTGTGTTGAGAAGTTTTGGGGGAGCGTTGTCAGATTTGGCTGCTAAGCACCAAGCACGGTGGTTTTAGTTGTCTTTGTAAAGTTATACAACCTATTTGTTGGTATTTCTAATAGACTTGATGAGCCTGCTGGAAGGTCAAGTGTGCTCCTTACTAGGTCTTGATGTTTTGAGTCTTGGTAGAGCTCTAGTCAGGTATTCAGAGTTTACAAAGTGCAAGGCAGAGAAAAGCCAAGGGAGGAATTCATATCATGGGTCTCTGGAGTGGGTTGTTCAGAAATTGAAAGTTTTGACAGAATAAATGACCTAATGTGGTCTTTGGTGAAACAGAGGTATAGGATCTGTGGAGGCCTTTGATCACCATCTCTGCTGCTTTTTGTTTTGCCAGAGAGATGAACACATGAGAACTATTGATCAGAGCCAACTGGTTTTGATTTCAAAATAGATTTTACTTGTTAATGTTCCTAGTAGCAATCAGTGAAGATTCTTGGCCTGTTGCAGCTGCTGTGCTTTTATATGGCTCATAGTGTTATAAAAAGGCAGGAGGATTATGGGGCTTGGGTGACTTTAATAAGATCTATTTTTGCTGTTAGGATCATAGCACTGACATGGTATATGGTTTGAATTAAAGTTCTCATTATCACATTAAGATTCAACAAGGAGTTAATTAAATTTAGGGAAGTAATTGAATGCTAATAGTACAACACTGCAGTGAAAAAAATGAGGCACTATTTCCATACTGAACTCTAGTTTTGCCCTCGTTGTAAGTACCATGGCTATGATCGTGCATTGGAGTGTACTGCTGGCTCAGACACAAAGCTTTCATGCTTGGGAATGCTGCACCTCTTGGTAGTACATGTTGATCCATCACTTTCTGAATACTCCTGTGATGGGACCACCCTGGTAAATTTTAGAGGTGCTTCTCTTTGCACTCACCTGACTTGAAAAGAAAATAGAGTGTGCGTTAAAACTTGGCGTCTGCAAATGGCTGGGAGTCAACTTGGAGACTTAGAAGCTAGTTTTGATTAGAAATAGCAAAGTTGAAAGGATTTAAGAACACCTGTTTTGCTTGTTGCATGTGATTTGCTTTAATTTTAGGAAGACCTGATGGACTGTGAGTCATGAAACATGCGGATATTTTACTTTCTGATATTTCTGGTTTTTAGGTATTCCAAAGATTGAGGTAGGAAGACAGACCATCCCCACCAGCTTTTTTGGCTTGAGAGAGAGAGATCTTGGACACTGTACCACACATTTTTTAGAGAAGTTGTGCTCAGCTAATTTTTCCTTCAGCATTGATTTATATCGGGGGGTTTTTAAAGTATGAGTGCCTGGTTTACAGATGCACCCTGTATCTGTGGTAGGTCAGCCTCACTCCTTTGAGGTAACCCATTAAAAACAGGAATAAAAAAATATAAATGCAGCAGTGCATGTGACACATCCTGACTTCAGCAAGGCTTTAAATACTGTGGCCGAAATTGGAAATGTGCTCTGGAGGGAAGATGCAGGCAGATGGGAAAGAGCCCAGAGGGGAGTGACAAGAATAGGAGGTTCAGCAAACGTAAGCTGTAATGGAAGATGGAAGGAATGGATTTGTTTAGCCTAAAAATACAGAAGGAAACGCGAGTCAGCCGATATATAAGAGGTTACTTCAAAAGGCATGACAATCCTTTTTTCTCCATGACTACTGAGAGAGGCAGGAAGGCATCAGGCAAGGATTAAAGCTGGGTAGTAGGATAAATGTTTGAACTTTCAGGGAAGGGGCAAAATGAAAGACAGACTGTTGAGCAAACCTGCGGGATAGGAGTTTGGAGAACAGGTTAGGCGGAAAGCTGTTGATGTGGTTTGGATACATGCCCCCAGGTGATGCAATTGGGTGATATTCTGAAATATCTTCCTTTTCTGGTGGTTGATACCATGAGAAGATCTCAGGAGACTAATCTTGTAGAGTTTCACAATGCTGTTTCATATTCTGATCAAGGAGACATTGAAATTTTGTGGGTGAGTGAAGGATCCATTCCTGGCTTGCCTGATCTTGCACAGTGTATGATACCTCCTTTTCCATGGCCAGTGCCTCCCAAGGGAGCAGACACCATATGCCAACCCTGGCTGGGCTGACTCTGACACTTTCCTGGAGAAAAGATCTGCTGCTTTCCGGAAAAGGAGGGCAGAGCTCATTTTGAGTCTTTTCTGTGTCCTTGGCCACCTACAAAGGGTGGTTTTGGGAAAATCTGAGTGAGAGGGTGAGAGAATGGAAAATCAGAGTGGACATTTAAAGCCATGACGGGCAAACAGTAATTTTGGGACTCTGAAATACTGGCCATTTTAGGATGATAGAATCATAGAATTGTTAAGGTTGCAAAAGACTTCTAAGGTCATTGATTCCAACCATTAATGTGCTGAATGCTGGACATGAGTATTTCCAGGCCTGTAATTGTATTTTAGGCTAGTTTTTCTCCCAGTATTGGTTTGGATATCTTCTTTTAACCTGCAGCATCCTGAGCATCAAAGCTATATTTATACATCCTCAGCGGAATATATTGGGCCCTCATTTTGCAAGCACTTAGGAGTTATTCTTATTTATCTGCTCTTTATCCAAGGAAACTTAGAAGAGATAAACACTTAAAACCCGGCCTCCATTACTATTTTAAATGGCTTATAAAATTTTTAAACTGTTTGTGGCTGTCTTTCATTCTGATGTATATGGTTTCTATTCTCAGTATTGCTCTCAGGTAAAAGTGTTGGGAGAATCCAGACAAAATGCATGCTTATACATCTGAGGGCTGGGAACTCAGTAAATGGGCTGGCTACCATTGTCTGTGTGAAATAATAATCATTCCCAAGTAATGGCTAACCAAAACAATGAAAAGATGGTACAAAATACATAAATCAGACGTAAGGCTTCTCCTGCAGCCCTAATGTTTCTCATGTGTCAGGGCACATATGTCATATTTAATAATATTCAAACAATTAAGTCCATTTTACCCATGCTCCCTGAAACTTGTCATATAGCAAGAGCTGTTACTTCATCCTCTCGGGTCTTAAATCTTATGCCTGGTGCAAATTTGAGAATTAATGCAAATAAAACAGACGTTGAGAGGAGCAAAATACAGACATTGAGAATATGTGCCAGCAGTGGCATTTACATAATTGCAATTACTGAAAATTTCAAAATTAGAGCCTTGGACAGTGCTGGGAGAATGAGAGCTTATTGTAGGGAATTCTTGCTGGTTTGGAACACATAAACCCTTCCTGTTGCAAATGTATTTGTATTGAAGAGTAGCACTGTTCTTGGTCTTGTCATCTAATTTGTAATTTCTTACAATCATTTAACTCTGTTTACATATGACTTAATGGTGTCTCTTCATTTGCACCATATCTTATAATTAGTTTTGGCTTTCCTCATAATTGCAGGCAACAAACCCAGAAGGATTTTTTCTTTCACTGCTTTCCCTTGTTGTTCCATCCTTTGTAAATCCCAGGTTTGAACAAGAGGGGAAGAAGTATCTTCAGAGAATCCCAGAAGGGTTTGGGTTGGAAGGGACCTTAAGGCTCCTCTGGTTCCACCCCCTGCCATGGGCAGGGACACCTTCCACTAGCCCAGGTTGCTCCAAGCCCCGTCCAACCTGGCCTTGGACACTTCCAGGGATCCAGGGGCAGCCACAGCTTCTCTGGGCAACCTGTGCCAGGGCCTCCCCACCCTCACAGGGAAGGATTTCCCCCCCCCAGTATCCCATCTAACCCTGCCCTGTGGCAGTGGGAAGCCATTCCCCCTTGTCCTGTCACTGCAGGCCCTTGTAAATAGTCTCCATCTTTCTTGTGGGCTCCCTTCAGGTCCTGGAAGGCCACACTCAGGTCACCCCAAAGCCTTCTCTTCTCCTGACAGAACAATCCCAATTCTCCCAGCCTTTCCTTGGAGGAGAAGTGCTCCATTTTATGTGTATCCCGCAAAATTCCCCATTAAGACTGGTTTAATGGAACCACTTGTCCTCTTCAAAGTGGCTGTTTGGTGGTCACCATCTTTTCCATGACCCCACCCTAAAATGTAATCCAAAACTTTGTATTAAGGCAGTGAGGTAGGACATGTGCACAGGGGGAGCATTAGCCTTGGTGGGGTTTGACAGCACAGGAAGATCTCAGGAGAGAGATCTGATTTTACAAAGGTGTAGAACAAGTTCTAAGAACAGGCTGAAAAAGGTCAGTTTTGCCTTTAGAAGACCAGCTTGAGAAAATGCTGCTGAAAATTTAGGCCCAGCTATTTAAACAGTACACGTCTCGTTCTCTAGTTATGTTCTCTCATATATATTTGAAGAGCATAAAGCTCTTCAAAACCATCTCAATAAAAAGCTGTGCAAAAATTGTGGTGGCGATAACCCCCCTGCCATTCCAGCAAAGTTCCTTCATGGAGCAGGAGCACCGTGACACCCAAATTCACTCTCAAGACTGTCTGCAACATTTGTTCCTGGCTATAAATGTTTTACAGACTTCACTCAGTACTGTTGTTTCCAGCTTAGTGCCAGCTCTTTCCATGTTATTGCACTTGGTGGAAAACTGCCTTCAGGAGACACGCATGAAAAATCGGGAGCATATATACATTTACTATAAATAACTGTATTTTTTTAAAAGCTGGTTGAGCAAGAGAGAGAGAGAATTGTTGATGACGCAGGTTTAATAAGCAGAAAGTTCATTTTTTGAGCGAGGTTTTGTTATCCAGGGTGGTTCTACAATCCAGGAGAGCAACATACCTGCAAAAGAGCAAGCTTAGCTGTGCTTTTTGTTGCCAAGTGCCCTGAACCCTCTGAAGTTTCCACAAGAGTCAGTCTAGTCTTCAAAGTCATCAGTAATGCAGATTTTAACTTTTAACCATCTATTTTTTATTTGCTAGATAAAACTTTCAAGCCCTTGGACATACCAAAGCCATTAAAGATCTGGTGCATTAATGAGAGTTGGAGAGCAGGTCGCCTTCCTGCCCGTAGCACTTTATTTGCAGTATTTTGGGTATCTTTTGACGTAAGCAAGTATTCTCCATGCTCTAAAGCACCTTGTCACCTGAATTTCTCGGGTGTATGGCTGTGAGGGATAGTTTTCAGCCTCTTGCAAAGTTGTTTGTAGAGGGGATGCTCCTCAGCTTCACTTTGCAAATCCCTTCCCGCTGGCAATCTCGTGGCAATCTCAGATGTGTCCCTTCCTCTGCTTCCTGCCCGTGTTCCCATTCTCTGGGTTTGCTGCATGGATGAGTGAGGATCCTGCTGCAGGAGCAAGAGAATTCCCTCTTTGACCTCAAACTTCCTACACTTGGAGGCAGGTGTTCTGGCTTTGTTTATCTCTGTTATGCTCCTTTTCTTGTCCTGGCTGACCGTTCAGAGTACCACAGATGCTGAGGGAGCCAGAAAACCCTGATTTTCAGGGCAATGTAATCCTCATATTTCACAACAGAGGCATTTCCCCAGTGACCACACCCCTCATTTTCTGTAGGGGACACCTTGGTGTTTATCAGTCTGTCTGCAGAAAAGAACTCTTAGATAGAAATCCAGATTTTATTTTTCTGGACCTTAGTGTCCCAAGTCGTATAGAACCAAGAGCATTCTAACTTGTGGGATAAAACCTCAGAGCTGTGAAAGGAAGCAGGATGCCAAGTTGCAGGTAAGAGTAATTTCATCTGTTTACCTGCCTTAATTTCCTGTCCTCAGACCAGCTGCTCCCATGTCTACTTTTCAGTTTGTCTGGTTACTCGACAGAATTAATTGGAATTACTGTAACCAATTAGTCCAGACTTTCTAATATTGGCTGGGAGGGGGAAGGAGTTGAAAAGCTGATGAGAATGTTTAGAAAGTTGTAGCTATTAGATTTAGTAAATATTAATGCTCTGTGAAAACCCTTTCGTGATGGGAATTGCCCTTCATTTTTTTTCCCTGCTCTTTAATGATGTTCTCCATCAAAGCTCAAAGGCCAGTAACTTCAGCTGAGGGTGAACTGTATTTAGATACTGCAAGAGAAATCCTGCAACTCACTCTGGATGGAGCATTTTCCTTCTTCTTCCTTTATTTTTCTTCTTTTTTTTCCCCAACTTTACACTTACGGTTGGATTTTTCTGATTTTTGAGCTCCTGCAGCACGAGTTGAGTGTAATGGGCATGTCAGATGTTCTTAGAATAACCCTTGCACTGTAATTTTTAACATCTCAAAAGCATTTTAAAAAGCAACTAGAAACTAGTTATTGCACCAGTTTCAGCCAAATACACAAACAGCTGATCCAGGAAACCTGAACAGCAAGTGAGTAACCTCAGACTGGATGTCCTTGGAGAGGGAGCTCAGTACTGGAGAGGCAGCAGAGCCAGAGCTGTGGACAGAGCAAGTTTGTGGCCCTTCCACAAAGTACAGAGCTTTGCTTCCTTCCTTGGAGGGGTAAATTAAGCTTCATTTAAACCATTCTCAGAATTTGTAGTGTGTTCTCAGCTAGAACTCATTGCCTTTTTTCTTGGTCTCCAAATTCACCCAGTTTCCCTGTAATCCTGCACTCATTTCGTTCTTCCCGCTCGCACTTGCCCTGACTTTCTGTGTTGGCTTCTTTTTAGTAGATGATCCAAGTCTGGAGAAGGATCTCCATGTAGGTTGTATGTAGGTATTTATTTATTTATTATTATAATAACCACTAAAAGCAGCATTCTCTAATTTCTCAGATTGCAGCAACAGGTGCCTTTCTGATGGGCCGTAGAAAGCTGCTCAGGATTTATACCTTTCTCTTTTTTTACCCGTTTTTATCCCATTCTGAGTAAATTTCGGGGGGTTTTGTGGCTTTCTGAATCCTGCTCTTCCATATTGCATTGCAGGAGCTGGAGTTGCTACAGCAGAATTTCCCAGTGATTACCCTGGGAAGGAGGAGCTCCGTTAAGAGCTCCTTTCAGGAGGAGGTCTGGAACACATTGTGGATCTCTGGTGAAGGCACAGGGTTTTTCTCTGCCAAACCTGCGTCAGTGCAGACTCACTGCGGGATGTTGGCTGGGTTTGCAGAATCAGATTTTTCTCCAGAATAAATGCCAGGCACTGTGTCTGCTGCTGCTTTCCCTTTGCAGGCCTGAATGGCTCCGGTCTCTCCCGCTGCTGCTTGGGGGTAAAACTCAACAAACCTATTCAAAAGTGGTTTTTTTCAGTGTCTGATTTATTGAGGAAGCTACTTTGTCACAGAATTACAGGCTGGATGAGGTTGGAAGAGACCTCTGGAAGTCATCTGGTCCCTGTGGCTCAAGCAGGACCATCTAGAGCCTCCTGCCTGAGGCCAAGTCCGGACACCTTTTAGACTTCTCCAAGGATGGAGATGCTGACAGGAGTGAGGCATCGTGGGCAAATCCTTCATGCTTAGTTGAGGGGATTTTGGCCTGATACAGCAATAATGTTTATTACAATATTCCATTTCAAACAGATTTTTTATTATGAAATGTGACCTCAAGCTTCATCCAAATCCACAAATAATGGCCACGTTTCCAGGTCCTCATTCCTGAGGACCAGGGTGCTCCAGGGAGCAGCACTGCCTCAGACAGACGGGCTGGACATTGTTGTTGCCTCAACTGCCTCAGTTACAAGGTGCTCCTTAAAACTGAGCTCCCATGGTGGGTTACACAGGTTCTGTAGGAGCCTGGGGCGAGAAGGGGGGAGTGGGGCCAGCACCCGCTCACTTGTGTTGCAGTTGTGTGTCCAGGAGCCTCCGTGACTGCAGCCACACTGCCCTGGAAGGGCAGTGGAGGGGTCAGGGCAGTTTGTGCCAGTGCTGACTGTTGCAGGTAGAAGGTTCCTTTTCAGAAAGACTTACCTGGGAAAGGTAGAAGTTCTTTCTGATGACTGTGAGGGTAACACCTTTCTTAGATGTCTCCTCCCCGTGAACATCCATTTCTCTGTCTCTGTGTGTGTGCCATGAAGGTCACATTCATTGCTAAGGCCTGGCTTTAGGTTCTGGTGTATGTTTTGGAGGTGATGTGCACCTGGAGGACAGTGCTCTCATGGTGTGATTCCTGCGCAGAGCCAGGAGCTGAATCCAGTTATCCCTGTGGGTCCCTTCCAAGTCAGGATATTGTATGATTCTGTGGCTCTGCCTCATCACCAGCTGTGCCTGGGGACCCCCTTCTGTGTTAGGTGCATGTACACATTAGGGCAGGGATAATGATGAAACTGCATCCAAGAGTAATCCCTTCTGACCAGCATCTCAGATTTTTCAATGCTTGATTTGCCCCTTGGTTATAAAGTTACACTAAATAACATTTTCAGGTGGTTTTGCTTCCAGGTAGATAGAGAAAAAAAGAAAGGCTCTCTTCCTGTCAAAGGATAGCACAAAAAAAAAATACTTATGTGTGTATAAAGCAAGGAGACTCAAGTAAAATCTCATAGGTTCACTTCTCCCTTGTTCCTCCTGATGCATCAAGACAGTCCATGTGAAATATTATTACCCGGGGCTTGTCCTCATGACTGAGCGAGGTAAAAAATGCTGGGCTGGCAAATTAAAATCTTACATCTCATCTTTCATTCTCTTTCTAACTGATGCATTTGGTTTCCTCCTTTTCAAATACAATTATTTTAAAGAATAGTTTATGGTATAAAAAGAAAACAAATACTTCATTTTTCCCGTAAGTTATTTTCATGATGAATTACATGGCTTCAGAAAGCGGTTTAAAGGTGCTGTGGGCTCCTTTGAAGAAAAGTGTCATCTTGATATAAATCAGGAATATTATTTTAAAAATATTTGAATATCTGTAAACTGCCAATATTGAGTAAAAACATGATCACTCTCTGGAGAGACCTTTGTTGTTTCTATTCGCTTCAAATATATTTTAATAGCAAATCTACAGAGACAAATTAATTTTTAAAATTATACTAATCTGGAAACATGCCACCTTCAACATTGGTGGTTCCAGGTTACAAATTGGATACTTCAGCCTTTTGCAAATTAAACAAAAGCAGACTGGAAACTAAGAACCCCCTTACACTAAGTTTTACTGACTTAGAAATGTAAAAGACCTCTAAGGTTGTCCAGTCCAACCATTCCCCAGCACTGCCAAGGCCACCACTGACCCGTGTCCCCAGATGCCACATCCACATGTCTTCAGAATCCCTCCGGGGTTGGTGACTCCCCCACTGCCCTGGGCAGCTGTGCCAGTGCCTGACCCCCATTTCAGTGAAGACATTTCTCCCCAAATCCAGTTTAAACCTCCCCTGGCACAGCTGGAGGCCGTTCCCTCTCCTCCTGTCCCTTGTTCCCTGGCAGCAGAGCCCGACCCCCCCCGGCTCCCCCCTCCTGTCAGGGGGTTGCAGAGCCAGAAGGTCCCCCCTGAGCCTCCTTTTCTCCAGGCTGAGCCCCCCCAGCTCCCTCAGCTGCTCCTGCTGCTCCAGCCCCTTCCTCAGCTCCGTTCCCTTCCCTGCACACGCTCCAGCCCCTCCATGTCTTTGTGTATTTGTTTAATTCTTGTAACTTTAGAGGAAAAACAAAGACCAATATGTGATTAAGTTAATCAAAATTAGCCATTAGATTACATAGCGGTGTTGTTGCTGTCATCTTTAACTGAGTTCTTGGCCAGTTTAATAAATTTAAAGATGCTTCAAATAAAATATAGTCTCTTCATAAAATATGGCAGCTCTTATGGAAGCATCTCTTAAAAATCAGCCCTTCTCTAATAAGCTGAGTGTTAAAAGTGTTGAGAAGAAGAACTATTAACAGCTTACCTGAGTCCATCTGTGGCAGCCTGATGAAGAAAAGCAGAATCCTTCCAATGAAGTTCCCATGTCTGTAGAAATGGGTTCGTAAGAGGGGAGGCATCAAGGGAAATGTTGACAGATATTTAATTATAGTGGCAGTAGTGGCTGTTGCTGTGTTAATAGCATCTGGCAGCAGAGTCACTGCCATCTGTTAGTGCCCTGAAATTCTGGATATGGTGCGTCCTTTATGGAGGAATTAACAATAATTAACAAATCTATCAAATGAAATCACCTTGATTGGATGACAGTTTTACCTTGATAATGATTAATTGCAAAATAATGGGGAGGAAAATGTCCACTATTTTTTGCTAATGCTGCTCTCCAAGTGCAGCATCCTGGAGGGTTTCCTTTTAAGCCTGTGGTGTGAGGCAGCATTTACTGCACTTACTTTAAATAATCCCTATAAGCAGAGCCAGATTAAAAACAAACTTCTGCATATTCCTTTCCATTTGCAACAGATTTGGGCTTTAAAACCAGGTGTGGTTCTGTTGATGCATGGTAACTTATTTATTGTTAAATAGGGGAGAAAATGAGGTTGAACTGCGAGATGTGACCCTTCAGTCAAAGTCAAGTCAGCCTGAAAGAATAATTTGACTGCATTAGAGCATCTCAGCTTTTTTTTTTTGTTAGCAGAATATTAGAAGCCAGACCATTAATTTCTGATGAGTCAGTTTGTCTTCAAAGTGACGAGGAAAAAATAGTCTATTTGTTTGTATTTGGGAGAATTGTTTTTGAATATCTATTTTTATCAAAGCCAATATTTCGACCGGTGCAATGGGATATCAGTGCCATAAATAATAGCTAGAAACAAAGCAATTTGAGACCTGCTTGGGGTTTATTTTTCTCTTAACTCCCCTTTTTCTGTTTGTTCCTGCTGAGCAACAGATGGAGAAGGTAAAATAATCTCTGCTTAAACAGGAGAATTGTAATAGATAATTGAGGTGTGTTAATTATCAGGAGCAATGGGAGGGAAAGAATAAACTGCGGAATCTTGAAGTCAAGTAAACTGGTATTTTTTTTCCCTTTTCCTATGTCAGTCTGTTAATATTCTGAATATTGCTCTGGGACCCACAGAGACAAGGCAACATATATTTTTCTTGTGTCTTTCTATTCATTCCTAAGTGCCAGAAGTTTCTTTGGGCTGGGATTTGGGCTGATTCCAACTCCTGATAGAGCTGCACTGACACCAGAGCATGAGCAGAGGTGTGGAAAGTCAGGTTTGCCCTGCTGTGATTTATCAGAGCTCCCAACACAGGAGCTGTAGATCAGAGCTTCCCTTCCCCCTTCTCCCTTCCCCTTCCCTTTCCCCTTCCTTTTCCCCTTCCCCTGGAGTAAATCTGATGATAAAAGCTCACCTGGTGCATGAGGTTGGGCTTTAGCTGACTTCTGGTGTTGGTGTTGTCACAAGTGAGACCCATGAGACCCATCCCTCTCTTTTCATTCTGCTTGCCAGCTGTGAGAGTCAGACATCAGCTCGTGAGAGGTTCATGCAACACACACAACATCTACACAGTCATCCCCACTTCACACTGCTAGGAGATGCCTTGAAAGAAGGGATTTTATCTTCTGTTCTGCTGATTTGACTTGACATCCTGGGATCACGGGCAGGCGGTGGCTGGTGGGATGTAGCAAACACACAGACACTTGTTAGAGCTTGGAGGAAGGGCTTGTTTCTCTCTCACTGTTATTTTCATGCAACACACCGTTCTCTGCTTAGGAAGATTAGAAGATATGCATTAAACAGTGCTAAAGATGCTGAGGCACTTGATGTTTACATCCCTTGTGGAATTATTCATTAAAATATTAACTGCTAGACAGCCTCTTTTTTTTTTTTGATTCAGTGCTTTAGTAGCCCTCTCCAAAATCGCCTTGTGTGATTCAGACACTCAAAGACTAAATAAGGATAAACAAACCCACCAAAATTACCCACAAAACCACTAATTTTTGGGTTTATGTTTCTTAAATTGTCATGGCTAAGAAACTCAGAGGGATTTGTGGAGCGGGTAAGCTGTAAGATTTGACTCAGACCTCTCCCATCTGCACCAGCAGCTTTCCCTAGCACATGGCACTGGGAAGATCTGGAAGGGGCCTTATCCTTTTTAAGGATTTTGGAGATAAGATACATGTGTGCACTGACTTTTGGTTTACAGAAGCTCATGACATGATGACAAGGTGTTACCTTGTGCTGGCTCTCATCTCTTTTCCCTTCTCATGCCTTCCTTAAGATGTTTTTAACGGTTCTGGTCCTCTGCAGAGGACATGGTTGTGTTCTTGTCTATAAACATGGAATGCTTTGGGTTGGAAGACGCCTTAACAATCCAGTCCCACCCCCTGCCACGGGCAGGGACACCTTCCACCAGCCCAGGTTGCTCCAAGCCCCGTCCAACCTGGCCTTGGACACTTCCAGGGATCCAGGGGCAGCCACAGCTTCTCTGGGCAACCTGTGCCAGGGCCTCCCCACCCTCACAGGGAACAATTCCTTCCCAATACCCAATCCAAACCTGTCCTGTGGCAGTGGGAAGCCATTCCCCCTTGTCCTGTCCCCTCCAGGCCCTTGTCCAAAGTCCCTCTCCTGCTCCCTTGAAGCCCCTTTAGGAAGCCTTCTCCCTGGAGCCTTCTCTTCTCCAGGTGAACCCCCCCAGCTCTCCCAGCCTGGCTCCAGGGCAGAGGGGCTCCAGCCCCTCTACTCATCTTGGTGGTATCTTCTGGACTCTCTCCAGAAGATCCACATCCTTCTTATGACAAGCTCTCCAGAGCTGGTTTCCTTCCTTGTTCCCAATTTTCTGGCTGAGCAGGTCAAGTCTGCCTTAGCTGCTCTTCTCCCTGCCACGTTTAGCATATGCTTCCTCCCACAGATGGTTTTCCACAATGTCACTGTTTCTCAGCTCTGTTCTGAGCAAGCCTGGGTTACTCTGGGGCCCTCTCAAAGGTGCTGGTTGATGTTATTATTGACACAACTCTGTGAGGAGCCAAGCCACAGATGCACACCTCATTTTCCATGGATTTTGCTCGGTGACCCAGGGGCAGTTCCCCCACACCACCAAGCCCATGGCATTTAAAAATTGCCCACGTGGGGTCACTGCATCAGTTGTGTTACCTTTTATTTAATTTTCACTGAGCTTTCCTCAGTGGGTTCTGCGGGTTGAGCCTGAACCCAGCCCAGTGTGACACTATGATGACAAGTGCCTGTCTCCCTTTGTGTGCTTAAATAAATACTGATGGTATCTCTGTTGTGTGTTTTTTGTGTGTTTCAGGAAAAAAGTGCCAGTTCAAACGTAAGACTTAAATCTAATAAAGAGATCCCAGGATTAGTACATCAACCCAGAGCAAAGTAAGTTCAATTTTTGTTGTTTGAGTCATAATACAAATAAACACAGGGTTAAGCAGTGTCTGAGAGATTCAAGATTGCTGCCTAGTGCAGACCAGCTGGTGGCTCCAGCAGCCCTAAAACCATGCTCAATTTGAGTAGAGTAGATAAGGTCATTCAGGTCCCAAGACCAGCACCACACTGGGCAGCATCCTCTCCTTTGCACAGCAAAGGACCTAAAAAGAGGTGAGATGCATCTTGTCATGGCTGGTAGGAGACCCATCCTGTGTTGTTTCTCAGCTTTCTATACAACTTACACATAACTAAAATTATATCTCCACCAGTGTTCATAAATACTATTGGTTAAGTTCCCAGGGAGGTTTTTGCTCCTGGTGTACATTAGCAGCTGTATTGCCTGGGATTGGGAATGGTGAACTTCTTCCATTTAGAATGGTCACGTTAAAATGAGGGTGGTTTTGTAGCTGAGAGTTTTTCCACCCTTGGCTGGCAGTTCTGTGCCCATATCCTGGCTGAGGTCAGTCAGTGCCATGAAATATAAATATTTCATAACTCTTGTGACAGAGCTGGTTATTGATATTAGTAACTCATTTCTTATCTAAATCATCATTACATTTAATCACTAATTGGCTTGGAAATAACAGATTACAGGGAGCTGTATATTGGATTCATAATGAACAAGTGAAGAAGCTCTGCTGCTGGATTTTGAACACTATGGAAATGCTGTTCTTTATGCCCTGCCCTCAGGGCACTTATTAACTTTAACTTGCTGAATATCAAGTGCTTTGAACACAGTTTCAAGACTGGAAACTTTAGTAATTTCCTAATCAACTGACAGTATAATTCAGCCTCCTTTCAAAGGGAAAAAATAAGTGCTTTGGATGTAATTGCAAAGAAACTCACAGGAGGGAGGTGGAGGTAAAATCACACTTTAGCAAAGCTGTACTTCATTACTGTGGCTCTGCCCTTCCCAGCAGGGTCAGAGATGTATTTAAGATGCTCTAACACGAGGCTAATTACTCTGGGGTAGAAAAGGGCTGTTCTTTGGTGGGTCATCTCTTGGTACATCCGAGCCAGAGGAACTGCGTGGGGTCAGGGTTTCCATTCTGTCATCAAACCCATCATTTTAAAGGTCCCTGCAGAAATCAGAACTGACATTTGAATCACCAGAAAGCCCATTTTTTTCATTGCACTGGCAGAGGTAAATATTTCTATGCCAGTCCTACCAAAATAAGTAAACTTCTGAGAGAGGTGCAGAATGTCACAGTTGGTTGTTGGGTAGAAGCTCCACTGTTTGCCCAAGGCTCTGCTGATTGCCCAAGTTACCATTGCATTTCTGTTTGTAAAGTGGCTACGTGTGTTTGAGTTGCTAAATGCCAGGTCAGCAAATAGCTGCTATCACACACAATTATTTTTTTAAAGGTTTATCTTCTAAAAACCACGACAGTTCTGGCTGCTGGGAGGGGTGGCACTGGGGGGAAAAGGGCTACTCAGCTGAAAGAGCAGAAATGAGTGGATAAATCACTTCCAGGGATCCAGGGGCAGCCACAGCTTCTCTGGGTAACCTGTGGCAGGGCCTCCCCACGCTCACAGGGAAGAATTCCTTCCCAATATCCCATCTAACTCTGCCCTCTTGTCACTGCAAGACTTGTTCCTTGTCCTGTCACTACTGGCTTGCTAAGAATTCCCTCTCCATGTGTATATTGATATTTTGAAAGGCTGCAATAAGGTCACCCCAGAGCCTTCTCTTCTCCACACTGAACACCCCCTGTCTCCAGAGCAGAGGTGCTCCAGCCCTCAAACTATTTCCATGGCGTGTTCTGGACCCTCTCTAACAAGTCCATGACTCGTTCTGGGGACCCCAGAGCTGGATGCAGGTGTTCCTAAATTCTACTCATTAAGTTCCCAGGGAAGTTTTTACTCACTCCTTCTTGGCAGAGCTTCTCTGAGTCCATTCATCACTCAGACAGTGCTGATACTGGGGATAAATATCTCTGCTTTTGGCAAAATGTGTTTCATCAGCCTGCCACGAAACATTTAAAACTGTGTTCTCTTGCCTTCTGATGTGCTTCTTACATGGAGAATTAAATCCACATTTCGATTTGGGGAAATCTTTTTTTTTTCCGTTCTGTTCTCCAAGAACTCAGCTTCGATTTGGTGGTTTTCTGACTCTTCCAGTGTTCACTAATTCTGTCAGTTCCCTGCCCTGCAGTGGATTTTACAGTTATACACAGCTCCTCAATTGTCAGCATCGGGGTGTCTTTCGCCTCTAAATTGTGGGGCAGTTTTCCTGCCCAGACAAACTTGTGTGAAGATCACAGACTGTCAGGTCTTTAGGACTTCCAGTGGGAATTCTCATGTATATAGCAATGCAATCCTCCTTTTTTTCCCCTGCCTTCTTTTAGTTTTCTTACAATTTATGGCTGGGGTGAGTCACTCCAGTATCATCTCATTTTATTAGAAACAGGATTTATGGTGTTGCAAAGGCAAAACTGTTTTTCAAGCACTTACCTACCAAGAAAGGGCTGTACTGCCCTAAAATCCCTCTCCAAGGCACCTGAACATGCAGGTGACTGGGTCAGCTGTCCCAAACAAGCATCTTTTGCCCATCTGAGGTGGAGGTGGGAACCTGAGGGACCGGCAGACAGCTGGGGACAAAAACTCCCACAGCCACTGAAAGGTGAATTGTTCCTGCTCCTGAATCACCAGCTTTAGGTTTTAATGCCATTTCTGAAACCTTCGCTTCTGAACTGAGCCTTCATTTATGTCCAACATAAGCAAATCATTGTATATGTTCATCCTGATAGCGAGGGCAGTCTGAATGCTGAGCTTTGTAGGGAAGTGCAGCCTGTTGTTGGGCACTTAGGGAGAGTATTAACTCATGACAGCTGAAAGGATCACTCTGAGGAAAAGGGTGGGAATGCAGCAAACCAAGCCAGCTTTTTGTGCTGGAGAAAATCTCCGAGAGCTGTGTGTCCTTCTGACCGTTTGGCATCACTGTTAACACTGGCACCAGTCCCCATCCTTCCTTTTCTGCATCTCTTTTGGTTGCACACTGAGTCCCTGGCACGTTTCCCCAGCCCCCCGTGGGCCCAGGTGCTCCTCCCTGCTGCGGGTCCAGAGGATGCTCCGGCCTCACCTTCCCGGAGGGATGTTATTCATGCAGGAAGGAGGTTTTCCCCATCCTCTAACACACACAAAGCAGACCCACCCCAAACACTGTCTGCCAACATCCTCATCTTTGTCTCCTCGTCCTTTCCTTGACGTCCCACCTTCCTGGATTTTTAGCTTGCAAGTCCCCCCTTGGGGAAGGGCTTGTGGTCCTGTGCCACCCTCCACAAAAAGGAGTATTTTCCAGCCCTCTTTACTAATCCAAAATCATATCCCTGAGACTCTTGGTGCTGCAGAATTAATTGAAGTGAAGGCTCTGGAGCACAAATCTGATGAGGAGTGGCTGAGGGAGCTGGAGAAAAGGAGGCTCAAGGGGACCTTCTCGCTCTCTACAACTCCCTGACAGGAGGTTGTAGGAGTTTTCAGTCTCTCCTCCCAGTAACAAGTGATAGAACAAGAGGAAATGGCCTGAAGTTGTGCCAGGGGAGGTTTAGATTGGGTATTAGGGACAATCTCTTCATGAAAAAGGTGGTCAACCATTGGCCCAGCTGCCCAGGGCAGTGGTGAGTCCCCATCCTGGGGGATTTACAGGGTGTGTAGATGTGGCACCTGGGGACATGGGTGGCCTTGGCAGTGCTGGGGGAACGGTCAGACTTGATGATCTCAGAGCGCTTTTCCAACCTAAATGATTCCATGAACAACCTGTTGGGTGTGCTCAGGGAGCAGCAGGGACCACCCCTCTGGGAGGGAAGGTCCATCCTGGGCTCGTGGGTGTACCTGGGTGTTGGGTGCAGAGCCCACCTGTAGCAGGATGTGCAGATCCTGCAGTGCAGGGCTTTAACCTCCTCAGCATCTCATTTGGTGGTGGTGGAATTGGCAGCCTTGGAAAACCTGTTTTGATGCAGAGGGGGCTCCCACTGGCCTGGGCAGCCTGCCTGGAAAAGGGAATGGTCTCCTCCATTCATTTCCTCCATGGATGCTCCTGTGTCCTAGTTACCATCCCAAGCGTAGCACACATACCCAGAACTAAATGCAGTGAGTTTTTTTGTGGGCAAACCAAAAATAGGAAAAAGAAAAAAGACCTTAAAAAATTACATTGTAGGTGAAAGTGTAAAGTGATTTATTTTTCACAATGGTGAAAGCTGACAGCTGGGTCCCTCAGCCACCCTGGTCTGCAGCATCAGTGTTCTATAATGGAAAAATTTGTGTTGTGCTGATACTGTTCCTTTGCCTTCCAGCATGCACATCTCTGAAAGCCAACAAGAATTCTTCAGAATGCTTGATGAAAAAATTGAAAAGGTAAGACACAGGGACGTAAATGGACGTTCTCAGGGGAGGACACACGGGTTTCCCAGCTCCACGGGGAGGACAGCTGGACCTGCCTGCTGCTGCATTCCACATTCTCCATGATTGGAAGGGATCTGGCCCAAGATCCCCTTAACTGCTCCTTGGTTAGATAGATGAAGTGCAAAGAAGACCAGAAAAGTAGGGATTGCGGGCAGTACTGGAGAGAATCCTTTGTTTTGTGGGAACATCACCAGTCTAGGACGGATGGCAGGTTAACTCCAATGTCCAGGATATCATGGATAAAGGAGAAGAGCAGAGTGGGATTTTAAGTCATTACTGATTTATCTTTCATTTAATCTCTGTGGGAGACAACTGGAATCTTGATGCTGGTAAAGCTTTGGACTTGATCTTAGACGACTTTTCCAACTTAAATGATCCTAAATGATCCTATGAATAATTGTATCCCAGTACAGATGGGAAACTGAGGCTTGAGGAATTAAGTGGGCTGTGTGGATCAAGTCTAGATCTCAGTCTTTGCTTATACCTTGAGCTGAGGTTCGTGCACCAGTACACCCTTTACACTGCCTATTTTGGAGTCATTTGTCTTGTTTAATACTTTATATTAAATATTTCCTTCCTCAATTGCAGTAAGCTAATTTGTACTGCCAATTTCCGACTGGACCTGAGGAAACATTCCTGTTCTGAGAGGGAGGTCAGACACTGGTTTAGGTTTCCCAGAGGGCTGGTTGTTGCTTCAGGCCTATCAGTGTTTCAGAGATATTTGGACAATGCCCTTAACAATGATGTAACTTTTGGTCAGCCCTGAAGTGCTCAGGTGATTGGGCAGATGATCCTTGTAGGTCCCTTCCAAATGAAATACTGCTATTCTATTCTATTCTATTCTATTCTGTTCTAAGTTGTGTTGGGTTGCAGAGTAGAAGGGAAATTTTTACTTGGATGGCTCTGAATTTCTGCCATGTTTGCCAGCACTCCTGGTGTTAGGAGTCAGAGTGTTACAAGGGGTGACAAATCTCTTATTTGTCCCAAGCAACAAATTTGTTACTCTAAAAAGAATATAAATTATGAAAGCAAAAAATGAGATAAAGGGGAAGAGTAGAACTGAGGAGAAGTTTGTAGATTCCTGAGAAGAATATTTCTGTACCAGTATTTCACAGGGGTAAGATTTTATGTAACCAAAGTGCATTTAAAAGTAGAATTTCTACATATCCATAATATAGCTACATCTCCTTTGAGTAAATGCATCACCCTATGAATATTCAGATGCCTTTCCTGGACATCATCCCCTTCCATAATGTCAAATGCAAAATCTCCAGTGAAATGGATTTTCCAAAGGTCTGTGTTATCTGCAGTCCAGGCCAGCTGAGGCTGTGTTTGATGATGAGTTCTGGGTAGTTTTTTGTTTCAGGGCACTAATCCCATTCCTGCCACACTGAGTGCAGCTGCCCATGTCTCCTGGCTGGTTGGATCATGCTCTCAGGTGTTACAGGTGATCTCCAGGGTATTTGTACAAATTTATCTTCTACATCAGGAATTTGTTTAGAGGGGATACACAGTTTATCTGTCAGAAGGAGAGAGAGGGCTCTCCTGCTTTTCAAGCTGCTGACACTTGATGGGACTGGCAGGAGTTAATGTGCAGCTGAACGTGGGATTTGTGTTCTCTGGGGACCTCCTGTGCCTGAGGAAATAGTCTTCCTAAGGGAGGGTTTGGGTTTCTTAATTAATCTTTGCCCATAACACATTTTCTTCTAGGTATTGCCACTAATGCCAAAAAGATTGGAAAACATGAGGGGTTTTGTCTGATGCCTAAATAGCATTTTGAGGACGCTGTCAAACAATTAAACGAGTTCTGTCAGTGAGCAGCTCACCAGTTGCAGCTGAAATAGTTTGCAGAAGTGGGGGGTGTTGCCTGTGGCTGATGAGGTCCCAAAACATGTTGTAATGTTCCCGTGGTAACCGTGGCCATGAGCAGCACTGGGTTTGTGATGGAGACATGGAGTCTGTCACTGACTCTGGGCTGTGCCTACAGAAACTCCGCAGGCAGGAGCAAAACATCCCTCAACTTGTGCTGGAGTCCCAGGGGGTGTTAGGTCACTTATTACAAGTGAGTAACAACAACTCTTACGTGTGAGCCACGCATTAGACAGGAAAATGAAACGGGTGTTTTGGACTCCTCACAGCCATTAAATGGACAGGAAGGTCAGCTAAAATAAAATTTCTGCAATCAAAGTGTGAAATGGAAAGAACACAGGCTGACATTTCATCAGCTGAAGCATTTATGAATCCTGCAGATCCAAAAAAAGCCGCGATGAAACAGTCTGGAGAATCTCTTTGGCTGCCCCTACGAAGCTCAACTGCCTCCTGCAAATGCCACCCAAAGGTAAAAATCAGAATGTCAACCCCAATGAGTGGAGCTCCTGTCTACCAAAATTCAGTGTCAAAACACTGTGAGGCATTCAGAGGGAGACATCTGTTCTGTCTCTTCGTGAGTCCCTGCCTGGAGAGCTGGAGCTGAACTTGTCTGTGTGGAACTGCGTGTGATTGTGGTAATTCAATTCATAGGGTTTGTTGGAAGGAAGAAATACTGGAATGAAAGCTGAGGTAGCACTGCCTGAGAATGTGAAAGTCAGCCTTGCACATAGATGTTGGTTCTGCTGGAGTCAACCCAGTCGTTTCAGAGACACCAGAATTTGAGCTTAAAATACTGAAAAAACTCATGAGAAGCCAGAGATACAAAGTTTTGTGGGAGACTGGGAGTAGCTGGGTAGAGTTAAGCACAGGAAACAGTAGTTAGATGTCATATCATGGAACATCCTGGTCTGGAAGAGTCCCACAAGGACCATCAAGTCCAGCTCCTGGCCCTGCACAGGACTGCCCCAGGAATCCTTCCCTGTGTCTGAGAGCACTGTCCAAACACTGTTTGTCACGGGCCTGGCTTTTGGAGACAAAAAGACACGTGTGCAGCAAGAGCTCAGGAGGAAAATGGAGCAGAGACAGGCAGTGGGAAGGAGGCAGCTCACCTGGTGTCAGTGTGATCATCATTATTGAAAATTAGGCCTGCCTGAAATCACAGAAATATATTCCAGTGGAGGATGAGCAACAGGTAATAGCAATTAAGCTTGAGGAGAGTGTTCCCCCAGAGTAAATTAGAAAGATGTGGGTCAGGAGTACAAGTGATTTGCTTGACCTGAGAGATGGAAGCAGAAATACGCAGAAATACAGCTTTGGAAACCTGAGAAGGAAGCAGAGAGTGACTGAACATTCCTCCTGAAGCAGACCCAGCAGCTGCTGGATAAATCTGAGATCTGCTGTGTCCAGCAGAGGAGAAAGGTGCTCCACTGGCTGCAGCCAGGGCTGGGGCAGTCACTGCCCTCTCACAGGGGGATAAATCTGGTTTTGAAATACCAGCTCTGATTAGGAAGACAGAAAAGTGTCCTGGTAGGAGGCCATTAGTATTGATATTCAGGCAAATAAATTAATTACCTGGGTTCTCTCTAACCTAATAGTGCAAGGACTAATTTAGTCCAGTGTTGCATTTGCCTTCAAAAAGAGTCACTGAAGCACACAATGAAGAGCTAACACCTTTCTCCTCAAGTTTCTCCAGTCTTCGGGGTGTTTTTTCTTTCTACATCTCAAATTTGTTTGGACCCTGATTCCACAGGACCCCATGCAAGTTCTGTGTCACCCCTCAAGAAGAAATCCCAGCACAGGAAGGACATGGACTTGTTGGAGAGAGTCCAAAGGAGGCACCAAGATGAGAAGAGAGATGGAGCAGCTCTTCTGGGAGGAAGGGCTGAGTTGGGATTGTTCAGCCTGGAGAAGAGAAGGCTCTGGGAAGACCTTATTGTGGCCTTTCAGTGCCTAGGAGGCTCCAGGAGAGCTGGAGAGGGACTGGGGACAAGGGCCTGGAGTGACAGGACAAGGGGGAATGGCTTCCCACTGCCAGAGGACAGGTTTGGATTGGGTATTAGGAGGAAATTCCTCCCTGTGAGGGTGGGGAGGCCCTGGCACAGGTTGCCCAGAGAAGCTGTGGCTGCCCCTGGATCCCTGGAAGTGTCCAAGGCCAGGTTGGACGGGGCTTGGAGCAACCTGGGCTAGTGGGAGGTGTCCCTGCCCATGGCAGGGGGTGGAATGGGATGAGCTTTAAGGTCCCTTCTGAACCAAACCAGCCTGGGATTAAGAAATAATCTCAATGCAAACATGCTCATGGACAAAAATGAGATTAAAAAATGTCATAGCAAGTGAAGGTGTCCCAATAACAGCTCTGGTGTGGTCGGTGGATACCCCGAGCGTGGGGGATCGTTGCCACCACCACAGGGTTTGTCACTTTGGGTCAAGAGATCACTTGGTCTTGGGCACCGGTGCCAGTGTGGGGGTGGGTGTGCGGGGATTTCTCTGCCAGCCCACTCACCTGGGAGCCGGGAGCCGGGTCCGGGAGCACCCAGGCCAGGGCAGAGATGCCCGGCATCAACTCGCTGCATCCCCTCGTTAGTAAAACTGGGCATGGAGCGCGGCGGGGACACAATGCAGCTCGTTGTATGGTATTTAAAGAGGAAGGGGGGTTGCTAACGAAACGTATGCAAGGGCAGAATGATTAGGCTGAAACTCATTAGCAAAGTGGATTGCTCTTAATGACTCCATTGATTTTTCCCTAACAAAATGAGAAACGGACAAAAATTAGCACAGTATACAATGATTTAGTGCCGCCTCCCGGCATTTTCTTCCCATCCTTTCTGCGCGGGCTGTAAACAAAACCAGATTGATGAAAAGGGTTCCCAGCGCAGAGCCGGGCTCGCCATTCCCAGCGCCGCCTCCTCCGTGAAAGGGGCCACTGTGTCCCCCCGGCTCTTTCAGCCCGGCAGAAGAAAGGGCTGCTTGGTGCAGCTCGTTTCCCCTCTCCCGGCCCGGCCGCCCTCCTCTCCCTCCCTCTCCCGGGGCCGTGGGTGGGATGCCGGTGCCAAGCTGCGGAAGCGCATCCCCGGCGCTGCCGCCCCTGCCCCGGCCGCACAAGGGGCCATTCAGCCGGGCGGGCTGTGCCTCGCCCTGGCACCCGCACGGGGGGGAAAAGCCCTTTTCCTGTGATTTTTCCTCTTCTAAAAGGATCTCATCAGCCGTGGTGCACCCCCGGTAGGCGATTTCTAGAGGGGGACGAGCCCTTCTGGTTTGGGTACAGGCAGGAAAGGAGGCATTCAAGGTGTTTGGAGGTGTTCCTGTGGACACCTACAAGAGCTGAAAGTTGGATTTGGAACTGCAGGGGAGGAAGATGGGATTCCTCAGGAATTAGCTGGACTTGGAGGCGTGTGTTACCATTATCATTACAACTCATTTAATGTCCTGTGCTATTAAGGGCTATTAAAGGAAGGCCCATAAATTCCTGTTGGTAGCCACCTGCTCTGTTCCAATGGCTCCTCTGGATGCTCCCCTGGACAGGATTTCACTGGCAGTCATGGAATCATAGGCTCATAGAGTGGTTTGGGTTGGAAAGGGACTTTAAAAATCATCTTAGTCCACCCCCTGCCCAACAAGGGCAGGGTCATCTCCCGCTACACCAGGTTGCTCAGAGCCACATCCAGCCTGGCCTTGGACCCTTCACGGGTGGGGCAGCCACAGCTTCTCTGAGCAACCTGTGCCAGGGCCTGCCCACCCTCTCAGGGAGGAATTTCTTCCTAATCCCCAATCCAAACCTGTCCTCTGGCAGTGGGAAGCCATTCCCCCTTGTCCTGTCACTCCATGCCCTTGTAAACACTTCTCTCCATCTTTCTTGTAGCCCCTTGAGGTACTGAAAGGCCACAATAAGGTCACACTGGAGTGTTCTCTTCTCCTGCAGACTTCTTTTCCAGACACATTGATGCTCTGTTTGAGGGAAGTTGTTACCTCCTCTGCTTCCTTTGCTTCCTGACACACATCTGCTCCTGGAAAAAAACCCCATCATCCTTTCAGTCTAAACTTAGATACCACTGGAGCTCCTCTGCTCACATTACCAACTCATCATCTGGCTGCTGCTTCACTGGTTGATGTTTCATAGAATCAAAGATTGGTTTGGGCTGGAAGTGACCTTTGAAGGCCATTGCTGTTGAAGTGGGTCCTTGGCATCCCTTTGGGGATTGATGCACTGGGTAGCCACAGAGCAAACCCAGAGGCAGAAGAAAATGGCAGGAGGAATGGGAGGGAAAAAGGGGAATGCATGATGGCTTCCTTCCAGGATTTGGGTGTGTCTGAGGCTGTGATAGCAGTGATGGCCACTGGTGGGAGCACGGTGGGGAATGATGGGCTGTGGGGCTCCCTCCTGAGCAGGAGGCCAAGGGACCAGGTAAATGGATCTCCTGCAGGTGCCCCGAGCCTCAGCCATCCCTCACTGCTGGTGCATTTCACAGCTCTGAAGAATGCTGGACAAAGGTTTCATCACCACCAGCTTAGTCTCCTGGTTTTGTCCAGGTGTGGTCCCTGGACTGGAGAAAAGTGGTGGATTTGGGCTTCACTGCAAAGTATTTCAGTGTTCCTTCTTTTTGAGTCATAGCTTTCAGTTTAAAAAATGTATTTTATTTCCTTTCTTTCTAGGTCAGTGACTGCTGAATTGGAATTTGGGCTGATTAGTCTCTTGGGGTTTATTTTAACTTACTAAGAAAACCCTTTTGCTAACAGTGCTGGGCCCCGGGGAGCTGTTAGAGTGCACACATTCCTGGGTGTGGACTCTCCAGCAAAGCCAGTTCTGCAATCCCACCACTGGCACTGGGATTGTCACTGCAGAGGCATTTTGGAGCCTTTGTTCCTGATGTGCACCCCTGCTGTGTGTCCCAAATAAACTGATCGCTGCGTCAAGAAACATCTCTTCCCCTTTTTTTTCACTTTTATCTCTCCTCCCTTCCCTTTCCTGACAGGACAGTGACTGGTTTTGATCTGGGAGGCAGCTGGGTACCCCTGTTTTACCACTGCTGCGTTGGTGTCTTCTGCTTACAGGGTGATGTTGAGTTTTTATGCTCTGTTGGAGGTTAGACAGTCTCATATTTACCCTTTTTCTTCTTCCATGACAGCCCTTTGCTCGGCTGCTGGGATTTTCCACGTGAGCACTTGGGTGATACATCCAGCACATGGGAAAAATGGGAAATAGCCCAGAGATTTTGGGCACTGCATTTGAGGGACTTGTTTGACACAGGATATCTCGGGTGGTTTGTGTCAAAAAGCTGGTTTTGTGCAGGGAAACAAGGATAGTGGGACCTGTCAGGTCTTTTTTTTGCTGCTTTGAACAAAACAGGTAGTGAGGGACAGGACATACCTTCTCCAGGACAACATCCCAAGGGAATACCCAGAGAGATGCTGCTGCCAGTCTTGTGGTTGGGCTGGAATGGAAGGCTTAACATGACTGGTCTGATAAGAAATCCATGTTTTGTGAAGCTTAGCCCTTATCCCCCACTGTGCAAGCGTAATTTCAATACGAATGGTATCTTCTGCTCTTAGGTTAAACTCTTGCTGGGGTTATCACAGGAGGTGTTCTCGTTCACAGCAGCTGCCTTGTGTTGCTCATGGGATTATGTGCTTCCTTGCTTTTGCCTCGGAGATTATCTCTTCCCAACAAATGTGCAGGGTTGTGCCCGTCAAGGTGAATCTTGGCATAAAATAGGTTTATAAATCAGTTTGTTGGGCTCCCCCTGGAATTCAGTGTAGGGGATGACGTTTAGGAGATTATTAGTGAGAGAAAGGGAAGGGTCTCCTATCCTGGTTTCGTGGCTGGAGGAGTTGTGCAAGCTCCATTCCCTGTGCTGGAGGTTTCTCCCCAGCCCTGAACTAAACCCACCACGTTTGGAGACCTGACCTGCATTCCTAGCGAGCGCTCCCTCAGCTCATTCCTTTCTGCAGTAGCCATGTGCAAACTGTCTGGCTTTTGTCCTTGCAGGGTCGTGACTATTGTTCAGAAGAGGAGGATGTCACATAGTGCCAACTCTGCCGCTCGCCCCAGGAGTAACTACTGTGTAAATAGATTTACAACCCAGCCGAGACCTTCCGGGAGTCTTCTAGAGCGAACAGCACTACATAACAGAAGAAGATCATTTCCACATTATATACTCCATTCAGTTACAGTGTTTCCTAATGAACAGATGAGGAATATTGCTAAGAACTCGTAAGGAACTGTTTTTGTTGCTGCTAGTTAAAACTTGTTGCAACTTCTCACTTTTTTCTGTGTCCAGATACGCAGCAAATCCTTAAAAAGTTAATCCAAAAGACGTTGTTGATTTTACTGAGGCCTCTGGCCTGTTTTCTATCAGATGAGGTAGTGTTATACAAAGCTTCCATAAGTGAACATTCAAGCATCTAAGAAACACCCTTAAGCTGTCTGTCAGTCCGCGTCCGGGCCGGAGTGCTTGTTAATGCTGGTGATTCCAAGCTTTGGAGATGGGATGTTTTTGCCATGGCAGGCCTTGTTTCTCTGCTGAGAAGAAGCTGAGAAATTATTATCCATTAAAAAGCATGTTATCACTGAAATACTGGAAGTGATGCAGGAGCAGAAATTTGTATTCTAAGAGGAAAAAGAGTTTCATTTAATAGGTATCTTAATCGAGGACTAAGCTTGCAGTATTGGCTTTGCTGAGCACGAATGGGAGTGTGATCACAATCATTTTGAATCTCTTTTTTTCTAAGAAAATAAACATTTTACTGTTTTTATGTATTCTTGTCTTTTACCATTCCTACAACACAATGTTTTCAGAGTCTGGGGACAAGGAAGACAAAACCAACCCTCCGCCTTGATGAGTCCTGTGGATCTAATCTCTTAAAGCAGCTCTGTGCCAACTGGGGGGATCTGTTGTGTGTCCTGTAGAGTTTATTTTTCCATATTAAATGGAGAGGATATTACCTTCTCAAAAGCAGATGTAATATTTTTAACAAATGCTGTCATGAGTTAAAAAAAAAAAATTAAGGAAAAAAATACAGCTTTTGTATTTATTATTTCAAAGGAGATTGTTACCTGTGCTGGTATTTCTTCCTGCTTCGATGCTGTATGAGGGCAAGGTTTGCACTCCAGTCCATGGAGAAATTTTGTCAGGACATAAGTTTCTGTACTGTGTTGATTTTGTTGCTCTGATGTGTGTGATGGACGTGGAATAGATCATGGGATTGCTTTAACAGCATCTGTTATGATGTGGCTTCAGGGGGACATGGAGCCCGAAGTTTATTGTTGGCCATTTTTCACTGAACCTTCTGAAAAATCAGAATCCTTTAAAGGGTTCTAAGTCTCTCAGAGGTCACCTGTGTCTTCTGAAAATCTCTAAATTTTTGGCGAATTTCTTGACTAAAGAGGTTTCCTGCAATGTTTGCTCTGAGTGGGGTTGGACAGTCCATGACAGAGGATTTCCTTCCCTCTCACTGCTGTGCCATACCTAGAATACGTCCAGAAAAACCCCAACTTCCTCATGCTCCCATCCCTGCACTGGATTTGCCCTTGGCTTTCAGGCAGTGGGGTGGGGAGGACCCACCAGGGAGAGGGACCTGTGAGTTACTCTTACTTGTGTGGCGCTGGATATGAGCACCTCCAGCAGGAGCAGCTTTCCAAGCAGCTGCAGATCAGTCTGTTTGCTTGAGGCAGAAGCTGTTCCTGAGCTCTGCAGGCTCCTCAGTCCCCTGGGCTCCCATCAGCCCCAGTCTGAGCCCCGCGGTTGCTGTATTCCAGGACTGAGACAACTCAAGTGCTTCTGAGCTTGAACAGCTTTCCCTGTGACAGCTCAGTGTCAGGGTCCTCCCTGGCGTGTTCAGCTTTATCCCGATGGTCAAAAATTTCCAGCCAATTTTGATTTTCCTAAATCCTCATTGCATTTTAGCAGCTGCTTTGGCCACGCAGCTCTTCCCGAGTGTCCTGCCCTCCCTGGAGGTGAGGTTTCACTGCCTTCCTCCCATCCCATCCTCCTTGTTGGAGCTGTTGGCATCTCAGTGCCACGGAGCCGTTGGATCCGTGATGAATTCTTCGAGGTGATAACTCCAATCCTCTTGGATATGATTTTTTTTCCATAATTTATGCCAGCTCTCGAGCAGGTAGCCACGCTGAGGGGAGTCAAGAGACTGCACATTTCAATTATTTAAAAGACTTTAATTAATAAAGAGTCCTGGGGCTTGATCCCGCAAACCCTTCTCTCCAAAGTGCTTTATAAAGCTTTGTGAGTGGTACAGGAGTGATGGGATTGGGTCTGTTCTTCTGAAACATATTTCATTGTCCAGATGCTGAACATATCATGTATAAATTTCCCCTCACAAACCCTGTGTTAGACACATTGGGGTCTTTCTTTCAGCCACCTCTTAGTTTTAATAATTCTTTTATTTCATATTTTTCTTGCCAGTGATGATGGCACCGTAGGCCTGGGCTTTGGTGGAAGCTTTATGAGGGAGGACAAACAATTCCCATCTTACCTGTGCTCTTATTCTGAGCAGCAGCAAATGCTTTAGTCTTCTCCTTCACCCTTTAGGTGACAGTATTTGTGACTGTCCTGCTGCTGGCTGGGGAGGCACGAGGGAGGGCAGGAGGTCTGGGGGGCATCAGTGGTTGTCTGTGGAGTTGACATGCTCCAGGACTGCTCCAGTACTGCTCCAGGACTGCCCCAGGCTGCTCCTGGGATTGGTGTGAGGGAGGCAGCCTTCAATTTGCTCTTACCTTCTGCAAGAAACTCTCTCAGGCACATGGGGTGTCCTGTGCAGGGACAGGAGTTGGACTGGGTGATCCTCACGGGTCCCTTCCAGTCGAGGATGTTCTGTGATTCTGTGAGACATGAACAGGACTGAGGGTTTGGGGAGGGAGGCAGGTGTTGCCTGTTCATGCCAAGTCAGCAAATCCTTGGCCACGACACGTCTTGCTGCCATCACCCTGTACCAGGCAGGGCCCAGGAGCTTCTTGATGGTTTTCAGCCGACTGAACGACTTGGTCAGGCAGGAGAATTGCTCCTGAACAGTTTTGGATATGGAGAAGCAGAGATCAGATCCCACAAGGAGCCCCATGATAGTGCTCAAATGAATGTTGCTTTTGAACCTGCTTTAATTCTTCCACCTTTGCAAAATCCTGGCAAATTTTGTTAGAAATCTAAATATGTACAGTGGCTGAGGATCTCTAATAATATAAGTAGTTTACTGGGGCTTAAAATGCACCTCTCCTTGCAGCCCTACCTCCACACTGCTTTAGTCTGCTCAAATATATTCAGCAGGGTGGGAAAGAGGAGGGTGGGAAGAGAAGGAAAACTGCTTATATTTGATATGATGTCCTTAGTTTAAATGGGATTTCAAGGTTTCCTTTAAAAGAAATATCAAGTGATTTAGGGCCCAAACTTCACTTTAGGAGGCTGACTCACTGTTTAATAAGCTCCGAGCCGGATTCTGGGATCTTGGAGGAAATTGTGGTTGAAGGGGTTTTGCAATCAACCTTCCTCCCTTGCTGTGCTTTTTGCCTTGTCCAAAGCCCTTGGAGCAGTGCTGAATTTCCCCCTCAGAGCCTGCCCCGTGCATTAGGAGAGGAACTGGGGAGCTGGAAGAGTTGCCCAAGAGGCCGGTGACCGTCCCCAGGTCCAGCCCTGTGCCGTGTTTTATCCATGAGCTCTGACCTAAAACGATGATGCCTTTATTTGTTTTATTTATTGTGAGTTCCACTTCACCTGTGCCCCCTCCCGAACTCTTCCACCCCCAATTAACATTAATTTCTTCCTTTGCTTTCAGTCAGAAGTTTGGGTTTTTTGAATTAAGTCTCGCTGCCAGAAGACCCAGCTCTGTCTCCTCCCCTGCCACAGAGCCCGGGGTTGACTTACTGCTGCTTTCCACCCCTGTGTGCACAGCAGGAGTAGCAATGTTTTCAGACAGGTGAGATCCTCACCCCAGGAACAGCCTCATCCCACCGTCCCCGCGTCCCTCCTCTGACCTCTGCAGCTGGAGTTGTGCTCGGTGCTGCCACGGGACACGGTGGCCGCGTCTGGAATAGAAAGGAGCCAGGGGTCAGCGGCATTCCATGGGTTTTTTGCAGTGTGCCTTTTTGTTGCTGTAAGGAACATCCGGGACTGGCCATAAGAGTGGCCACGGAGCACAGCAACTGTTTTAAAATCTGAATGATGACACAAGAGCAAAGGGGCTGATGGAGCACCGGGAGATGTGTTGGAACTCTGGAGACGTCGCCGGCACCGTATGAGAATTAGGCTGAAGAGAAATACTCGGTTGTCAGCTGTTCCAGTTTTATCAGGTCTGTAAAACAATAGTTTCCTGTCACTTCCACTTTGGAATTAGCAATCACTCCACTCCAGATCGGCTTGGCTGACCCGTCAGACCTTCAGGACAGGAGAGGCCTCCAGGTGGGTGTGTGTGTGTCTACCAAGGAATGAACTTAATGTGAGCTTTTGACAAGATTTCCAGTTGCTGTTGGCACTGCTGTCCCATAAACAGCCTTGATCAACGCTGCTGCTTCACAGGTGTCCACGGGGGTGGGACACTGGCACAGGTTGCCCAGAGAAGCTGTGGCTGCCCCTGGATCCCTGGAAGTGTCCAAGGCCAGGTTGGACGGGGCTTGGAGCAACCTGGGCTAGTGGAAGGTGTCCCTGCCCATGGCAGGGGGTGGAACAAGATGGGCTTTAAGGTCCGTTCCAAACCAAACCATCCTGGGTTTCTATGACTGTGAAACGAGTGCCCCAGCTCAGGTGCTGTGTGGGGTGTTGGGGTGTCTGAGCAATAAGTGTCCCGTGTGCCAAAGAAGCTTTTACCTGTCTGGGACGGCCACAGCCCAGGGAGAGATAACCCCACTTGCACCCCAGGATAATCAAAAGCTTTGTCTGCAGCCACGGGCAGTGTGTGGTACTGACAATGTTTATGGTGTTCACTGAAAAAGCACAAATTTATGGAACTTCCTACCAACGTGGTTTTATGGAGGATGCTTTTGGGAGAGTTGAACATCAGAAGACCCTGCTCTGGGTCCTGGTGCTGCTGAGAAACTCTGCTTTTTCATGCTGAAATGTTTCTCTCTGGAGTTTAATTCTGTAGGTGTTTGGGGAAGAGGAGACAAGGAATGCAGGGATGGTTTTGGAGGGGCACATCATTTGCTTTACTGTTGGGAAGGAAGCCTTCAAGTCCAACATCCAGAAAATTGGGTGAGTGCCAAGTGAAAATTCCTATTATTGTTACTGTGCTTTTGGGGCAAAGGGAAAGAAGCCCCAGCTCAGGGGAACTGCAAGATGGGAACATTGGTAAAATTCAAAAACCTTCACGTCTTTGCTTTATAAAAAAAACCACATTTTTTTCTTTTAATTTAGCTGCACATCTCCACCCAAGACATCCAGGTAAGCGCTCACTTTGAGCTTGAAGGTGGCAGAGCCCTCATCATCATCATCCTCTTCATCATGCTCATCATCTTCTGCTGCTGCTTCTTCATCATCATAAACATGTGTGGGAGACTGTGAACCTCCTTCATAAAAGCCAGCTGTAAGAGCAGCCTCATGGACACCTATTCCCTGCACCCACGGCAGCAAAAGGAGAGGCCTGTGATTCCTTCCCTCTCGGAACGACTCCCTCCCCACTGCTCTGCCATCCTGGGTGGTTTCTATTTCAATCAGGAGACCTGAGCTTTTATTCCCAGCTTTGTTACCAGCAGCAGCCTCACCCTAAGGCTCTGTCAGCAGGAGGTGTTGCCTCGGATGGGTGTGTGATGCCGGGCTGGATCAGGGCACCGCCCGCCCAGAGCTGGAGCAACCACCCTCCATCCTTGCAGAACTTCCCCCCTCAAACCTCCAGGGGGTGAGTTGAAGAGAAAATTTGCTCCCCCTGCATATATTTAATTTTTTTTTAATACTCATATTAAGAAAAAAATCACGTTTTGAGACAAAAAGTTCTCTAGAGCAATTGCTGCGAGAAACTAGAAAGCTCCGTGTGGGAACCGAGCGATATTCCTGGGGGTTTGGCATTCTGCTTTTGTGTCTATTAATAATCCCCCGGAGTGAGTCAGATGGAGCTGCATTTATTCACTGAGTCGGAGAGAGCTGCTACCCAAAATAGCAGCTCTGTAATTTTTTATGATGCTGTAATGCCAGCGCGGTGAAGATTGACATCATTGCAGGGCGATGCTCAGGGCCTGGCAATCAGCTCACCCGTGGCAGGCCCAAAAATAAACGTGGGAAGCCACGTGCTCCGTTACATAAAGCAGCCGTGAGAGCCGGCACGTGGTGGAAATGCCCTCACCTGCACAGCTTTTCCCTGGATTTTTCCGCCTTGTGCCTTTTTAAAGCCGCCTTTGCTGATTTTCTTCACCTGTGAGGAGCGCTGGGCCCGAGCAGGGATGGGGAAGCGGCTTTTGCTGCAGAGGGGAGGAGGATAAAACCACGTCTCTAACAATCAACTACCTGCCTGCCAGGAGAAGAGGTCTGTAGGGAAAGCCTAAAACGCATCAAATTCAGCAGACCCAGCTCAGAATTCCTCTCATCCACACTACTGCTCTGTGTGTCTCAGCTCAAACCTCCAAGCATCCCCTGGGCCCCAAACCCAGCGACTCCTTCCCATCTCAGTGTCCCTAGCGAAGGGGGTGAGGGCAGGGAAACACTGGGGTAGGGTTTGGGTGGGTTTTTTAAGGATGAAACTGGTTTTCTGGGTGTTTTCTCATTCTCTGCCCTGCACTGCTGCCACCAGGTCTGTCCTGGTGTGGCAGCCAGTGGAGCGCCCGAACCATCCCAAGGTGGTCCCGCTGCTCCCCAGAAAACACTTGTGGGTACCAGGGAGCACCACACAGGATTTTTTGGCACAATTTTGGCCTGAATGCCTCTGCAGTGGGCCAGCCCTGGTGCCGTGACATCACACTGTGCTCTCCACCAAAGGGTTAATAAAGATGAATTTGCCCCTGCTGGAGCTTCACAGCTTGGGTGAACTTTCCCATGCAAACATGTTTTATAGGACCCATTCCAGCTGGAAACATTTATTAACATTATCTTTTTATGTAGCACTTTGGAAGAAAATGGGACTCCTGCCACGGCAGCTTTGGGTTGACCTGAAGGATGGGATGAGCAGCAGCTGAGGCTGAATTTCAGTCAGAGCAGCTGAAGTCCTTCAGGTGACCTGACTGGGAAGTGGAAATGTGGCAATTGAGTAACAGGCCATCGATAGAATTATTGGAATAAATTAATAAATATAATTTAATAGGAGGGGTGATGACCTGATGCCACCATGCCTCCCTTACCCCCCAGGCATCCATGGGAATGTTCCAGGGGAGGATCAGGATCTGTTCAGGCCTAGAAATAAACACCCAAATAGTCCTGATTTCTTGTTATAAAAGAAATACAGAGAGGGGCAGGCACATCCTAGATGTTAATCTTGTGTTATATTTTTGCTTTTTCAGAGGCCACCTGCAGTGGGAGGGTGACTCCTCCTTGTTTCAAACAGCACCTTGGGATCATGGCTGGCAAGGTGGCAGAGATGGACATGGAGAGAGAAAAGCAGCAAGGCTGGCAATGGTTTCTACTTAATATCATCAACACTGCTCAGCAATAACCAGGACTTGAATTTAGGGCTCCTGCATCTTAATCCTGATTTTCTTAATCCTAATTTAATTATCCTAATTAATTTTCTTAATCCTAACTTCCACGGAGGAAGAGCTCATAGGAGTAGAGGTGTTGGAGGACAGCCAATAACAGAGGAAGGACGATGGAGTACCTTCCTCCAAGACTTACCTGGGTTTTTTTTCAATTCTAATGAAAACAGGAGCAGTAAAATGAACGTTTTGTGGATGTGCATTCTGGATTTTAAAAATAATAATGCCCAAGTCACAGAGATGTTGAAATAGTACAATTAGCTCAGGTTGCCAAGAGCTTTTCCAGTCTACTTTCAATTTTAGGCTGAAAAGGTAACAGAGAACACCTCTGGATTTGAGCAACCTCCCAGAGAAAAACTGGAGGCTTCTCCAGGGTGGCAGCCACAGAACCTGCTCCATGCCCTCATCAAGGCTGCCAGTGAAGCCGTGGGACTTCCAGTGTGACTCCCAAAAGAATCCCAGCAATTCAGAAGGGAGCACCAGTTCAGCACAGCTTGACCAGAATATTTACATTTTATTAAATCTTTACAATCAGCAGTTATAATCAAGTACACAATTATGTACACGGATTATATACATTTTAGCCCAGACTTTTACATCACAGTACATAGTTGCCCTTAGAAATATTGTATACACATATCACCAGAGAGTAAAACCCAACAATAGTGTTACAGCACCTGTTATTAGACAACTTTCATAAGAAAATATACGGCTGTAAATTGGGCTGGCTAAAAAAAAGGAACTGAAATCTTATAAAATCTGAACGTACAATATTTCATTCACAGAATGGTTTGTTTTCTATGTTCTGACTGATGCCTGTTGCATAAGATGTCCTGTTTTCAACCTCTCAACACACCCTTACTGGTGCCTGTTCAGGTACACTGGCAGGAGGAGGAGAACCAAAGCTGGGCTCATTCTGAAACTTCATTAAGAAACAATAAATGTAAACAATTAAGATTCCTTTAAGATCAAATAAGAAATTAATTGGCTGATCTGAATTACATGGCATGGAATAAGTGCTAGTTTCAGCTGTGATTCCTGAATTCTTCAGTGTTCAATCCCATACAAATAAATGTACAATGCTATACACAAGGAAGGGCAGTTACTGATTGATGATGTATGAGCAACATTCCTTATGAAGGGAGCAGGCTTCCAAGAATTTGGGAAGAACACTTGCTCCCTTCTCCAAAAGGGTTTTTTTTGATAAATACATTCTTTTTTTGCTTTTTAAGATGACAGTAACAGAAAACTGACTTATTTCCAGGCTGATATGAACAGGTTAAACTAAAGCCTATGTCCTCGTAAGGAAATACAAAGTGAAAATAACCTGAATAAAACTCTTCCCCAATTTAACCCTCTTTCCCAAAAGGTCAACCTTCCCTGATTCAGTTCTGTAAACAAAGCTATGGCTCTCATGATGGTTTCAAAGGGAAAGTAGAACTAACTGAAACAAGAAAAACACCAACCCAAAAGGAAGGAGGCAACAGTTATCTGAGGTAGGCCACCACCAAAACACTGCATCAAATCCACCTGGAGTTCTGGGATCACTGGAAATCCCTTACAAGGTAACATCTGCTGCTTTAGCAAGAGGTGCAGAGAAAGCAGTTAAATAAAAAGGAGCTGGTGATGGCAAGGGAAGTTAATATTTTCATAAAATTTGACATCTACACCTAAATCTGCAAGTAAAAAAAGAAAAGCTTGAGCTGCTGTATTGACACAGTAACGACCAGAGGCCTCTGAGATATAAAAATAACTATTGTCACCAAAAGAGCTACCAAAAGAATGAAGACGATGTCCATGTCAAAGAGCATGGGAACAGAAATGCTCCTTTGTGGCACTGAGCACTGACAGATCAAAGGAATTATCCGAGGGAAAACGTTTGATCTGCACCTGATGGGTTTGATCCTGGTCAGGTCCCTTCAAGCCCGGGTACTTCCAGGGCTCCAGGGAACCAAGGACACTTACAAGGCTCCCATGGTCAAATGCTTCACATGAACAAACTTGTGTAACTAAAAGCATAAATAAAAACATTCCCAACTGAAAACCCCAGCTGCTTCAAGCCCTGCTCACCAGTCCAAACCTCCAGTTATTTGTGCAAAGGAATTAGAACTACATTTAAAATTTCAAAGGACACTTATTCACTCTTCCTCAGCTCTCTCCTACCCTAGAGACATGAAGTTATGGATGATCCCTGGATGGACTGCCATGCTCTCAGAAGGTGCCTGTGCATTGTGAGACTCTTGAAAGCAAGTGTGGCTTGGATACATGGATACAACATTGCCTGGGATTGCTCTGCTCACTGTACAGGAGTATAAATACATACAGTATGGCTGTGCTAATTAACAGTTGCATATTCAGCACATATAATTTCACCAGCTAAATCAAAGGTGCAGTTCAGAGTGGGACTTTCTTTTTTGTTTATTCCATCGTAACCACGAATGTAACCCTTCATTTTTAGCCTGGTGCAGCATATAGGCAGTGTTCATTTAGTCTTTAATATAAAACAATTCCTTAAACCACAATTCACTAAAAGCAGTTTATATAAATCAAGTTAATTCGTTTTTGGCAGTTTCTTTGGACACAGTCAAAATGTCTCCACGTTGTTTAAACTTCCCCATTTTTATTTAAATAAGTTTTTCACAATGGGGATAACAAATTAGGACTCACACTTACCTGTAACAAACTCCAGAGCCCGGAGTCACATCCCTGGGCTCTGAACTATCGACCCAACAGCCCAAATTGTTGCACTTCCCTACTGGCATTGGCCTCCCTGCCTTAAATATCACACATACAGAAGTTGCATATAAAAAGAACAACAACAAAGTCAAGCTGTTAGAAGTCAAACTTGTAGAAAAAGGAAGGATTTGTTACAGCTGATGTAGCTTTGTGTCCTCTCCATTTCAATTCCGTATCTCAGGGCACACTGGAGTCTTTCAACCTGGGAGGCCAAAGGAAATATCTGGGACTCAACACCTGCCTTGTCCACTTTACCTCAGCCTCGAGCATGACCTTCCCTCACCTTTTCCTGGTGGGCCCCACGGCTGGCTCAGTGTCCCTGGTGGAACCTGCTCACACAGTGCCTTTGGTTTGGACGGGAGCAGGAGGGAAAACTCCCACGGCATCGTGGAATGGGGGGATGAGCAACACTGCTGGGTCTGATATGTCAGGACAAAACCAAACTGCTCCCAGCTGTGCCTTAAAGACACAACTGGGAACAATTTCCCCTGCTGCTGTTCCCCAGGATTCCAGCTGGGGAAGGGTCCAGCAGGACACCGGGGGAGCTCCCAGTGCTGCCATCGATAACCGGGGGTGGTTTGTCACCCCACTGTGCTCAGCTTCTGCTTCCCAGGGCCCAGGGGAGCGTGTCCTCCCGGAGCCTGGAAGGCAGGAATCAGGCTCCTTCCCTGCCTGGGCTCCAGCCCCAGCCGTGGGGCCACACAAAGGCTTGGATTGCACGTTCCCATTTTGAACCAGGAGGAATTAAAAGATACAAAGCGCGTGCGGGGTCTCTGTGGTGTTCCCCAGGGGACACCTGGCTGCTCATCACAATACTGAATATGTTTGCTTGGATATCAGGGCCTCACTCCTACCCAAAGAGGTCTCCATTTGTTTATTAACAAATAAGTTACTATTACAAGTCATAGCTCATCCTTTTCCATCATTTCAAATGCTTCTATATCTTCATTCCAGTCTGCTAATATGGATTCCATAGGGGTGACTTTATTATCCCAGTTAACTTTGGAATTTGACTCTGTCTCAGTCTGTTGTTCCTGAGGCTGGGTATCCCCTGATGTACATGCTGGCTCTGGAGCACCGGCCTCCTCGGTCCCAGGGACGTAGGAATCCTGATGTGAAATGGGAACACTGGCACTGTCTGCGTTACCAGGAGATAAAGAACCAGGGTCAGCAACATCTGAGCTCTCCCCTCCTTCCTCGGGCTCCTCACTGGCTGCACCAACATCCTGAGACCCTGAAGCAGCTTCCTCTGCATTCTGTTTATGTGAATCGTTTTCAGTTAATTTCTGGTCCATATTCTCCATTTCCAAGTCTTTGAGAGGGAAGAAAAAAAAAAAGAAAAAAAAGAGTTAAAACAACCGTAGGAATGCAGCATTTTATTATGTATTTCAAAAAAGCAAGGTCACTTCCCTTGGCCTTATTTCTTCAAGAAAGTGCAGACTTTCCAGTGATATGAAAATTTAATGTTACTAAGGACCATATTTTTACAAAGAGAGGGGAGGGAAGACTTTTAAACACATTTTAAATGATGGCAAACAATGCAGTGAGGCTTGTTTTGGTTGCTCAAACGTCAGAAGTGACTTGTGGGTCAGTGCTAGTTACCCTCCTTCAGTCTTAGCAAATACCCACTGCGTGCACTGAACTGTAATACTGGATTTTAAAGCACTCCCAGATCCACCAGGATCCCACATCTGAGCAAGGGACAGCTGGACAGTTTTATAAGTTTACTGAACTGCGAATTTAAGAGAGTCAAGGGCTGAGCCTCCCCCATCACACCCCCACTCAAACTACCAGCACATATCCCCAGTCCCAGTCTAGCTCTCCAACAGCTGCCCAGTTTAACCATGATGCAGATTTCTCTGGAGTTTGATTGTTATGGCCAGAATACAGGACACTGATATTTCAGGACCTGTAGGGAATTTAACTGCACGTGCCAGTTTTGACATGGGATACTTACTGCTATCAATAATGTAGTTTGGAATCATTTTACCTTTAAAGATTGTTGCTGGGATTCCAAAGGGAAGCACGGGGGTGGGGGGGGAAGAAGCAGATATGGATTACAAATTCTCAAAGGCAGAGCTATCTTGTATTGAGCATTTTGTTAGAGCACTTAAGCACAGTTACAAACAGAAGGGATTTGTAAGCTAGGAAGAAACAACACTAGATTTGAGCATATCACCTTTGCAAGGGTGCACAAGATAAATGCTGTCACTGATTTTCTAGAGAAACTTTTCTTACCTACTCTGCTTGGACACAGCAGTCCTATGAGGAAGGTTTACAAGAGGAAAATCTGGAATTTTCTGCCCTATTCAAACATTTCAACTGGGAATGTATTAGCTTGCAATTTTCTTGTATTACACAAGAAAACCCAGGAAACATCTGAGGTCAGCAGCCTCATGTCTCATGATAACCAGTTCTCCTTAGACAGGCAAAATAGTTCTAACACTTGTCTCTCTCCTTTTGGGTACCAGGAATGTCACTGGGGAGTTTGGTAAGGGAGGGGCATTGTCAATGTAGGGCACTGGAAACACTTAGGACTGTTCCTGATGCTACTTCAAAGCACATGATGACAAAAAGGGCTCAAAAGGAATCCAAAAGGCTGTATTTTTCTCATTAGTCAAAGTGACATTTAACTTAGGAACAGCATTTCTGGATGTTAACTTGTAGGGGGAAAGGACAAGGATGCATCTCAGATAAGGGCTTTCCTAATAAAGAACTCATTCCAATGTCACACAAAACTATGGCACCTTTGGGCAGCAGCACAAATTATTATTGTACCTTTTGCACCGTGCCACAGCACAGATGGAAGCTGCATTTACAGAAATCCCCTCCAACCTTACCTCTGTCTTTTGCTTTATCAGACAGGAGCACCTCCACAGCCTCGTACTCCCGGATTGCATCCAGGATAATGTTCCCTTCCTTGTTGAAGAGGAAGAGCATGGGAATTGTGATATCGTCTGTATTCTTTCCATCCCCGGCCATTTGGAAGAGAGGAGCTGTGTCACTGCTGCTGCCCTCATTGTCATCTAGGCAGGGCACACAAAAGGAAAGGCAAGCTTCCTGTTAGATCAGACTGCAGCTCTGAGCTTTGGCACACTGGGAGCTGCTTTCCCTGCCCAGAGGGTCCCAGGCACAACATTCAAAGTGAAAAGCAAAACCCCAACTTGGGTACTTGTTTTCCTTCCCGATTTTCATTTGTATCCCCATTTTTCCTCAGCAGTTAGTACTGACAGCACTCTGTGATCCTTAAAATAGCAACTTTTAATCTGCAGAGACAGTGACAATCCCCTATCCCAGTTTGTTTTGCTGCACTTTCTGCACAGAGCCAAACCCAAAACCTCTCTTCATCCTCTGAAGAGGATGTGCCAGCTGCTGTGCTGGCATCTCAGCCTAACAGCTTGTCAGCTTTCCTGCATCTTCAAATCTGTACAATTAGGTTAAACTCACACAAATGAAGAACTTAGAATTTTATTTACCAATAACAATGCCTCCTATGGCTCCAGCTTTCTGAATGTTTCGTGCTTTTTCAGCAAACATACATTGGCCTCTCTGCATCAGAGCAATTTTCTCTTTCACTGCCTCAGGATTAGTGATCTCTGAGCATCCATTATATGGCTTAATGGTTGCAACAAATCCTCTTGTCTGTTTGGAAAAAACAAAAATAAAGAGAGAATTAAAGCAGCAGGTTCAAGCTTGTAAAAGATTCCTAAGTATTTTTGTTTCTTCACTTAATCTAATGCATTTAGTGTTGTCTTCTGTCAGTGCAGGCAGTCTGTACCCTGAAACTGGAGTTCTGAGAACCAAAGAATGCCTGGCTGAAAACCCAATTCTCATATTCAGAGTATTTTGCCTACACCAGTGAACTGTTGTCTCTGGAAGTTTTTCTTCTGTGAACTGCTAGTCTGGAAAACTCCTCTTTGGGGCTGCAAATTGCCCAACTGAAGCCATGGGGGTTTCCTACTGCTTCCAAAAAGGAACATTGCCTCTGTGGTATTTTCTTCTTCCTTTTAGAAAAGCTTGCATAAGAACAGCTTATTTTAGCTCTAAAAGGGCTTCTGCAACTCATGGCTGACATGGGAGGAAAACCTTCCCTTAAATCACCATCTCTTTAGCCATGCCATGCTGCAGGTTGGATAAATTTGTTTCAAAAATCATCCTGTGTATGCATTTTAAATCCTAAACCATGGCTGATGACTCAGGAGCAGAGCACAGGGATAAGCCACTCATCTAAATGACTGTCACTGCTGTCATTCTGTCACTGCTGGGCCCTGTCATTTTAACAACTGTAATTAATTGATCACCCTCCACCTGGCTGCCCTGAAATACTTCCAGGACAGTAAAATTAAGGCTTTTGCAATAAGGAAAGCAAGAGAAAGCGAGGGACAGATCTCACACACATCTTACACACCCCTGCTTTGTGTTTGGATAAGTCCATCCCAAATTGTGCTGGCCCAGCAGTCAAGACCACCCTGCCAAAGAAGGGATGGGAAACAATCTGAACAGCACGAGGAGGGAGCTGCTGCTCTTTCTGCTGCTGACTGGAGAGTTCAATCATCTCCTGCATGAACCGTAAGCCATCCTCAGCATCCAGGGAACTTGCTGCCTGCAGAGGAAAGAACCAATACTCACTTTTATCTTAAATGTTTGAGAAACTTGGGGGAAAAGAAATGGAAGTTATGTTTGCTACAAAGATTTTCAAATACAGAGTGGATGCTCGTTGCCACTCATTCATTGTTTCAAATCAGTTTTTTAACACCTGAACTGCCCAGAAGACTGAAAATATACAAATACACAGACCTCCTAAGGAAATGGAAGTATCTCACACTGAAAGCAGTGTTTTCAGATAAGATGTTGTGAGCTACATCACTTTAACATGAACACCCCCCATCTCACTTAGTGCAAGATTAGTTAAAAGTCTTGCTGAGGTAAAATATTAACAAGCACCAGCCTGCTAAATATAGCTGCATTTCCAGCTCATGTGCCTCCTTCCAGAGTCTGGCTGTCCCTCCTCAAGCTCCAAGTGTCAAATATCATTGCTAGCAGGATTTTGCTGAAATTTCTGAAAAAAGAATATCCCCTGTCAGGCCTTACTTGCACTGCATGCTGCACTAATTGCACCCGTCCATCCTTCAGATGGATCAAACTGACTCCCATCTTCTTCAGTATCTCCAAGTGCTCAGGATTACTGGCCATGAAATCTCTGGCTCTCAACGGTGGTTTTGGTCCACTTCCCAAACTCTCTTCTCTGCCAAAAGATATCAGAGATCAAAGCTTTAAAAACCGGGTTATTCTTGAAACAGAACTCTCACATTATCCCCACCAGCACAAGGTCAGGATTCTTTGCAGTAACACTGAGTACAAGCTTCAGTAGAATGCAACTTCTCAATCAAGACATCATTTGAAAAAAGTTGTCAATATTATCAGTAATTTTATAGTGCAAAACATCCCCCCAATATTGATGGCAAAACTGCCATATGCTTGCTCTCATTTCTAATTAGTCTGCATTATTGTAAGACTGACTAAAACCAGTTTCCCTCATGCAGTTGCTACTCAGTGTTACTCTTGAAGTATAAAAATAATAGAGGTGGTTAGAAAGATAAACTTCCTCGGCTTCAACACTGTCCTAAATCCCTCAGAACAGGTGTAGTTATATATGGCAGCATGATTTGCTTACTACAAAGAAGAGTTGCAGAACTGTTCCAAGAGACTACAGAAATTAATTTTAGAAAATCAGAGAGATGTACTTCCTGTAATACTCCAAGTGGGAATTTGTAGCCCAGGTATGTGGCTCATTAAGCTCCTTTTGCTCAGAGAGACTTGCTAATTCCTGCTGGAAATGAACTGAGTCTTGCTGATGGTGCCACAGAAACCATGACTGAGTTTTCCTGTAACTAGGAATCCACTCCCAAAGGACTGCAAGCTCGAGCAGTACATCCAGTACACCTCATAGTTCTCCTTCCATGCCTAACAGATCCAATTCCACTCACTCCTGTGCTAAAACCAAAGACAGAAAATGTTCATCTTACGCTCTGGAAATACCCCTGGGACAGCTCTTATCCACCACGTTTTTCAGAGGTTCCCGAATGCTCTGAGCAAACATCGGGTCATTCGGGAAGAGAATCTGGGTGTTGGGACAGGTCCAGTCAAAGTTGCTGTCATCCAGCTCTGTGTACTCTGTGGTCTAAAATGAGAGAGACACGTTAATAAAATGCAGGTTACATTTTCATATCGAGCAAATCAACAGATAAACCTCATTGCAGTGATCTGTGTGCTCAGGACACGCAGCAGCTGAGTGCAAGAAAGGGGAATCAGGGAGAGAGAAATATGACACCGATTCTGATTTGTAATTTAATAAATTTATACACAGTTTCCAATTTTTTTTTTTTGCAGAAACAGCTAATCCTCTGCTGGCAGACAGTACTTCTCAAGCCTGGTCATGACCCTGCACTTTTCTGTGCTGGACAACTAAAGGGAGTAGTTATGGTTTCATTTGCTATTGCCTTTCCACCAAGTGACCAGCTGCAGGCCTTGGGTCACTCTTGCTTTGTGTTACCAAAAATCTCACAGCTTTTCCTAGGAACAAAAGATTCTCCTCCTCAGGAGCCACACAGACTTGCAAGTCTGAATCTATATATAATTCAAAGAATTTCTATTTTTAGGAAAGCTGACAGAGTTAACATTTGCACAAATTGCTGGTTTGTAACACATGAAACCACGTGGAACCATGTGGCTGGTGGTTTGGAGCCACATTTAGCCTGTCCTTAGCTTTGCAACTAACTGGTTAGATAACCAGCAAGTTCATTTTCTCACCCATAAAAATTAATGTAGTATTTATCTATTTGAAAAAAAAAACAAACTACCCCTCCTGTTTGCAATTAAAAATCAAGATTTTAAAGGCTCCCTAAAACCCAAGACCTAAAGGGCTACTAGTTCACAGGAATAGTAAGACATGACCTTTCCTGTTTATGAGAACAAATACAAACAGGATGTTGGGTTCATACTACAAACTATCTCACATGCAGTTTGTCTTCATAGCAGGGTGTTTATGTTAAAAATAATTTACACATTCCATTCATTCACATAAAATCCCATAAAAGAGTAACACACCCAACATCACAGCCTTTTACCCATTTGATACCATTTTCAATGGATTTTTTGACTTGTACTATGCCCATTAACAAGTTTGGCTTAAAGAGCTTAAGAAAACTGTATTTGAGCAATTTACCTTCTTTATTGGCCTCTAATTAACATTTGTGGTTCTCAAGAGAATGACCTAAGTTAGGCCAGCCTTGACAGCTGTGGGAATCCTGCCTGTCTCAAAAGTATTCAATTCTTATATTGGGAACAAATCTCATATAAAATGCTCCTTCAGACCCTTCAGAAAACTTCTGGCATAGTGTAAAAAACAGCCTCCGTTTGCAAAACTCCAAGAAAAAAGGAAATAAAAAAATTCTCAGGGAAAGAACATTTCAGAGGGGGTGTGGGAGGGATCTCCACCATCAAAGAACATTAAAAAGCAACGCCATGACCCATTAAATACATTAAATATATTACCAATGCTAGACATTAACATCAAGTAATTAAACATCTGTCACTGTCTAACGCTAGAGTGCATAAAACAGGGTGATTTCTCCTCAGTTGTAAGATTTCTCCAGGACACAACATAAGCCTTTTCCTCTGAGTCAGGCATTATTGTAAAACTCTTAGTAAAGGTTAAAAATAGAGGCACAAATAAGGGAATTTATGTCCTTGATGTCTCAGACACTCCACTTCCTCATGCATTTCTTCTGCTTGCCACTAGTACTATTGCCTTAAAGATAAATTATGTCACCTTATTGACCACAAAACCATAAAAGATGAGTATTTATGATGCTTCATGGCACAGTTGTATTGCTACAGGTTATTTTGGAAGGTTAAGTAATTTATAAACCCATAAGCAGCCTCACATTTACACAACAGATGCCTATTATGTGGATTAAAACAATTAAATATACCAAAAATTATAGCTGGACCTTGACAAAATAACTTTGAAGCTGCCTCTCAAAACCTTTCAAAATATGCCAAGGGTTCATGCAGTAAAACAGACAACAAAAACTTGGGCATGTTATTGGAGATATATGGAGATAAAAACATTCTAGTGTGTTATTTCCTAATTGAGAGAGGTGGGGAATTATTTTCTTGTTAAATCTTGCTACTGTTACAATTTCTCAAGGTTCAGCAGTGCAGAATCCAGTCATGGAAACATTATTCACACTCCTGTGACTGGCACTGTTAACATGATGAAATACTGCATATTAAATGTGTTGGAACTGGTGCACTGCTTCAAATTGTGATTGAAAAATGAAGGAACTGATTCAAAGCACGACAAACTGATTTAGATTTGAGGTGTTACATACTGTGTTTTTTTTGGAGATGGTTTGGTTTGTAGTGGAGAGCCAAAGTGGTAATAGATGGGCTTCTGTAGTGAAGATATAATCTTCTATGTCGAAAATCATGTCTTCCTTGTCAGCAAACAGCAGGTACAGGTATTTAAACATCTCAGCCAGAAAGAACGAGTCCATTCTATGGGGGGGAAAAAAAAAGTGGATGTCCTTTAGGGAAATCTCCTTTGTTCTAAAACATCAGTAAAATAAATACTCCTATTGCTCCAACTCTGAAGACTTCATGACTGTTATTGCTGAGCATAATTCCATTAGAATTCCTTCCACTTGGAAGAAACTCTGTTTGGAGGGCAATGATTCAGCATGTTCAGTACAAAACAGAATTACAGAAAAAAACAAATAAATCTCCTTACAAACATACAGATTTGAAGTATATTTTGTTTGAAGGTAATTCATCTATTGCTCTGAGACAAATGAACCATTGTTAAACTATTCTTATGGAACAAACTATAAAACTACTGAAACAGTTTACAGACTACGACAAATGGGTTATTTAAGACTTGACTATCAAACTGAAGACAGACAGCTACTCAAAATTCAATTAATTCAATTATATAAACAGGGTAATTTGATTTTTTTCTGTATCTTTGTACCAAGAAAAGAATGGTGAAAACTTTTACCTGTCTTCATGACTTCCTGTCCGGACATCCTTCATTGCAGCAAACCCACAAGGAACTCTGGCATATTTGTTCAAGTTTTCAATGAGGGTTTTTCCTACTTCTAGATAGTAAGGGTCTCCTGTAGCCTGTAAAAGAAAAACAAACAAAAACCAAAACTAAGCACAGAGGTGCACTTACTGTACAATCAGCACTTTCTTCTCTGTGAAGTACAGAGGACTTTTGCTCTTAGTCTCTAAGATCTCTTTAAAAGAGATCAGCAACACCGAAGTATCTTTTAAAAATGGTTCTTTGTTGCTTAGTTTTCTTTCTAATGCTAGAGATGTAAAACAAAGCTCCTAGAACAGTTGTTGATGATCAGCAATTTCATCTGGGTTATCTACAGAACTGGTTCCAGGAGGGCAAATAAGATGGAGATGTGCTACTCAATTTTGGATTGAAATAAAAGAGCAACAAAATTCTAGGTGCTAGAAAATGTGACCGAAAGTGTGAGGATTGAACGTGATTGTACCTTATACAAGAAGTAAGTGCTTTCAGCAAATTCAGGCCTTAGAGGATGCTGAGCCCAGTGAACTCTGAAGTCTGTTGTGAATGCCTGAGGATGAGAAAGGACAGACAGAAATAAATGCAAGAATGAAAAAACCAAACACGGGTTTATTCTGAATTTAACATTAACTGTACAACCAGCCAAGCTTTCATAAATACCATTTTTGCAAACATTCCCACCACCTGACATCCTGTGCATTAAAGTGTCATTGCAAACTGACAGATGGTTAAACAGCTGTCCCTAAATTAATGACACAGACTAGAAGTCAGGTATCTAAAAATCTCCTAGTCTGTGTATTCACTCTTAATATGCATTGGGAAAAGCCACTTCTGTCATATATTTACTACTTCATACAAAGGTTTAAACTATGTCTTTTCTAAAGGGGATGGTCTACTGGCTTAAATACAACTAAGTGACCTTTCAAAGGTTTCTTCATAAGTATAAAACACCAAAAAAGCAACCAAAAAAACCCACAAGGAGGCGAATCATACCATTTTAAAAGCACTCAAAAAAAAAGAATCATTCCAGTGCTTAGAGAGCATTCTTTGGTCTCAATAACCACATTAGGTGAATGTGATGTTAATTAAAATGTTCTCTAGCAGAAATAAGCTTACTCCAGAGGAAAGTCAAAATTAAACCCGGAGTCAGAAGCCTTCTCATACATTCTGGGTCATCACAGCTTAAAGACACACATTTCAGCAGGTAAACAAGCTTTTCTGGGCAGAATTCACTTGCTCAAAGACTTGCAGCATCTGCAATAAGTCTGTGTACTGACTTTCAAGGACATTATGCAAAATTTCAGAGTGTTCTCTCAGAACAATTCAGTCTTTAGGTTCCCTCCTTGGTTTAATACAGACTATGATCTTTAGCATTAACACTATTATATTGCTAAGCAGCTACTATTAAATGTGATTATACAAGTTTTGCATAATGAAATGAGTCAAGGTCAATTTTGAAAGACTGAAATATAAAGTCTAAGCAATTGTTAATAGCAGCAGCTTCCCATTATTGTGTTAATTACAGCAGAACTGAAGGAAAAATATTTCATATCCAGAACACAGCTGTCACATCTGCAGACCTGCAAATCACATCGGAATGCTGTGGAAATGAGCCTTTCATTTTAATAACACATATACCTACTGGTTGTATATGAGACTGCTCAAATTGAGGTAAAAAATCAGTCTACACAACCAAAAAACCACCACCTTACCTCTGGAAGAAAGTTATGCTTTTTTATAACCTGATACAGCATCTCATGAGTTTCAATTGCAGGTCTAATATCACCCTTCAACACCTAAAATGAAATAATGAAGTTAACACCAATTCACCAAGCATAGCAATAATATTCAAAGTTAAGCACACTCACTGTGTTCATGTAAAGCTACAGACCAATTACATACTGTAATTATTACTCCCTTCCAGTGTAAGCCACAAATATTCCAAATCAGTGAACTCATTAAGATTATTGACTACGTAGAACAAAGATCTTTGTCATTTACAGAGACCTGAGGTGGAAATGTGATTTAGTTTGTTTTAAAGATATAAATGGCATACAAACTAGAAAATATGTCACTAGACTACTAAAAAGGCAGATTAATTTGAGTGTTTTCATGAGGAGAAGGAAGCAAATTATATGGACATACTTTTCTTGATAGTCAACATGGCCAGAAAAGCATCATAGCAATGAAGTGACAGGAACGAGTACAGAAATCATGGAATCCCAGAGTGGTTTGGGTTGGAAGGGACCTTAAAGCCCATCCAGTGCCTCCCCCTGCCATGGGCAGGGACACCTTCCACTAGCCCAGGTTGCTCCAAGCCCCGTCCAAACTGGCCTTGGACACTTCCAGGGATCCTCACCCAGTTATTTCTGAAAATCAAATTACTAAGCTTGACCTGAATATTATATATCCAGTCCAGTTAAAAATTTACTTGTTATTAAAACCATCTGCTCCTGGCTTTTAAACCTTACCTGCAAACCAGGGAAGAAAGCCAGCAAAGAATCCATCCAGGTGCGAGCATTTAGCATGGGCTTATGAATATGAACATCAAGAAGAAGAGGTGGTTGGCTGATGTATCTCATTATGGCATCGTAGTGCTGCCAAACAGCAGAAAAAATGAGTCTGTGTTACCAATCCCATTCCAAAATCAGACAGAGCTCACCAGACTGCCATTTTATTTCAGTGGAAGAACCAGGACTACATTCCCAATCATTACTACATTTGGCAATGCCAGGAGGTTCTAGTTTTGCAAACTAAAAATAAGTAAATACTGAAAATCTCCACGTGCAAAACTTATCACATTTTCCAAGTTATATACATACACAGAACTATATTCAGCAGCCATGTGATAAACAAAGAACTATCACAGCTAAGACACATTTGTTTGGGCTGAATTTTTAAGCACACACTGAAAAAGGCTGAAACTGCTTTCTCTGAACAAGAGAATTCAAAAACAAATGCATCTCAGGAGGAAAAGGAGGTCAAAAAATCCCAACAAAGCAGTTGGACTTGATAGCTCAGAAGTTTAAAACCCACTAGCTCATGTGCCACCTTGCTGACTTCCAATGCTGTACTCCCCAAGGAAAATGCCTTTTTGGTTTTCTGGAGGTGCAACCATGAGCACACGAGTCAAACTGGAAGGAAACACTTAACAGATGTAACTTGAGGAAATATAATGGGGGCTGCACATTAGAACATGAAATAATCATTGTACCTAAAGTGTTACAACAGGCCTTTAGCCACTGAATTACTCAAATTTTAATGTAAAATCATGCTGTATGATATAAAATCATTTTACCACTTAAAATGTTTTTAATGGATGTGGCTATTTTCAAAAGAAATAATACTCTTATGAAGGAATAAAGATGCTGACAGCTGCACAGTAATCATATAAATTTAGTAATCCAAGTGTGATTTTCAGCTTGTAAGCATACTTAAATGTGTCCTGGGCCTGAGGATCTGCAGTGCAGAGCAAGATCCAGACTTTGATTTTCAGATCTTTTCTGCTGCTCCAGGACAGAAGCTGTACCCTGGCTTGTAACAAGAGGCCCTTACACTGTTTTACAGAAACATTTCCAGCATTACACTGTCCAAGGTGATCTTGAAATACAGCTTCTCCTGTACTGGAAGCATGGAGAAAGGTCTAGAAGATTCTGGGGTTAAAATAACTGCTCAGGGGACAGCTGATCACCCAAGATTAGCAAAAACCCTCGGTAAAAAGAGCTGGCACTAAACACAGCACAAGTCACAGAAATTCTGCTAAAGATCTCTTCACAGGCTGCTCAGGCCAACAGCTGACAACACAATTCCTCTTAAATCTGTCTTACAGAAGGCACAAACCTGAGCAAGGTGTTAACTTACCGTGTTAAACCTTTCCAGGAAACTGTCATCTCCCAGCAAGACATAGGCTTTTAATAAATATTCATAATAGGAATCTATTCCTGCTCCAACTCCACTATCTAGAAACAGGAGGAAATGAAAAGGTGGGTTTACCTTAAGTAGATACATGGGTGTTTTCCATATTTTTCCATTCTGATTTCAAAGGTTTTTCCAGTAAAAGGAAAAGCCTTCTATCACTAGAATTAAGGTCCAGATGGATGCAGAGACATAACACTGTGAGTCAAAGCCAAAGGCTTTGCAATGCCAGTGCACATAAGAATAGGGAGGACATGCAGTTGTTTCACTTTCCTCAGAGGAAATCACTTCTACACTCCTATTTATATTTTTCCTATGTATTTATAGCAAAATCTCTGAAAGTTTATCCCAAGGTATTCCCCTCTCAGTATTAAAGTGAATCAGGGAGCACTTTGCAATGAATAAAACTGGTTTCTCTACCAAAAAGCCCTTTCAGAGCAAAGCCAGGCTTTGGTGTAGCAGGTTGAAACGATGTAATACTTTTCTATAGTCTAGATAAGGGTGTTGGGGCTGTGTCAGGAGTTTTTCCCTGCTCCAAACCCCCAATCCTGAGCCAGGACACCACCCACCTTTTCGGACCCAGTCTCCAGTGTGAATGTTGATAGTGACACCCACTAAGTTGCTGCTGCGCTGCCTCTTCTCCCAGATAAAATCAAGAGCTTTCCGGGCATATTCCTGCAACAAAAGCCATAAAAAAAAAAAAAGGAAATTACAGAAACACAGATAATAAAGACTGTTATTCTTTTGTCTACTGAAATTCAGATGCGAGGAAGGAATAAGATGTTTCATATCTAGCAATTATGAATTGCAGTATTATACACACTTTAATAGCACAATATTCAGCCCACATTTTATGCAGTTATTCAGTGGCTGATCAGCAAGATTGGTGCTTGGCTCCACAAGTGTTTGCCAATACTCAAATCAAACACTCTCCTGCATGGGTTTCCTATTCTAATGCAACCTAATTACAGTATTTCAAGAAATGTAACATCCTTAGAAACAAAATCCCTGTGTTCTTTCAGGCACCTCAAGGTGGAGCAGCAGCCCCTGTTCACTAATATCCTAGTTATACACATTCTTCACATGCCCCAAATTAACTTGAATTTAACATCTACTCAACTAAGATGACTTCAAACAGCAAACACATGGACGGGATTTTGGGGGCCCAGCTTTGCTTCCACTGGGTTCCACGACAGGAAATGAAATACCAGGCACATCATGAAAGATTGAAAACAATTCTCATCTGGAAAAGAGCTTCCCTTTTTTTTTAATCAGATGGAGGTTGTATCAGATACCTGCAAGTATTTTCATTTACCTTTCTGATAAGGTGTATTTCTGATAATACACCTTTAGGTAGGTCTTGCACATGTTCAGTGACTCTACACAACTGTGGGGTTTATTTATTTTAGTTTAAAGTGCATTTTAAGGACCAAGCACCTCACTTTTCTTCTTACTAGTCCTGATCTCTTTACCCCAAAAGCTATGGAAGCGCTACCCTTAAGCTGTTCTTCAGTACATTTATCTCATTTACTGCTGTATTACTGTAACTACTTTCAACCAAAATTGTTCCCCATGATTTAAAAATTAATTAAAACAATCAAACCTTAGAACAAAGCCCTCAAACACAACAAATCTGCATACATACAATTTTTTTGTGCAGAACAGCTAAGACACAAATCCATTTCATGAACTCAAAATCACAGAAATGTAACAGAACACTAATTAACACCTAATCCAAAAACTAAGATATCATGGAAAGCAAACCTCAAATATAGATGTTCCTGTGAATCTGCTTAAAGCTGCAAACTCAAGGATCAAGGTACCAGCACAAGCTGTACAGGTATCAGTTTCTGTTCCTGTTCGTGCTTCTGGATGTCTTACACCAAATTTTAAGTTAACCTGGAGAAAAGTAGAGATTATCATCTTTGTATTTACTCTTGTAACTCTTAAGAATTTTCACTCTTGTGATTGTACAACAATCTACAGCTTCTTCTAAAGACGAGAGAAAAAAAACCACACAGCCCTCTTCAGTTGTGCTTTGCTTTTACCACCTACTGTCAACTCAAATGCACAGAATATTACCCAGAAGCACCCAAAACACTCAACCCTCCCAAATAAGGACCTGTTGCCTGGCTCAGGAAACATCAGAATAACACAATACACCCTGAAAACCTAATTCTAGCAATTAATATTTACCAGCAAATCAGGAACTCAGAACGTCACAAGTGCTCTTGGGAATCAATCTTTGTAAACATCTCACTATTCCCAGTTCCAGAGAACACCTGTAATTTCTCAGCTTTTGATTTTCTGTCCACTTAACAAATACAAAAATGATTTGGAAACAAGAGATAAAACCAGAACAACAGAAGTAATCCTGCATGACAGAAAGCAGAGAACTTACCCTTGGGTAAGGGAGACCACTAGTGGTGTTGAAGGCAGGTAAAAGCTTGTAGCCCAGCTCCTTTGCCATGTGCAGGAGTTCACCGTTGTACCACTGCATATATTCACCTTTTTCTTTCAGCATAATTGCCACTGAATGCCCACCTAGGAGACCTCTGAACACAAGAAAAATTATCCTCACCTCAAAAGGGATGTTCATCTGAATGGCAGTGCAAAGATCTCTACCATTTAGATGTGCATAACTGTGCTGTATTCACTCAGTCCTAGTTTTCAGATTGCTGATGCAATTCCCTTCATAATCAAGGTTAGCTGTCGTTATTTTGGAAGCCATTCTTACTGTTTATCAGTCCTGAACTGTAGAGGAATCACTGATTCAGCAACATTTGTCAGGAATAAAAACCAACAACTCTAAAACTGCATATAACAACTAAAAATTACATGCTGTGATCCTGCACTGAGCACCAGAGGTCCCTTCCACTCTGAAATAATCTACTACCCCAAGTACTGAAATGTGTTAAATCAAGTGTTCAGAGTCATTTGTTAGCCTGTTTCCAATAAGAGAAAACACTGCTACCTCAGCAAGCACAGTTTGAAATGAGAAAGCTGCTGCTGCAGGGTCAGTTTGATCCAGTGCCACCGCAGCAAGTCCTGCCTTGCATTTTAAACCCTCTCAGGCAAACTCCTTTAAATGATGTGGAACAGCACAGGAAAGTACCTCTGAAGGACATTTACCTACAGTCCACCTTTTAAAGAGTTTTGAAAACGAAAGTTACTCACCCAAGGACTCTTATGTTGGTTTCAAAGACAGACACAACGATGTCGTTATCTAAATTAACATCCTTTATTACTTTTTTTACAGCCTCTTCAAACTCTTTGGTTTTATTTAACACCTGGAATACAAATGGAGGCAGGTGTTAAGTTCCAACACAGCTAATACAGTCACAGGCTATTTGTGTACAGTATATTTAAGTGCACATAAAGTCATCCATGAAATATGTATATAAAATTTAAAACCATCCATTAATCAGTGGTATTAAGGAGTGTCCCCCAATAACTCTGCATGTTGCTTTAGGCTATAAAATGGGAAGCAAACTCACATACTTCTTTGTTAAGTTAAAGCCCCAAAAAAGCAAGAGAAGAAAGTATCAATGACATTTGAAGGAACTGTTGTAGTTTTCTTTTTACAACGAACTCCAAACACGGCCCTCACAGCACTTAAAAGTTCTTACAAGCAACAGTCACTTCAGAGAGCCAGAGATCAATGATCAAGAAAAAACTCTAAAAATAAGTCTGAGCATCAGAAGACAACCTTTTTGTTCTATCCAAGTTTATCAACAGATTAAACTTACCACAAGAGTGTCCAAGGTATCAATCAAGGTTAGTGAAAACCTACGGAAGGAAATTTAAAACAGATTTACTACAGACCTGTATGAGTAGAAATCAAGTCATTTTTAATAGTAACTGATACCATGGAAGAAACTAAAAATTCTCACAGACCACTGGGTGCCAAAAAATTAGTTGTACACAACATGTTTAATATGAAAACACCCTTCTAAGTTTCTTCTCTTTGTTAGTAACCAGAGTAGGAGCTCAATGAAAGAAGCTGTGATCACAAATACCTTCATTTACTGCAAAGCTTTCTAACTTCTTGTAAGCAAATTTCATTTTTATTCATAGTCTCAAATCAAATCTAGTAAGAAACTGAAGAAAGTGGTTTGAAATCTTCTTCCAACTTCTGTTTTACTTTGTTTTTCAAAAGAAGGAAGAATGTTGAGAGTCAAACTAAAAGAACACTGAGATCCAAGCTAAATTTCTCCTACCAGCAACTGTTCCAAAAGTAACAAGTGGCAGGTTCAAAATAAAGAATTACTTGATTGTCTTTAAAATAAAGAATTACTTTAAAATAAAGAACTACTTTAGCAGTGCCCAAGACCAGGTTGGACAGGGCTTGGAGCAACCTGGTCTAGTGGAAGGTGTCCCTGCCCGTGGCAGGGGGTGGAGTGGGATGAACTTTAAGGTCTCTTCCAACCCAAACCATTTAGGATTCTATAATTATTCCATAAAAAGAGAAGATCAAGTCAGATCCACATGGTTTCAAACAGGAATATCACAATAAGATCCCTAGATTTTCTCCAGGGCTGTTCTAGTGCATCCCAAGCTGAGTGGGCCTTTCCCCTCCCCCAGTAATTATATGTATAATTGTATCTTAAATAAATATCTCATTCAACAATTGCTCTATGCTAATGTTAAAAAACACACACCACACATAGAATTTACAGAACATGATGGTGTTAAAACTGAGAACTTTGGGATCAGTTAAAACTGCCAATTAAAGAGTAAGCACCAAGAATTTAAGCAGGGTGTCCAGTGTTTGAGACTCTATAGGCAACATATGACTATTAAAATCCTCATTAAGTGCTGCTACATTACAATTTTCTTTAATTTGTAAAGACATAAGGGCATTCTGTGAGTGCTGTTCTACAAGAGGCAGTGATTAAGGAGTGGCTAAGCACAACTGCTTAACAGAGACACAGCTTTTTGTATGGAAAAGGAGGGAAATTGTGCCTTTCACAGCTCTAGAGCTGGTGTGCAAGTACCCTCCTGAGCTCTGCAGGGGGACAGGGCTGACCCAGCTGCCTCACCCTGGCACTTGTGACTGCAAGGGCTTGGAGAGAACATGACTCATGAAGCAGCTGGCAAGAAAAAGGATTAGATAAGGAATCTGGTCATTAATAACAGAACTAATTATAAGGTACAGAATAAAGCATGTATACAGGAAAATAATAAATAAATAGACTAGTCACTGCATCTAAGGGCCTGAAAGGGATTTTTACTCAAATCATAGCATGTTATTGTGTAAAAAAAGGTCATCAGGATTAAAAATACATTTTCTTGACAATTCTTTTTCATCAGTCGTATCTCTCAACACCTCCAAAACAGTAGGTTTATATAGAAATTTCTAGACTAAGGAACTTTTGCACATAACAAAAATAACCAAAATAACATGCTAAGTATTACTGAGACAATTAGAAGTAGTATTTAAGACAAGGACTTCAGCTGTGATTAACCCTATTCTGCTTAGGGACACTGAGCAGTGATACCAATAAATAAAAGCAGCACCTATTTGTAATTAAGGATTTCCTCCACAAACTGCACACACACAAAGGAATCAATTAGAACACACTGAGACTAAGTCAACTCTTTGATTTAACATGGAGGAAAAGTTCTTAAATCTACATTTTTCTGGCCAAAGGATCAGTACTTTCTATTCTAAGCTACCTTAAAAGACAGAACATGAAGTATGTTCGTGTCTGAAATAATGTTTTATGCTTTGGCAAAGGCCTCAGGGAACCACACACATGATAATCATTTGACTATTTGTTTTCAGAGAACTTTCAACTTAAAAGAAAGGCATTTTAAATAGCACTCATAAGGGCAGCATCATGGATAAGTTTATTTTTCAGCTGATCATTAACCCTTATGACCTCTAATATTAATAAATAAATGTCCAAATGTCAGCTCACATTTGGGAGGCTTTCCTATGGAAAACACTCAGAAAATGGTTAAAAAAAGTGATTATAGAATCTGCTGAGTTGGAAGGGGCCCATTTGGATCATCAAGTCCATCTCCTGTCCCTGTGCTGGACACCCCAAGAAATTATCTTTGGATCTCATTCACTGGTCAATTCTCATGTCACATCATTTAACTTCGCGGGAGGAAATAATCCAAGTATTTCTTACAAGTGCAAGTTTCTGGACATGCCAACTGAACAAACAAGTTTTATGGGCTGCAAGTTGTACTTAGACTAGATGTTTACAGGAGCCAGTAACCATTTCAAACACTAACTTTCCCAAGGCATCATCCACGTCCCCTCGACTCGGTTCCTGACCCCGGACTCGACCACGACACGTTAAAGGCATGAGTTCATCAGCGGGATACGCGTGTTCCTGTGGGGAACAAAACAAGGGAAGGAGTTACACTGCTCCAGCCACCACAGCAACTCTGTTAAGGGAGCTTAATTATGTTGTATCTCACAAAAACTGCATGGCAGTCACAGAGCCTTTGAGGTGGGAAAGGACCTCTGGAGCTCATCTTGTCCAAGCCTGGACACCCAGACCCGCTTGCCCAGGACTGTGTCCAAACAACTTCTGAGTATCTCCAAGGAAGGAGATTCCTTTGGGCACCCTGGGCCAGCCCCTGGTCACCTTCACAGTGAAGAAGCGTTTCCTCCTCTGTTTCAGTTTGTGCCCACTTCCTCTGAGCACCACTGAGAAGAGCCTGGCTCTGTCATCTTGACAGACTCCTTCTTAAACCTGGAAGGTCCTAGAGCCTTCTCTTCCCCAGGCTGAACAGCCTCAGCTCTCTCAGCTTTTCCTTACAGGAAAGCTGCTCCAGCCTCTTCATCCTCCCAGCCCTGCAGTGGACTCTGCTCACTGTGCCCATGTCTCTCCCATCCTGGAAGCCCAGACTCCAGGTGTGGCCTCTCCAGTGTGAGCAGAGGGGTGGGATCACTTCCCTGTCCTGCTGGCAACATTTTCCTGAGGCAGCCCAGGATTCCATGAGCTGCCTTTGCTGGCTCATGGTCTACCTGGTGTCCACCAGGACCCCCAAGTTCTTCTCTGCTGGGTGGTTGGAAATGATTAAACTGGGAACAGACCAACAGGACCTATTTTCTCTCTAAGCTCCCAGAGAAGCCTGGAACAACTAATGCCACATCCAGGAAAAAAAATAAGAGTAGTTAATTGTGTGCTTTCTGCAATGAGGCACATGTGACACTTCCTATAACGTCACCACCTCAAAGGTGAGTTTAAAACCTAAAACTTATGCAGGCATTATCAAGTGGCTGGTATTTCATGGAGGATTTTGTGGGAATTAGACTTAAAAGGCACTTTGGAAACACTTCCCAGTGAACATAAAGTGGCCTAGAGTGACAAACCAGTGACAGGTAAGAGAACACAGAAGTTAAAACAATAAATCAGTAAATTACTACATAAGGCATAAAAAAAGATAACATTCACCAAAAAAAAAGCTTAAAAAACCTGAGCCTTTTTCAAATGGAACTGACACTAATATAACAAATATAAAACTGATATTAATAAAGATGAATCTTAAAGATATCTAATTCCAACAAACACACACGAAATCGCCTCTCCATTAGAAGCTCAATGCAAACGATCTGGGATGGAGCTTCTCTCTCTCTCTCTCAGGGAACTGGTTGCTGTACTGTGCTCTCCAGTTTGAATTTTAGTGGACAACTAACATGTGGCAGGATAAAAAACTTCAATTACTGCACTGAAACTGCAAATAAACACAATCAAAGTATTTCCAAATATATGGTACAAAAATAATCTATGTTCAAACATGAAATAAAGGGAGAAAAAAGGAACATTTCTCTATAAATAAACAGCTCTTAAAGCAACTCCTTTTGAAACTGATGGTTTGTTTCCCTGTATATCACCCTCCTGAATGTTTTGGTCTTTGCACAACTCTTTGTTCTCCTTAAGTTCAACTACAAAAACCAGAATCTAGATCATTTTAACACAGCTCAGATGTTTCTGAATATCCTGCAAAGTATTCAGAAAAACAGATTAAAGAAGTACACGACAAAAGCAAAGTCAAAACGTTTTAAATTATGGAGAGAGGAGTTATAAAAATTCTGGAGAAAATGGACTTTTAGTTTTGCAAAATCATTAAGGAACTGGAAGCATTTTAAAAAATAAAAGTTCACTTATTCCCTGCATAGATCAGGAAAGGCTACTGGATCAAATGGTTTCCCAACTTGACCCTGGCCTCAAATAACTGACATTTTCACATGTTCTTTCTGACAGCCAAGAAGAAAAACATCCTGATTATTACAAATATTGTTGAAGGACTGGGAAAAAAAACCCAGCAGCTTTTTACTCAAAGCTTCTGTTAATAACTAAAAAAAAAAAAAAAAAAAAAAGGGAGTTTCCCTTGCAAGCAAACATGAATTTTCAGTCTTCTAAACACGCATGTCTGAAATCCATATTAATAGAAACAGAAAATCAAAACTTTTCAGCTGGCTCTTTCAAAAGCACCTGCAAAAGTACTTAATTCTCTTGCAGTCAGAGTCAGGTCTGACACCCTAATCTTTTCTTCAGCTTTAAACAAACAAGTCACATTTCTGTTTGTTTTGTGCTCCAGTATACGTGGCAAGTCCACATCCTTTTGGCTCCAAAGTTTCCAGGATAGCTGAAGTTGTTCCTCTCTTTCAACCCGAATTTTCTTGCTTCAGCTGTACCAAGAACCGTGTGAGCTGCCTGTTTATCACTCAGTGAACAGCAGGAGCACAGATCCTTGGATTATTTTAAGCAATCTTGCCCAATGCACGACTTTTTCCTTGGGGAAACCCAAACCAAGTGTTTTTCATGGAATCAGGTCCCACACAACCAGTTCCAAATTATCCTCAAAAAGCCTGATGTTGGGTTAAACTGCTAGAGGGGGCAAAAGTAGAGAGCTGATGATACAAAGAGAAACTACAACCCTTCTACCCATTCCAGGGCCCTGGACCTCTCATGTGCTGTATAAACTTGTAACTCCCAAGCTTTTCAGCTGGTATTACACATCAAAGTGTTAAACCACGACACAGAAACTGGGACACGTGGCAAGTTGCTGCCAGGAGACAGCAGTTTGTGCTGCAGGAACTGGTGCAACCTGAGGGGTTTCTGCAACACCCACAAAGAATGTGCAAGACTGTCAATGGAAGGTCAGTAAAAATGCATCTTTTATATTTATCTGAGTTGCAACTGCAGTTCCTCCTCAGAAGTGTGTTACTTGGAGTATAATGAGACTAACTATTGCTTGAGGCAAGTCCACTCTCAGTAATTCTTTATTCTTTAGCAGATCTAAAGCAAGCTGACTATATTTCAAGGTGGGTTAGAATGGCTCCCAGATCTAGAACACAGGGACACCTGCACAGAAAATCACAAGTCATAGCAAAAGAAACCATAGTGAGCATGACTGATGGTCATATGACACATCCTCAGCAGAGCCTGTAATGCCTGCATATGACACCACACATCCCCTTTCTGGTGTTTGTAAAAGGGTCACCAAACTGCACCTCACATGTCTGACTGATCAAGAAATATTACATGGCATTTTTACCTACAAAGTAAGTCAGATCAGATAGTTCTCCACAATCTGATGGCTACAAACAGCTCTTCTTGAGCTTCCTTTTCCTACCAGTTTTAGGAGTCTGGAATTTCAAACCAAACACTTTACTAAAGATGAGAACTGTTGGAAACATAAGATAAAGATCAGAGATCTTCCCAAGAGATCAGAGCAGAGATTAGGAGAGTTACCACAGGCAATTCTGAGTTATCCCTCCAAAAGCCACCACAACCCTCCTGACACTGCTCTTCCTGAAAGTAACATTTGTTCATGTCTTTTTAAAGGCTGTACAGGTGCTGTTATTTATTTTAGCTTTGTTTTCACCCCTCCCTCCCGGATACTTCTCTAGAATGTCATGTACTGTAGGCTGATTTCTCTCCCAGGTCAGCAACAACTCCTCTGACAAACATCAAACAAGTATTTTACTCACCATATAATTGCTATATGCATGATCAAACATTTCAAGCACTTGATTTCTAGAAAAGAAGAAACCAAAAGCATTAGTGGTCTGTCTCCCAACAGCCTTTAATGCACCATCTTAAATGTATCACACTTTAATATCTGTCTGAATATCAGTAACAGGTCCTTTACAAACATACTCAAGTAAATAAGATATAGAATAGTGATTTTTCCTAATTTAACTACTTCTGTTCACTATGGAAAGCCTCTTTCTTCACCTAACATGAAATTAAATATTTGGGGATTTCCTGGCAAGCAAATACTAAAGAAAACTCTTGTAGTTGCATTTATCTTACCAGTCTGAAAGGCAGTCAAGGTGAGAAATGCTACTACATATAAAAAAAAATCCAAAAAGCACATTGTTTTTTTGAGAGACAGCTTTACTTCCAGTCACTCCTAACTGTTTTACTCAGGAGCCCTGCAAGCAAAAGAGGATGCTAATTCTACCATCAACATAATTCACAATCTCTGCTGATAAGACTGAACATAAACGAGCCAAGAACACCACAGTTATACTGTAAATATCCAATTTAGTTCAATGACTTGGAAATTTGAGAAGTAGCTTTAACTCATCGAGTGCATTAAGTCATCAAAAGAGCAGAGGATGGTGCTTTTTCCAGGTACTTCACAGGATCTGGGATCTGCAGCAGCAGACAAAGCCCCAGATGAACTGAGCACACAAAGCTGCTTAAAATTTACATTTACTGGGCGTTTTCTGGGACTGACATGACCCTGTCATTAAATAAATACACGGATTACTTTATTCAGAAGTGACACCAAATACAAACCATGGCAGGACATGACCTGCACATCAGATGATGTTTTAAGTGCAAGATATCAATGCAAAAACTTTAAAACCAATCAGGGAAAGGAATTAAAACTCCTTGTGTAGCCACACGAGCAAAAAACACAAAAAGATTATACACACAAAGTGCCCTGAGAACACAAAGTGGGAAACTCCAGTAACTGTACACACTGGAGTTAAATATCAACTTATATCTGATGTTTGGACTTGAGGGTCTTGGAGGCCTTTTCCAACCCGAGGGATTCCATGATTAATAGCCAGGAGAGTATCCAGAGTGCTTCTCCAGCAGATTTTCTGCATCATATTCTGTACCACTGAGCAGAGGATGATGAAACTGCCCCAGTAACATAACAAGACCGAGATATGCTCGAATACAAACTTCTTTTACAGAAATCCCACTTAATGCAGGGAAATATATTTCCAGCTTGCCCTAACCTTTACCCCTCAGCCAAAAAGTACACCAAGAGAGAATCAGGTTCTGACGTGTACATGCACAGTCTAGCTCACACACAGGAACTCGGCAGGAACATGGATAAACATTTACCTTTTTTATGACTCCCGCACTCTCACGGAGGCAGGGCCACAATTAAACCAACCGAGAGCGGAGCTGGAGTTACCTTTGATCGCTTTTACCCCTAATTCCACGGAACCGCCGGCTGAGCCCTCCTGGACGAGGTGCCAAGCGTTGTGAGCTGCGGGTTCCCGGAGCACATGGAGTGACCCCCGAGCAGCCACGGGGCTGGGGCTGACCCGGGAGCCCAGCGGGTCCGGCGCACCAGCCGCAGCGCCGGCGGGGCCGGTGCCAGCGTGTCCCGGAGCTTGGGGACAGGGGACACGTTCCCGGGGCTCCGCGCCCGCCCCAGCCCCGGGGGCGGCTCAAACCCGCCGTCCCTCCCCGTGTCCCGTCCCGCCGCTCACCCCAGCCGGCGCTTCTCCTCCCTGCTCATAGCCCCGGCGCCCGGGGCGGCCGCCAGCACGGAGGAGGCGGAGAGCAGGCCCAGGGCCAGGAGCCTCCAGGGCCGCCTGCAGCGGGCGGCGCGCTCCCCGGCGCGGCAGGGCGGCGGTGCGCTGGGGGCCATGGGGGCCGTGTGGCGGCGGTGCCGCTACTCCCGTTGCCGCTCCCGCTCCCGGTCCCGTTCCCGGCCCATGGCGCTGCCGCCGCTCCCGCAGGGCCCGGCCCTGCCCGGCCCCTGCGCGCGCCCCGGGGGCGTAGCCAAGGAAACCGCCTCGCGCCGCCGCCGCCGCTTCCGGGACCGCCGGGCCAATGGGGGAGCGCAGCGGGGCGGGACACGTGCGCGCGCGGGGCGGGCACGTGACGAGACGGGCGACGTGGACAAAGGGAGGGGCGGACTACAACTCCCGGCGTGCACCGCGCCCCGCCCCGGACCACAGCTCCCGGCGTGCACCGCGCCCCCTCACGCCCCGCCCTCCCCCCCGCTCTCCCTCAGGGGCGGCTCCGGGCGCGGAGTGTGCGGGGGAATCGCGGAACGGCTCGGGTTCAAAGGGACTGTAAAGCCCGTCTTATTCCATCCTTCGTAAATGCCTGCCGCGGTTAAAAATGAGAGGCTCCCAACGCTTCCACAACGCCAGCGTTTCAAACATTTTGTACACATTAACTGTCATGTGCAGAGCACAATCATAGCCGATTAGACGATTATTAAAGATGCCAAATTAATATAAAATATGAAGCTGAATCTCCAAATAGCAATTCCAAGCTTCAGAAGCCAAATCTGATAACAAATAACAAACATTTACAGCACCGCGCTTTCCACCCGGGTGATATCTCAGCTTACAAACAAACACGTCCTGGGACTGTCTGGGTGTGATGGAAACACTGAATCAGAATAAAGAACAAGGGAGAAGAGACACAAAATTGTATCATCGTAGAATCCCAGCCGGGTTTGGGTGGGAGGGACCTTAAAGCCCACCCAGTCCCACCCTCCTGCCACGGCCAGGGACACCTTCCGCTATCCCAGGGTGCTCCAACCTGGCCTTGGACACTTCCAGCGATGGGGCAGCTACAGTTTCTCTGGGAAATCCGTCCCGGCCCCTCACCACCCTCACGGGGAAGAATTTCTTCCCAATATCTAATCTAAACCTGTTCGAAGCCATTCCCCCTCGTCCTGCCCTTATAAAAAGTCCCTCTCCACCTTGCTCGCAGGCTGCCCTCGGGTACTGGGAGGACGCGCCTCCCTCACCCCCCGACAGCCGCCTGAGGTACATTTGTTAAATAATCCCCCCGAAATTATCACACACTCACAAAACCAGCCTCCCAGCGATGGAAGGGAAGAGCGTCTTTATTTCCATGACAAGCGTTTTTACAAAGTTCCAAGCAAAATACAAATGTGTTTCGTGTCCTGGCCGTAACCAGTGAAAAGCCCAGGAAATCCCAGCCCTCAGCCCGCTCCCCTCGGGGCGCCCTCACCCATCCTACTCTGGGAGGCGATTTTTTACTGCTCCCAGTGGGCAAGTGAAAAAATTCATTCCAGGTATATGTAGGAAATTTCAAGAAAGCTACAAAAAATGACGGAATGGGTGGGTTATTATCATTTTTGATCAGCGGTCCGAGGCAACCTTGCAGATTTCTGAGCTCGAAATGGCTGTTGCCTCTACCCAAGTCTGGTAAAAACAAGAAAATGCTACTTTATCCATTTGCAAATGGACAGAAAATGTCCAAAAAGGGAAAAAACCAGTCCTCTAGCCATGAGGAACTCCAATTTAAATTGCAGAACCAGACAATGTGCAGGCTAAATCTTCCCTGTCCTTTCCTGTCCTACTTGTGAAAAACCTCCGAGCACCTGCTTTCAGCAACTCAATTCATATTACAGGAAAATATTGCCCAGATCTAAGCCGGCCACAGAAATAACTCAAAATTATCATGATGGGAATATTTATTCTGAATACTCTCTGTACAGATGTACCTCATTCATATTAGAATGAATTAGTTTCCTTTTGCAGGACACTGCGGTCTTTTTTACCATCATGTTACTTGTCTTTTTCACAAAAAGAGCATTAAAAACCCATCATGTCCCCTGATTTTAGCTAAAAGAGGCTGCTCCTGCTTAACTGTATAGCACATGGTAGAAATTTGAAGTCACTTAGCACTCAGTACCAATTAAAAATAGTTAATGATTTGTAAAAACAAACCAGCTGACAGTGAAGTAAGTAATGATTTGTTAAAAAAAAATTGGCTGGCAGTGGTTTGTGTGCTTACAAATTAGTATTTTTGCATGAAATATAGGGAGGAAACAAGTAAAAAATCCTTCTGCAAAGAAAACATCTGTGACCTTCATGTTTCCATACCACAGTATGGCTTCTGGAATAAATAAGAATTGCATTTATTTTACAACAGTGACAGAGCAGTTAGTCCAGTCCAGTTACTCAACAATGTTCCCTTCTTACACGGTAATATTTGCCTGTTCCTCTAGTGTCAATTCTGTTAGTATTAAAGAATATTTTGATAGCATTAAAAGGCTTTGCAGTTTGTTGAAGTTAAATGCCAACATGTATTATGCTCCCGGGACTTTGTTATTTCTTCCCATGTCTTTATGGGCATAAATCCTGCAGTCCTTTACTGTATTTATCATTAATCTTTGCTGTCCTGTACTGTATGATATTCAGAAACAGTCTGAAACACAGGGCCAAAATTTTAAGATGCCTTAAACTGACCTCTAAAGTGAGGTCTTGCACTCTAAAGCCAAATTTATTAAAATACTGGATTTCATTTCCAAGCTTTTCTGTGCACAGTCCATAAACTTAAATGCAAATAACACATATAAGCAAATCCATGCCTAGATCATGGTTTGATATGCATGAAAACAATTGACTCATTTTAATAACTGCTTTTTTAATGTTATTCTGCCCTCCAAAATCTAAGCACAGGTAATAACCTTTGGCTGCTTTTCACTTCAGTTAACATCTCTATTGGAAATTATATGCAATGATTATGATATTTCACAATTATTCCAACTTAATCATGTGATTTCCACACCTAAAAAGGCCTACAGAACTGGGTAACTCAGTAGGAATGGGCATGGCAGGACTCAATGTTCTGTATTAGATAGCTGTAAGTGAATCTATTTTATGGTGGGAATGAAACCAGAGAGATGCTGCTAATGGTTATAGTTATTGTAAACATTCTCATCTCTCCCTTCCATAAAATAAAACAAAATAAAATAGCTGTAAAGTGCTCTGGAAGGCTAAATAACCCAGAAGTGCACAGTGGGACTGAGAAACCTGCTCCCATACTTTCCCCATTTTAAATATAGCAATAAGAGAAAAAAATAAAAAAAATCAGAACATTTGCTTATCTTTAACATCTACCAAAACTTGAAAATAATTAAGTAATCAGTTTGCAGAGTTTGCTTAGAGTGTGGCTTTTGAGCAACCTACTAAATTAACCACTGGGTTCTGTTTAACTACTAAAAGATTGATTTATTTCCTGTACAACTGCATGCAAATACTAAAAGCACCCTCGAGTGTGTATGTACCAACCACCAGGATCAGAGCAGTACTTGTCAGATCCATGCATTGAAAAATCATGAGCAACACTAAGAACAGTGAAGTTGTTAAAATAAATTGATAATAGCTGGGAGTGATTTGCTTTCGAAGCATTCAGTGGTCACATTTTCAGACTTTTTCTCTAACCACAAAAGGGAGCAAATTTTAAGTGAAAGATGAGGTTCCTCAGCAGTAACCTGGTTTTAAACCAAAAAGAATCCCATCACCCATCACTCAGGAAGAGATCTGTGGGAAACCTGGAAGAGCTGGCGATCCCACAACAAAGCCCACTTCCTCTAGCCCCAACCCAAAGGAGTATTCACAATTAAACAAGGATTACTGGAGTAAATAAATCCTGCAGGGCCGGGCTGAAAAACACTTCCTACTCTTCCGAGTTTTGCTGTACACAAGTATCTTCTCTGTTTTCTTCTGTGAGAGTATCTTTTACTTCTGTGCTTTTGATTTCCGTGTGTGAAGATGATTCATCTCCTGGCTCCCCCTCGCCCCCACCAGCCTCTTTATCTCCTGTGACCTTTAATGCAGTGTTAACCTCGTGCTGCTGTGGCACCAAAGAGACTGCCCCCAGCAGTGCTGTTCCTGGGTTCTCTGTATCCAAAATAGGCACTTGTGTGGTGTCTGCACGTTCAGCAGCCCTCTGAGAGGAGCTCTGTGGCCCCCCCTCCACCGGGATGGTGTGGCTATTCCCTGCTCCTCCTTCCTGCCCAGCCAACCTTCTGTCTTCCGACACATTTCCTGTGTGTTCCTCTGGCTGCAACCTCTCACTTCCACAGCTTCCCACACCCGTGTACCACACGCTTTGCTTCATCTCCACCTCTGCCTTTGCCTCCTGAGGCGGGTCCGAGCTTTCCACCAGCCACTCTGCTTGTGCGCCCCTGGACACGCTCCCTAAACTCGTACCATCTGTCCCCAAACGTGAGGATGGTCTCTCCTCTTTGAGTTCCACACGTTCTGCTGCATCTTCACTCCTCATCGTCTGGCTCACCTGAATTTCTGCCACAGCCACTTTGCTCAATTCACTGTTCCCTCCATTGTCCTCTTGCAACTTTATTATCTCCCCCTCACAGATCTCCTTTACGTTCTCCTCTGGAGTATCTGCTGGTATCTCAACCGCCACCATCAGCAAACTCCTTATCTCATTCACATCATCAGGGGATTTACAACTCTCCTTTTCCAACCTGCTTTCTTTTTCAGGACTATCCCCAAGCTCTCCTTTCCCTGTGCTTCCACGCTGGGAAACAACTCTTTTCTCTGTACTCGCTCCTTGCTCACTGCTTTCTTTTTTACCATCCTCTTCAAACCCTGTTCCTACTGCATTTTCACTCTGAGATAATTTTTCCATCATTTCTTTTTCTACCTCGCTTTTCTTTTCAGCATTCCCTGAAATCTCTGCTTCTGTTACACTCTCATGTGGGGAAGTCAGCTTTATCTCAGAAACTTCTTCCTGTGCTTTGCTTTCTTTTTCAGTGGCACTGACAAATGCAGCATGCGTTGCCATTCGACTCTCTGAAGTTGCCTTTTCCTCCGCTGCTCCTTCAGCTACCTTAGGTTCTTTCTTAGGGCTGGAGCCAATATTTTTCTCTGCAGTGTCAGTCCCAGAAGCTACTTTTTCCTCCACAGCTTCTTGTGGTGTCTGGAGTTCTCTCTCAGCGTTCATCACACACTCTGGTTCATTCTCCACGGCGCTTTTCCCCTCTGCAACTCCCTGTTTTGTTTGGGCAGCTGGAGGGGATTCCCGTTTCTCACCGATGTCTGTAACAACCACTGCTTCGCTTTTGCTGTGATCACCAGCTGCATTACCAGAGGCCTCTTTGTCTGATGACTTTCCTTCCTCAGCATCCTTCTCCCAAGCAATTTTTCCCGTCACAACGAGTGTTTCCTCCCCCTGGCTCTCTGTGTCCGACACCTCGGCGCGGGCGGCCGAAGGTTTCTTGGCAGGGGTGGTCTGTGCTGAGCCCGAAGGGGTCTTCAGCTCTGCCAGGCTGGACACGCTCTCGCAGGGCAAATTCAGGTTATCTTCAAAGAGGTTGTGCTTCTTCAGAATGGCAGCTTCTTTTATCACTAAATAAAACAGAAAGACAAACTGGTTTGGAAAGAGTCACAGAGGGACGTGGAAGAAGGTACAGTGTTTTCCTGAGTTTATGTTGTCCATTTTGATATTACAGACAACAGTAATTTTCATTTTCAACTTCTTTTCTGAGGGTAGTGGTTTTATCTGTGTTCATTAATGGCACTTCAATATTGACCTAAGCATTTCTGAAACAGACAACTACCAGAGGAGCCACAATGTACAAAGGTAATGCTTCGATGCAGAAGCATTTACACTGAATATGTGAATAAAAGTGCCCTTGTTACATTAATTATTATACTGATATTTTTGAACAGGAGTGATAACAAGGGTCTACGAAAACCTACTGTGCAATACATTTGCTTGTCTTTTATCCAGGGTATAGACAGAAGGCAGCTCCAGAGAGATACAAGTATTTTGTAAGTATTTATATTTCTATATATAATATTTATTAAGAATAGCTTAGTTTTCTGACACAAAAGCAGAGGGTACAGCACTGGCATCAGTGAGGTACTGCAAACTGCATCCAGCAGCTCATTTCATTTGGGGAAATTAAGTTTTGTTGCCTTTAATCTTTGTAATTGTCTTAGTCTTGCATATGGCAAAGTCTTGCCATTTAGTCATCACCAAGTCTTTGCAATAAGGGCATCATTTCCCCCTTTGGGCCAGGGAATCGAGATCAAATGAAGTTGGCATAATTACATTTTGTTAGAAAAAGGCTTGTGCCAAGCTATCACTTCGAGTTTCCCAGGTTTAGTAAAGTTGCCCCATAACTCAGATTTTAGGGCTTGCCACACATATTTAGTGAGATAAATAAAAACACTCTATGGTGTCTTGAGGAAAGTGGGGCCTGGGTCTGAAACAGCCAGGAGAGAACTGTGGGAAGCTCTGAAGGAAGAGCTCTTGGGCTGCAATGTCATTACTGTCACCTCAAGACTGTTCTCACCTTTCAGGGCCTCTTCAAGCAGCGTCTGATATAAAATCTCTTCATACACATTCTCTACTTGGATCACACTCGTGTAATCAGCAAAAATGTACTGCTCATATTTCTGCAGCTCCTGTGCAGGTGGAGAAGAAAGGAACAGATATAGAAAACCCAGGGATTCTCAGAGTCCTACGGCAACCAAACACCTTGCAGATCCATCCAGCAGGTCTTGCAATGCTCCATTTGAACTATGACTAAAAAACTACGTATGTCCCCAATCTATTATGTGCTAATCAAACAGTATTCCTGCAGTATAACCACATTTAAAAGCACTACAGATCACTGCCACCTGAAATAAACAGCTGGGGAGGAAATGCCTCACTAACTTGTTTGTCCAAGGAGGCAAATCCATGGTGCATGGGAGATACACGGTTTGGGGTTGTTTTTCTAATAGGTGTGTAACACTTTTAGCTCAGTGATTTATATACAAAGGCTGTCTAGACAACAAATGAATCATTGTTATTAAGCAGCTGCTTGGTGGTGTATAAAAAGTAAATTAGGTGACCTTCCAGAAGAGGAACCTAAATAAAAACTCCTGGAGATTTTCAAGGGAAAGGTCAGAACTTGGCTGTGCCTGTCAACTGTGCCGCACTTTTGCTTCCAGAGCTGGCTGCTCATTTCTGCAGAGGCACAAACACAAAAGGCTTGTGGGAAATCAAATAGACAGGGCTTGTGGGAAGTTTGCACCACCACAGCTCCCTCTGTCCTGTAGGATAGAGACATGAGCTGTCTCCACAGATATTGCAGGTGATGAAATGCTTGTCCCTGTGCGTAGACACCCTGTCACAAAGGCACTGCTGACGCTCTACGAGAAACTATTATTTTGGGGATACTAAGGAAAGTAGAGGGACATGCAGAAAAGATTGGTTTAAAATATATTTTTGGAAGTTTCTAGTTTTAGTATTCCATAGTTTAAAGACCTGTAAGCATAACTTGGCAAAACATTTGGTTTTAAACTTGGCTTGGAAACTGAAACAAGCTGGAGAGCAGAAACAAGAGCGGCACACCATTGGTGAGAGCTCTCAGCATCCAGGAATGGATGGACATCAATGGAAACAGAAGGGCAGGGAGGCTGGCATGGCTTAGGCAGGTGCAGTGACAATGCAGGAGGTCACCCACAGGCTTCCAGAGGGTTCAGACTATTTATTCTGAGCCAAGGTGAACAGCATTCCAACAGGCCCCTGATGCTGCCACACTGATAACATCTACCATCTCCACAAAACTCTGGCAGCCACATCTGCTGACTGCTAACATGGCCTGTATGATTCAGGGCAACAGAGATCATCTCTGTGTGATTATTTCTTGTTTGTTGACTCAATACTTCCATTTAAAAGCACTGAAAGCAAGGGCATGGCCTGGCTCCTGCCGATCCTGCTGCCCCAGGAGGCCTTGGGTGCTGAAGGAGGTCGCTGGCAGAGGCTGTGCACGTTCCCAGCCATGCCTTGGACTGCTGCTGAACAGGAATGAACACAAGGACCAACTGACCAACACCTACATCCCAACTGCCCAGAGGAGTCCCATCTGGGGGACTTCAGATCTCTAGAGAAGAAAGGAACCAGGGATGGGCAAAGGACTGCCACTACCTTTGAGCAAGCAAGCTGTACATACTGTTTCCCTGTTTCCTGAAATCTTCCTTATGCCCCACACCCACCCAATCCATGAACTGGCAAATCTAAGCCTGTTTGGCCAAGCAGGCAGCCAACCTGCACAGCTCTCTGGGAGAAAACAGCTACAGTGTTAAGGACTTGCTGACAAGGCATTATTCCTTCCCTGCCTTTTATTATCGGGGTTGGGTATTTTTAATCCCAGAAACCTACTGGTTTGCATGTTGAAGCCAGGCTCTTCTGCATTGTGGGCAGGGTAATCTGTACCAGTGCTTCTTGGAATATCTTCTTCCTGATGGTGCTGCTGTCATAGTCATATTGCTGTCAGAACACAGAACAGAAACAAGCCCGGACGTGCTTGGGGTTATTAATCACTCACGCGAGAACTGGTTCTTGTTATCCTGTAACTGGTGCATCAGAGGTGCACTCAGGGCTTTGAACTGCCATGCAGGTTATTCCAGCTTTTGCAAAACCACTCTAAAAATCTAGATTTCTGGCATCTCTTTCCATTCTTGTTTTTTTATACTTAGGCTAGAAACAGCCCCTGATTGCCCTCCCCGGGTATTTCAGCACTGCCTCTTCTGAGAGGAACAAATTCTAGGGACAGGTTAATTATACAGTTAATTAAAACTTTTATATCCAGATTCATGGCATCATCATAATCTGATTTACTTGCAATTAAAGGGACTGCACACGCAAGTACTTTTAAAATGGTCTGCCCAGAACTAGGTGTTACCCCTCAAAGGAGTAGTTTGCTACATGCCACTGAATTATTATTTCCAGCTGGTTGGTAGGAGATATCTCCTTTCAAATCCAGAGATAAATTCATATAAAATATATTCCCTTTTCCTAAAAAGGCAGAACCCAAGGACTTCCTGTCCAGAAGTGCTACACAAAGTTTACCTTCAGCACCCTCAGCTTGACTTTTTCAATGGTTGTTGCCACTTTGGCCGAGTCTGCCTGGTGACTTGGAGAGAACAGCTGCTCAAAAGTATAAACTGCATTTTCCATCAGCTGAAAAGAACCATTTAAAAGATCTGTTAATAAGACCAGTAACATAAAATTCATGCAAACATGATAAATGTAACTGTTAATTTGTGTTTTTGAAAAGGTGAAACAGAGAAAGAATAACGGGCCTAAGATCGATAAATATTTCAGGTACTTTAAATGACTGTGGAAGGGGTAGAAGAGCCTCGTTTAGATTGCAACACTCAGTTTTGGAATGGGAAACCAAAAAGAAGATTATCTAATGCAAGAGAATACGAAAATGTAACTCCCTCAATGTCTATCTCGAGTTTACAGCAGGTCAATACTACAAGTCTGCTCATGTAACTGAACAGTTCTATCAGCAAACATACTCAGAGTGGATTAATTTATATTGTCCAAAAATTTTCTGCTGCATTTCAGTTCTCTGAAGGGCAACACGCACTGAAAATGCTGCAATAAATAAAGAAAATTAAGCCTTGGTATCACTGTCATGCTGTCACAGCTTTCTTGCATAGATTTGATCTCATGTCACCACCCAAAGTGATGGGGACAAAACCAAAAAGTAGAATTGATTATCTATATATAAAGACCACAGACAAAACTTATTATCCCTAATAAGAAGACTCCCATTGACTTCTACCATTAATCATTAATAAATAATAATAATATGGCAGATATTTTTAAGGTAATTAATCATTAGCTATCCTTATAATACCAATAATAATCAGCAAAAATCACACAGAGTGCAATAATTTCTCACAGAATTATGTTGAGCTGGTATTTACCCTATTTTCAGGTTATCCAAAGATTCATTAAAAACATTCAACCCCTGCTCTGAAAATATCTTTCAGACAAACAGTCCTGCGGGTGTTAATTGTGTCTATTTAATGAGGGTTTGCCTTTTTTTAGCTGTATCCATTCAAATTTTAGTATGTTCTGATTGGAGATGCCCACGGGGCTGTCCATTCATGCCAGTTGAGCACTGTGCTCCCAAATTTCCCAGAACTGGCCACTAGAGGATGCCAAGTTCCCAAGGCAAGGAATGCTGCTCCACCTCTGCCCGAATCAGGGCTAAGCCAAATGCTCCTTTTAATTAAGACAACACGAACACAGACATGTCTGATTTTACTCATTAATAAAAGAACTGTCCATGGACAATCACTATTTTTACGAGGAAAACGCCAGCCTTTTAAAGAGAGAGATGCAACAACAGCATTTTTAGAACAACTCGTGCTATAATTGAACTCATTTCTTGTTATTTTGACTCATGCACTGTTTAGAAAAAAAACACTGCTTGGTTTTACAGGATTTATTTTCTGTCTAATTCCTTCTCTTGACTCATGGTCTTCACTTACTGAAAGACACTTTATTTGGCAGCTTTTTTGAATGGTCTCCCTGAAAGTCCCAGACATGAAATCAGGATTTTATTTTTGAATAATTCTTTGGCTGCTGGTCATGGCTGTACATAGAAACGCTGCTTTTAGGGAAACCCTGTCCCAGCACTGTGCTAGACACTTGTTTTCCATATTCATAACTCCCACTCCATAGATCTGGACCAGCTCCACTTCACCAGATTCCTGACTTGATTATTTAGTTTCCCAACCACGGATTAAAATCACAGGATTCAATTTAGAGCTACAAGGGCAAGTGTGTCTTGTGATGTGGCAAGTGAAATAAGTCTGCTGGCCAGCTCCTAAGAGACTTCTGGCCAGGCATCCAGAAGGAATGAAAGCCAGGCATAATTACAGCCTATACCAATACACACAAGAGGGGACAAAGAAGTAGAGTTCGTTTTTCACCTGAAATGATGTCACCACTTCCCCCAATCCCCTGAAAAGTGAAGCTGGATAAAGCACCTACATCCTTAGACATCATCTGTCTCCAAGTAATTACCAGTTTCTAACATTAAAATGCCTTTTTTTAATATATAAATGAGAAAATAAACTACCAAAGAGGAGACATTCCATTTTGGTAAAATATATTTAAGACCCTTCCTGAAAAATCCACCCTTGGGAATGGGAATCAGGTAGATTTTAGCCACCCCATTGGTTACAAGCCCAACTTCGTTGGGTGCTGAGACACTGGGAATTCAGACCACGAAAGTTCAGGGGAAGAGATGATCCATCCAAAATTTTCGTGCCTTGCTGAACGACTCACAGGCACACAACCTCTCCCAAATACAAACCCCAAGCAGCACCCAGGTGATCACCTCAGGTTTTGTTCTCTCTGCTTTGACTGAGAGAGTCTCTGGGACTCGAGCACAGCTTTTATCAAGATCACTTCCAAGCACTTCCAATCCTAACCTGTTCTCCCAGGAGGAAAAGCTGGATCTTACAGTACCTCTTGCATGAAGTTCTGTGTCCTCTGGATCACAAAATCAATGTGATAGACCTTGAAGCGACTCTTGAGGTCCTGCAGGAGCTCCTGGAGGAGGTTCACCTTCACGTAGCAGGGCTCCATCTTCACGGAGTTGAAGGGCAGGTTCATCAGCTGATCCACGTTCTGCATTCCAGCGCGGGAAGAACAGGTTTCCAGGGAAAGGAACCAGAGGTGAATTTTTAACAGAGAATGTAACAATTTGGCCTTAAACCAAATTCTGGAATCTACCTTCTAGTTGCACAAATACCACTTGACTTTCTAAATGACAAACCCAAGCGCTGACTTACTTCCACCCGGGAAAGCAAATCCTGCTCTCAGCCAAGTTCTAGCCAGGAGGTCCTTGCTCTAATATAAAGGCTCCAAATATATTTTGTCTTTACCTCCTTTAGCTTTGTCATGTCATTGGTCTTCTGGAAGTCCTGGATGATTTCATTAACTTCTTTATCAAAAAGCGAGCGGACTTCCGTGAATCCCGAACTCACGGGGCCCATGAGCTCCTCGAGTATGGAGGTGAGGAACGGCTGGATGTTCTCTGTGCAGCACTTCTGGGCAGGCTCAGACACAGTGGCTGGAGGGTCACACAGCATAAGGGTTGCATTTAGAGATACAGTGACAAAGTAATGGGAATTGATCTACTTCAGAAGGAATTCAATGGTTCCGTAGCTTTTCCTGGAGTTACACCCCCACAAAGATGCTGAGGGTGATGAAAGGAGAGCTCATAGTTTTATGAGCGACAAAGAAACCTCTCTTCTCATGCCTCACCTAAACAGCAGCAGCTGGGGGCACTGTGAGAGCAGAGGAAAGGGCAGCTCTAGGTATCAATTACCAGGAATTTATTTATTTATTTATTTGCCAGCTTAAGCAACACCAATAATGTTTTCCCTGCTTTGTAAACTCACTTGTATATTCACAGCAAAACTATGATTACCTGACATTAGTCTAAAACCACCTAGGAAGCCCTTGGGTTTAAGAGCTCTTTGGTGGCCTATGAATTTGTCACGTAACCAGAACCTGGCTTTGTGGTGCATTCCTAGAAATCAGGTCAAAACCACTCCTCTTTTAATTATGCTCATGTGACCTGTATCTTCACTACCTAAGGCTGTGCAAGTCAAAATGAAAGCAGAATGAACAACCCTGATCAGGCTACTCAAAACCTGTCAGCTCCAGCCTGACAAGACCTGGTGTTTTCACAGACACAGGGGCCACAGGTGTCAGCTCCCAGCAGAGGCAGCGGAGGCTCAAAGCATTTGTTGGCTGAAAATTGGTGTCTCCAGTTGGATTTTTCAAAACACACGAGGATTTCAAAACAATGACATCTGGTCATTTAAGCAACACAACGGGAAACTTTAAAAAATTGCTCCAAAGCACAGCTGTTCCTCCACTGACCTTTGATTTTTCCAGCTAAGAAGTTCTTGGAGTTCAGAATCTGATCCATGTCTGAACGAATGGTTCCTTCAAGAGTTTTTGCAAAGTCTCTGCATTCTTCTTTCAAGGTACTTAATCCTTCTGCCACTTGCTGCTGGACTAAGCCATAAGTTTCTTCTACGATCTAAACCCAAATACAATTAAGAAGCAGAGATCAGAATCAGCACCCACAGGGAGCTGCTGTGAGAAACAGCTACTCTGCAAGTCTCAGTACTTACACCAAACCAGGCCCGCTTCCTATCATTCCTCTTCCCCTTCATTTTAGGCAGGATCATTGTCTGAAGGTTAGGCAGGAGTTCCTCCATCACAAGGTTGCTCAGGATCTGTAAGGTCAGAATGATGTGTTCACACACCGCTCTCCACCGCAGAACTGAGCACCTGCATCACAGTGATGTGCACAGGCAACCTCAAACATCCAGGGGCTGAGCTGTCCCAGGCTACCAGGAGGACTGGATTTAAAACACTAGGAAAGCCTGAGGGAAGCTCCATGCATTTCATCCAAAGCAATTTTCACTGTAAGACTTGAAGATACCAGGCAAGGACTGACAGCAGATGAACCAGGGTGCCTGCTAGAATTCACAGCATGCTGTTATGGAATTGCCATGTGCAAATCAATGGAGCTAAAATGATTCATTTCGAGGGAGAAATCTGATCAAAAACACTGAAAAGTTGGTTTGGTGACTACTGCTCCCCCAAACTGACCTCGCTCTGGGATGCTCCCACCCTCCCAGAGGAGATATCATGGGAGAGAAATTGTTCTGAGGAGTCATCAGACAAAGAATGTTTCTGACAGGAAGATCACTGGCCAAAAAAAGGAAGATATGACTGAACCAATTTGAATCTCCAGCACTTTTCTGGGTGAGCACCAAGTGCCCAGCTTAAACAAGAAAAGCAGGAGATCACAAGAAAAACAGGATAGAGGACAGAAGTGGAACCCAGTAATGTGGGTAATCTGTGAATCAAGTTATTCTACTCTACATGATTTTTTTAATTAACTTTTGTTTTCAAAAAATGTGTAACATGATCCAAAAGATTCATTAGTTCCAACCTAATCCTGAGGCAAAAGGGATGAAATAAATAGCTCTTGGAGTTTATGAAAGATTTTCCAAGCAACTTCTTTTGTCACTAAAAGACAACTATACTGGTCTAAAACCAGTAAAACTTTCACACTGTAGAATTCACATACATTCAAATCTCCTCCCAACACCTCCAGATTTTTGAACAAAACCCATATAAAATCTATAACCTAAGAAGGTATTTGGTGACAAAGGTGCACCACAGCAGAAAGGCAGGAGAAAGAAAAGAGTCCAAGGGACTTCTACACACCAAGAGTTCATGATGGAACATAGGAAAACTGAGGAAAAGGTATCACTGCCCCATTCTTTGATTTTCTAAACTGACACTGAGCACTTTTATCCCTCAAGCACATTTTCACTTTGGATTCAGTGGTTGCAGAAGAGACCCATCACCCCTTCTGATCACAGCATCTAACTGGCAGTCCTGTCTGGCAGATGGTTCCAATCAGAAAGGAAAGACACTGGACTGGGAATACAGATGATACCAATTTGGGGAGTAGTCCACAGGCTGGCAAGCAAGGCTGCTATTCAGAGGGACCTCGATGGGCTGAAGAAACGGGTGGACAAAAACCTCACTAAGTTCAGCAAAGGCAAATGCTCAGTCCAACATCTGGGATGGAACAAATCACAGAGAGACAGAGCAAGCCCAGGAAAAGGCCAACAAAATGCATCTGAAGGTGGGTTCCATTTCTCACTTACTCTGGGTAAAGGATGAGGCCAGAGAAACTGTGGCTGCCCCATCCCTGGAAGTGTCCAAGGCCGGGTTGGATGGGGCTTGGAGCAACCTGGGCTAGTGGAAGGCAGGGGTTGAGATGGGCTTTAAGGCCCTTTCCAACCCAAACCATTCTGTGATTCTGTGATTCTTTCTCAGTTTCAGAGGAGTCTCACAGAGAGAGTACACAGCCCTCCTGGCTCTCCAGTGGGGCCTGAGCAGGGTTTGTGCTCAGTGATGAGCATTTGAACCCAGCTCTCCTCGCTTCAACAACAGCCCAGCACGGGCCACATTCAGGATCACGGCCCTGATGCTCCCAGCTGCTGGCTAAGCCAATACAGAGTGCAGAGACACCCTCCCAGCTTCCCCTTTTCATCCTGTCACTGCTCCTTCACTCGTGTCAGAGCGTCCTGATGCTGAACCTCGTGTTTTACAGCTGCTGGAGCGGGTTTGAGGCACCAACAGCAGCACGGGGGAATGGCAGGAACTCAGGCAGCAAAAGGACGGGCTCTGACTGTGTGCCAGTGCAACACAAAGCATGAATACCCCTACAGAAATATAACACACAGTGCACTCTAATATCCCTCTGCTGTACCTACAATAGGCAATGCACTTTTGCCGTAGCTCCATTTACTGAAGTACTTACAGATTATGCCACAGCAGCACTTCACATTCAGCAAATATATTTATTGGCATTCTGCAGGGATTTTTACAGCAACAAATTGCAGCCTGCTGTGTTCCAAACCACTCACTTAGGTTGGATATTTGCCTAAAATAATTAGCGTGTTTGGTCCAAGCAGGCATGAGAACACACTACACTTACAGAATGAGTTATTACCGGGGAGATAATAGTGGAACTAGGCTGGATGTCTTCTGATTACAGCTCTCTGGAGGTATATGGGTTATGAGTAAGTTGTTGGCAAGCAAAAGCAAAAATAAAACATGAAATGAAACTAGCACTATAATAGCTCCATAACTGGAGGGAGGAGGGGAGAAGAGAAAACTCTCACTCCCTCCACAGGAAGGATGGAACAACTTGTAGTGAGGAATTTATTATCAGATGCTAGCATGAAACTTCAGTCCCTGACATGATGGCACTGGGAAGGACACTGTAGAATTTTCTCTGGTTTGCACCCTTTTCAGCATTTCAGCTCCTAAAAGAATAATCTGGTTTCTTAAAACAAAACCCTCTCTTCAGGTTTTTTCCACTCTCCCAAAGGGAAGCCTGATTTCATCAAGGAAAACACCCAGCAGCTGGTACTGAAGTAAACAGTTGCTGCTGAGTGCTCAATGCTTTGGAAAAAGAATTATAAATCAGGGCCCAAATATCTCAATTGCCCTAAAAGAGACATGGAGTGATGCCAGAGGGATTGGTGGAGTTACCTCAGACACTGTCAGTGCTTCAAAGCCACACACTCAGGTGCCCAAATATGGACCCAGACCATTTCTGCAGAACTGAAGTACACACATTTCTGGTGTTTAAGTGTGACTGTTACTATGCAAGACTCTGTTTCAGAAGTTCTTACATTATCACTTACATGTGAGTTAGAAGTATCTTAAAATCTCAGGTATTTCTACCTACTGAGTTTTCTTTTTAAAAATGCCATTTTTTCCCAAGAGGCTTTACAACCTTCACTGTGCTCAGAGCTGCCATATTCAAAGGCAAAAAAAACCCCAGGAATATATTCTTTTACCTCTTTTTCATTGCCAGTTATCATTTCCCAGGTCCCATAGTGGCCTTTCTCCTGCCGGAAGAACTGAATGGCTTCTAGGAACGCCTCGACTTCATATGTGGTCTGCTTGAGGAAATCTGGGGAAAACAAAGAGGGACACAAAAGGATTTGCCCATAAATAACCCTTAAAAAACAACAACCCTCCTTTGTTGATCCATTTTCCCATTCCACGTACATCCAGCAGCAATGTTTTTAAATCATTTCCTAAGCCTGAGTGCCTGAAGACCTTGAGCTTTTATTAAGGTGTTGAACTATCCCATTGCACATATGAACTATCACAGGCCACCCCATCCAAGCTGGGAAGTTAAACCAACACCAGCAAGTGGAGGAAGAGGAGGGAAGAGTTTTATGGCATCAAACCTTGTCCATGTAGACTTTGATAAGGCAGCATTAACCTATGAAAGCTCCTCCCCTACACTGATACCTGTGAGCAGTGTAGGATGGCACATAGGAAGACTATGATGCAGGGCCAAAAGTTGGGAATTCTCCCTCTTTAACATGATAGTCAGCTTATTGTGGCATGTTGTGTGCCTTGATAACTTACTAAAGCCCAAGTTAACACTCCCCAATATATTTTAGTTCCTTCGTTTTATAAGGAAACTGATGATTGAGATGATTTTTCATGGATGTCCAGCAAAACAGACCTAAACAAGGTAAGCACCGTGCTCACACCAATTAGCACAAAAAACTTCTGGCAGCATCGTGCTGCTTTCCCTAAATATTTCAGGAATGTTTACCCACAGCTCTGGAGTAGCTGGTTATTGTCCAAGGCCACCTGCTGCTGGACGGTGGCACTTCCCAAAACAAAGTGGTAGCTTGGGGACACCCCGTTGGACAAATGAGTCGCCCTGCCTCAAAATGTAGAAAAGCTCCCTGGAGCAATGTGGCTGCTGGACAAACCTGAGTTAGAAACCACCCCCCAAACACTTCAGGGATTGAAGTGCTGTGTCTTCACTATGAAACAGAGCTCCAGGAGTATTATCTTAAAGAAAAACAAAGCCATAAGGGTTTATTGCCCCTCTCCAAGGTTTTCTACTGCAGCCTTGATCTGCTGAAGTCCTGTCATGTTAGGAAGAAAGGAGGGAAGAACAAGATTGTTGATTCTCTCAAAGGTAATTACGCTGCTTCAAAAGTTCCTAATACATATAAACATTTGTGATGTGAAGAGTCGAGGATTAAGTCCTCAAGCCTTGCTTGTCAACCAACACACTTTATTTTGGCTTGCTCGTAGAGCTTCTAAAGAGAGAGCAGCTTTACAGGAGGTTTGCATACATGCCAAGGGCAATACAGGGATTATACAAATTACGGGAAGCATGGAGGATTAACACTACAGTAATGCCTGAAATGTCTCCTCCATGTGTTTTTACAAAAACAACAGCTACAGAAACCTACAATTAATTTCATCAGGGCTTCACCACTGAATCTTGAAAATGACTGCTTGAAAACTGTCCTGTAGAGATTTTATGTGCGTGGGGCAATGAGGCCTCAGAGCTGCTGAGAGCCCAAATGCCAGAATTTGGCCTTCAGAGTTTCTCCTGGCTGCAATGACTGCAGGAAGGTTTATTACACACACTGGGGGCCACTGAACCCTCCCAGTGACACTCTCGAGATACTGCTCTTGATTTGCAGATATTTAGAGATCCAAAGAGATCACACAAATTCTCCAAGCTCATACGATGATCAAACCAGAAAAAATCAGCCAAGTAAAATCCCAACCCTGCCTTCACTGTCACCTCCACAATTTATACCATTTTTCATACCAAGTCACAAATCAGGATGCTCAAATATCAGTATCAGTTGTAAGTCAGGCTGTTCACTGCCAAGAGAACATCCTCTGACCACAGCTTTAATGAAAGCATGGAGTATTTTACCTGAGAAACAGGTGGAGCATTGCACCTGAAAGCTTTTGTCCTCCCAAAGTTGAACTCTGAATATTCTGAGGAGCAGAGGGATGGGCTGGGCTGGAGGAAGGCAGAACTGCAGCTCCCACAGCCCTCTCTCTGGTCATGACTCACATGTTTTCCTTCTTCACAGCTGTGCTCCCTCCTAACCCAAAGGGCTGGACCTGCTGAGATGGGGATGCGCCAGTGCTGACAAGAATCTGCCCTCTAACATCATCAAGTTTTAAACTCCACGCTCAAGGGAGTATTTCCTCTCCATTCTGACTGCCCCCAGACCCGTAGAGCAGTGGGAAGAAAGTGCTAAAAATCCAAGAGTGATTCATTTGAACAGTTCATGGGAAAAACATCAAGCTGTAAGTGCCATAAAATCCCAATCATGCATTCTTTCCTATGCCAGTAAACACAGGAGACAAACACAACTATGGCAGGCTTGTTACAAAACCAGTTAAAAGTAGAAAGGAAGCTTTATCCTTCAAGGCTACTGCTTAATTTAGGCAATTTCATTCTCACTTTCCATAGGAGGAAAAGATTGCATCAGGGATGAGGCACTGAACGACCAGAGCCAGCCAGAGTGGGGCTGTGCAGAAGCTGCTGGTGAGGCACACGAGACAGAGGCGCACGAGACAGAGGCACATTCATGGCATGGGGCTCAAGAAAAGGGAATTGTACCCCAGCTGAAAGGAGCTGCGCTGCACATCCTCCACCACTCCAGCAGGGAAGAGCCAGGCCTTCTGTGCAGCACACCCAGCACTTCATGAAGGGGACGGCGGCTGCCCTGGCAGGAGCAGCAAAGGCAGGAGAACAAGGACTAAGCTGTTGGGGCAGCCCTGCCTGCGTGACAGACAGAGGATGGGGCGTGGGAGAGGGAAGCACATGCTGCAGCTGCAAAGGGGGCAGGTGGTAAAGCCCAGCAGTATCAGGAACGATTGTTCTCCGGGAGAAAGGACGACACGTGCTCCCCTCTCCTGAATGCCCTCACAGGGGCTTCCCTCCAAAACATGTGGCACCTCTCAGGAGTGATCCATCTGTCCTGCTGTTTGGAGGGAGTGCAGCAATGTTAGGGGAGCCTGGTGCTGTGGTGGTTGTAGATCTTCCTTACCCAAATCCCACCCAAATCCATGAAGTTTACTGAATGTCCTCTGGCAAAAGGCTGGTGAGGCTTTACAGGTACCCAGACTGATGCTGTGTGCTTAATCCAGGCTGCTCTGCTCTTGGAAAATCACCCAAGTGCCTTCTCCAGCTCCTAATGAATGTAACATCCACTTATTTGTGGAGATTAAAACAAAATTCTGTTTAATTTTAAAATAAGAAAACCCACCTGGACACTCGACATACCAAAATGTGGAGCCCAATTTTAACAACAGGTAAGATATGGCTACCCAGAGATTCCTTTCCTAAACACAGCAGAGTAACTGCTTTAAAGCCCCTATTGAAAAGATGGAAGCACATCTGGAAGCACCACGACTTTACCTCAGTCAAAACACTGAGGAGCTCCATGCAAAAACTCCTATCAATAGGCCCCGTTACCAGGAAGGATGAAGGCTGCAGCTGCCTCTGGCTAAAACTGGACTTCCAGCAAATCCACATAACATGAAATCTGGTTTTGAGCATTCCAGTTCAAATTGTGGATGTGTATATACTGCACACTGCTGCACGGGGCAGCTGTTGATGATGTCTGATCACTCAGAGGATGATTTTTCTTAATTCCAATCAAAGGAAGAAGCCATTATAACATTTAAATAGCTGTTAAAAAGCGATTATTTCAATCTCCAGTTTAAACTCTGTGTCCCTCTGAACAATAATTGTTATTAATGGCACTTGGGGACATGGTTTAGTGGTGGCCTTGGCAGTGCTGGGTTAATGGTTGGATTTGATGATCTTGGAGGGCTTCCACAACCTTAATGATTTTAGGATTCCATTCACACTCATTATTGCAGCATGAAAGAGGCTAAAATGGTCATCAGACATCAGGAATGACAAAAACAAACTGAGTGCCCCTATTGCAATCCAGTAAATGTCTTCCTCCCACGTGGGCTTTTCTTGCAATAAATACATTGCTTTTATTGTTAATAGCAGTGCAGGGGTACGTTGACTGTGGATAAAGTGCTTCACCAAAGTGAGCTACACCATGGAGAGTAATCTCAGCTTTTTGGCTGACATTTCACAAAAAGCTGAGGCCCAAAGACACAGATGAACAAGTGTCAAACCAGAATCCAGGAGTCTGAGCTCACAGAGCACGGGTTTGAATTCCAGAAATGCTGACTCTGACACAACCCCCATCACTGAGCACCAGAGCTCGGAAGCAATCCACCCTGGCTTCATCTGCTCCCTGCAGCACTCCCATCTGCAGCTGGGTGACAGCGAATAGCATGTTCCAGGCAGCCCCTGAATCCTTCCTGCAGATCAATAATTGCTAGGGAAGCGCTCTGGCCTCCAACCAGAGCTGTTTTTACAGGAGCTGATCGTGTCCAGGCCCGCAGGCCTTGCCTGGCTCTGCCTCCCAGCTCTGCTCAAATGTCTCTTCCCAGACAAGTCACTCACAACCCCATACAAAAAGCCCACAATGCTTTAATTCCCTCCTACAAGACAGCAGGGCACAGGAATATCCCCTCAAACCATCAAAACCAAAGGCTGGCTTTGGCTGAAGAGTGAGGAAGGCAGGAGGACAGTCCCTGCGAGGAGATGAAGGTGACCAAGGACTCGAGTTGGGTGGTGTTTCACAGTAGAACATCACTTACTATTAATTTTTGGAACATGATAAATGAATAGAAACTGCATTTCAGCTTATGCTTTTCCTTGCTTCTTCAAATATTTGGTGGAGAGCTGTGCTAAAACACCTCTTGTAACAACTCTTTCTTGTTGGTCACCTCATAGAGCACTTTCCTGGGACAAGAAAAATCTCTGTGCAGGTATTGGTGAAGAGCCTTCCTTCTTGTGATGCTACAAATACACACTAGGAGGTGGATAAAAAATACTTGGAATTTTAAGTCCAGTCTCAAAAGACAGTGCTTCCACTCCTTCTTATTTCCTCAACAGAACAGATTTCATGCTGCAAAATGCAAATTACATTTTTTCCCATTTTCTCATCCTTCCAAGTCATCCCCCTCTCACCTTGGCATCTGTTTCTTCCAAATATATTTAAATTGATGCTTTTCCCCTGCTTTCCATACCCAAGCTCTTCAAATATATAAAAAAAAATCCATTTCAACTGATTTTTTTTTCTTTAATTCAGTTCTTTGCAAACAAAAGCTGGTAAAAAAGAAAATACACCCCCCCAAACCAACTAAATAGACAGGACACTGCCATCTCTTGTACTGGTACTTCAAAGGTAGTGCTTACACACTGCCATCCTAAAGGCTTTGGGGTGAAGGCAGCTGGAGAGCATCAGGGAATAAGAGACGTTCCTGCAGTTAAGGAATCACTCTGCCAACCTCCCAACACCACAGCTGGGGACTGCCCAAAAAATAAAACAATGAGCATGATAAAAAATTATTTCCCTTTCTAAGAGCTCATGTGAGTGCCCAGCACATTTTAAGAGTTGATGTTGTAAGGTATCACAGGCAGCTGTAAAAAGGCCATGGCCATCAACTCCAACAAAATAAAATTGTGGGAATATCTGCCTCCAAAAAATAAGCAACTGGTCCCAACCCAACAGAGATGTCAGGTAAAAAAAGGAGAGAATCCACTTGCTTGAACCTGGGGAGATGAGGAGACCTCAGGAAAAGACAGGTTGCCCAGGGCTTGTAAAACAGCTCCAGCACTGCTGGAAATGATGCTCTGAATGAAGGGACACCCCATTTCCTGTAACAAAACGGAGTCCTGGCATGGCAGTGCCCAAAGTGGGAACAAAGTGAAATACAGAGAATGCCCTGGGCCAGAGAGGCAGCAGCCTCCCAGCTCTGATGATCTCCCAAGAGCGCTGTGCTGCCCCATCCTTCACAGACATGTGGTGTGAGGCTGCAACCACCAACAGAAGCTGCAGGAGGTCACTTCCAAAGGGGATACAACCCTGCAATAACATGCTGGATTTATTGCAAACGCAGTTTGGCAGCACAAGTTCCCCCTGAGAGCACCAAACCAGCACTGAGCAGGGTTAACAGTTTGACTGGCATCACACAGTGCCCCTGTAAAAGCTGTTCAAAGCAGCACCAGACAGGTGACAGGGAACCTGCCTCTGATGGCACCAGCAGCTCTGTGTTCCATCACCTAAAACATGAATGAACACTGCACAAACACACCTAAAGAACCACATTATCACTTCTCTCTGATAATTTCCAAGCACTTTCCAAATCAGCTACTCTATTCCTGGAGCAGGTGGGAATTTGGAGAAGAGAAGGCTCCGGGGTGACTTTACTGCAGCCTCTCAGTACCTGAAGGAGCTACAGGAAAGGTGGAGAGGCACTTTGGACAAGGGATAGAGTGACAGCACAAGGGGCAATGGCTTTGAGCTGAAGGAGGGTAGATTTAGATGGGAAATTGGGAAGAAATCCTTCCCTGTGAGGGTGGGGAGGCCCTGGCACAGGTTGCCCAGAGAAGCTGTGGCTGTTCCATCCCTGGAAGTGTCCAAGGCCAGGCTGGATGGGGCTTGGAGCAACCTGGGCTAGTGGAAGGTGTCCCTGCCCATGGCAGGGGGTGGCACTGGATGGGCTTTAAGGTCCCTTCCAACCCAAACCATTCCAGGATTCTGTGATTCTGTGATTTCCCTGCTGAACTTCGAAGCTGGAGCCTGAGCACCACCTCACACCTGCACAAATGGGTGTCCTCACAGCCCCTAAAACACATCAGGTGGGGGGCACAGGGCAGTGGCTCCTCTGCACCACCCCACGCTCGATAACACGTTGGAAAAAGAGAATCAGCTCGAGGTGAGAGAGGCAGGAAGACTGTAATGGCAATTATGATTTTAGCACATTCACCATCTTGGGTGTTTCAGGATGAATGTCACTCCTCCAGACTGAAAATCCTCCCCACAGTGTAGGCAAGCAGGCTGGCTGAACAGCAAGGACTGAAGGAACTGATGCTGTAGAGAAACAACTTCCCAAAAAGAGGAAAAATATCCTTATTTGAAGCAAAATATTCTCTCTTATACAAAAAAAAATTTCCATATTGTGTCCTAAAAAATGTCATGAGTTTAGCAGCTCCCCACAAGCCTCATCAAAGATATTTATAGTGAAATGGTTTTGAATGTTATGACAGCATTAATATTGCTCTGGAACTTCACACATCACTTTGAAAAGTCCAGTTGTGCCTCAAACATGTCTGGGGAAAGACCAGCCATGGTCTCATGGGGATCACAGGAGATCTGACCTTATGAAACACAAAGCAATTTAATTAATCAAAGTGCAGCAGCTGCTGTGAGAGGAGCCAAGTCCTGGTAGATGAAGGACTAAATACTGTCTTCATTACTACCTTTTCCCACCCCAAATTACCACACAATCCTTCCAAAAGGCCTCACTTTCATCCCTGTGCACGAGGGCATTTTTCTTTAATGTCATGAAAAGCAATTTCCTCCTCAGTTCTACTTTAATTGCTCCTTCCACATCCATCAGAAGCAGGCAACAAGGAAATCCTTCCCTTCAGCTGCCCCCTCTGGAGAAGCAAAGCCACCCTGTCTGTGGCATGAAGGCTCAGAAATCCTTCCCAAGTGCTGTTTGGACTCGAGACAGCTGCTCTGCTCTTATATGGAGACACAGAAGTAGATTAATATATAGACATACATATCCTTCTCTTAACTATTTCATGGCAGCTTCTCAACCTTTACCAACACTTCAGCAATTATTCTGAACTATAGTCCAAGAGCTGGTAAGTCCTACATGTACTATAAACATGTACCATAGGAAAGTTAGAAATAACTATGAGAAAAACAACTATCAGATAAATTTAGAGTTGAAAATGTGGACACAGAGACTTTTAGGCAACCCTAAAAGTCAGAGATGGAGAAAAAAAGCTGACCCTGTCCCAGTTGTCTTGATGTAGCCAAGCCCCCCCTGAGCTTAAAACTACATTTTGTCTTTGTCTCTTGCCTCATGTATTTTTTTTCTTGTGCTTATTTCATGTATTTATTGCTCAAGACAATTTTTGGTGTTGTTCCTGTTGAAATTGGAGATGACAGGATATGGTTTTTGAAAGTCCCTCAGCTTCCTGTGTCAGGAGGGTGATTCTCAAGATAACGGATGTGAAATCAAACCAGATGAAAGAAAATAAAATCCTGAAGTGAAACTCTGGGTCTCCCAGAACGAGCCACTTGTAGTTTCCTTCTCATCACACAGACTTCCCTCTATCCCAGCACCAAGGGGTTGGGCCTCTCCCCTTTTAGCAGCAAATACGAAGTGAAACACATGCAGAAAACGAGAGGACTTCCTAAAAAACAAATAATTAAATAAAGGCTCAGAAGAAACTTCAGTCTGATTTTCAGGGCATACAAACATAATGGAGAATGGGGAGTATTGGAGCACTGTGAATATTTTGAGCCTTTCCCTCAATATTGCCATTTTGGACTGCCAGAGCATCCCCAGTGCAGGTCAGGTGGTCATTTCAGCAGCCAATTTCCCCCAAAATTTGAGGAGTGCAGTTCTCAAGGTTTCACTGAGAAAATGGGGAGCAAGAGGCAACCAAATAAGTCCAGGCTGTGGATGAAAGTGGAGGGATCATGGAGATAAGGCAATGAACCCCATGCTGCCACCACATCTCCCCTGGGAGTAATTTGTTTCCTCCACCTCAGCTCAAGCACAGCCTCTTTAAAAACCTGAGGAGTTTTAAACCTAAGTATTACATAAAATGCTACACTGATGGAGGTCTGTCCTGCAGGGACATTTGGGAAGAACAGGCTCCCTGGAAGCAGTTCCCCTCTATCCAGTCCCCTCTGAGTGCTGGGGCAGCCGGGCTGGGTCCTGGTGCCCATCAGTTTGTTGGGGTTCCTCTGCTGCTCCCTGGGCACTTGTGTTTTCATTAATTAGCCCTTAATCACAGATTTAAAAGCCTTTGATCCACATATTCGATCAATAATAAAGGAAATCATTGTCTCCTCAAACTGCCAAGCCCCCATCAAATGAGTACAAAGGACAAACACAGCAGGAGCACTGGGAGGGGAATGACAGGAAAACGTGCCACCCGTACATCTGAATCCCATTTCCAAGCGGTGCTCAGTGAATCCAAACGCTTTTGTTCTGACCAGAAATCCCAGAAACACAGGCTGGGCTGGTTATTTGTACCAGAGGGACTCCAAAGAGAGGGAAGAGCTGAATGCCAGGGCGGCTCCCAGCGCAGGACCACACGCTGGGTCACTCCAGCTCTGCTTGGCGGGACTCTGCTTCCTGGGGGAGAACACACTGGACCCCAAAACTCCTCCAAGGCCCTGCCCAAAGCCCAGGGGGATTCGTTCCTTTCCAGGAGGGGCAGATTACAGCAAGGACAGAAAGGCAACTTCTGATCAGACATTACATCTGCCTTTGTCCTGCCCCTGCCAAATCTCCCCTGGCAAAAGTGAACTCTCTTTCAGAAGACGTGGGGTGAGTGCTGCCTTGGCTGGTGCTCTTTACCCCACTAAATCACATTCCACAATTGAACTCGAAGGGTTTTTCACATTTCTGCTCTCTTTTCAAGTTTATTAAATAAAAACACACAGCCAAAGTTTACATCACAAACCTCACTACCCCCAGTACTGCTGCACGTGCCTGTAACTTTGTTCACACACACGTTTTTTGTCAGCAGAATTCTTTGCAAATAAGCCTTTAAAAAGTATTAATAAAGTCATGGTTTTCAGTCATGTGAGAATGAATATAAATCAATATGAAGACCTTGGAAAAAGAAGTTCACTCCCCGGGCAGAGTTCAGGTTACTGGGGTGCTTGTCTGTGATCATTTTTCCACTTGCAGCACCTAAGTCTCCAGGAGATGATATAACTCCAAGAAATCCAGAAAATATGGGCTCCTGTTTCCTTGTCAGCTGTTAAAACCCTTTTCCTGATGTAACAGTAGGTCCTAATCCAGACTGTCTTTTTCTATCAATCACCCTGTTGGGCAGAAATACTGAGGCAGAGAGGGTGAGCCTTGAGGAAGGCACTGGGGTGTCACTAAGCATCTTCTCTCAGATAAAAACTTGACCACAGGAAAAGCTGAGAGGGATAAATCCTGGAACAGATGCACAAATGAGCAATAGCTGAGCCGTATGAAATATAATAAAGTGCAGACTTGCAGGCTTTGGAGATGGAAAGGACCTATTAGGTCATCTAAACCCAGCTTTTGCCAATTCAGGATTGGCCCCTAGAGTGATGTGCTGAACTTTAGGAAAAAACCCAGGCTGCCAAAAGCTTTGTCAAGCCTGTTACACTTTGCTCCAGGAGAGAAATGAAAAACCCCAACCAAAGACCTAATGAACAGGCTTCAAGTCATGGAGTGCCAGGAAAACTTGATTGTGTCTCCATCTCTTGATGAGGAGCCAAGTCCAGAGGACTTTCATCCTGTACAACTGCCACAGCTAAAACCAGGCTCACCAGAACTGAAAGCCACAGAGCCAGGCTTTGCCCTCGGGTTCCTCCAGCAGCTCCACAGAGAATATTCACTGAGGTTCAAGCTACTGGGAGGTGCCAAGTGAAGGCCTCTTCCCTTCAAACTGCTGCCTCCAGCCTCTGTTCATCCAGCCAGGAAATGGTATCTGGAGCTGCTTGCTCTGGGAGGCTCCCAGAGCCAGGAGGACACTGTGTCTCACCACCTCCAGCAGGGCTGGAAAGGAGCTGGGGAGGGGGAGCACGGAGTGTGAGGGTGGGGACCAGGAATCCTGGGAAGAAGCACCTGCCAGCAACCACCCCTGAGACCACACACATCTTAAGAAACTACCTAGAAACACAGTCCTGTGTGTTTTCATCATGGGAATGGAGTCCTGCAGGAGACCAGGAATGCCTTTGGCAGTGGAGACAAGGGAGAAGAGATGGAAGCCGAGAAGGATCCGTGGAGGACAGTGGGAGACAGCTGTCTGAGGGAAATGGGGTGAAGCTGATGGCCAGGACACTAAAGTGACAGCTAAAAAACATCCACTGGGAGCCACTTCTGTAAGTACCAGGGGCTGTTCACACACTGCACTCACAGTTCATTCATCTACAAGCACAGGCTTCAGGCCCAGTGAGCTGAGATTGCTGGAGAAGTTTCTGAGTGTTCCCACCTCCCACCAAGGGCAGCAAGAGCAGATGGGACTCAAAAGTGACACTAAAGGCATGGAGGAGCCTGGAGACAGGTGGGGGAACTGGGGCAGCTGAAAAGCAGGAAAGCATTTCTTTTTCTGAAGGATCCAACTCATCCAATTTCACGGGAGCAAGGTTTTTATAACCCTAGCAAGCCAAAAGTTTGGTTTGTTTTAACTTCTCTAGTCTAACATACTCAGAAAGTGAGATTTAAAATATCTCTTTGTGCAAACAACCCATACTGTGTCTTACACACCATTCACGGACCAGTTCCACGGTTTAACCATGAATGGGGCTTGAGCTGCCATCAAACACCTGTTGGATCACAAGTGATACAACACCACAGAAATGTCCTGGGAGACTACACTCCCTCCACACTGTACAACCTGCTCTCCTATATGGCACATGGTGGGATTGCTGGGGTGTCCTGTACAGGGCCATGAGATGGACTCGATGATCTCTGTGTGTCCCTTCCAACTCGGGGCATTCTGTGATTTTATGATTTATGATTCTTGCACCTGGGATTAATTTGTCAAGCTTGCAAAACACAGGGAGGGTTTCCTGTGCCACTTTTAGTAAACATCTCTTTTAATTTCGTATCCTCATACTGGATTTAGATGGACTGACAGACAGAGCAATTCCCATGTTCTCTAGCCAGGCTTACTTCCCTGCACCCCAAATCCCCCCTAACTGTGCTCCCAGCAGAGCAGGAAGCAGGGTGATGTTGCCTCGTTCCTCGAGGTGCACTCACCGTGGTTGGAGTGTCTGACACAATCCCCCAGCACGGCGCTGAACTCCCTCTGGGCTCCGGGCTCCGGGAAGCAGAAGTAGCTGTGCCGGGCAAAGGGCTGCCACAGGTACACCGGGAACTCCTTCGGGAGCTGCACAAAGGCTGGAGTCACCTCCTTCTCACTCGACCCTGCACAGAAACACACCCCCATTGGAAAGCTGCCCATTTCTTGGGGTGGTTGGCTCCTTTGCTAGAGGGAAGCATGAGACAGGAAAAATCGTCTGCTTCCCAATCCAAGGAGGGCAGGGGGACACGGCTGGGATGGGCACACTCAGCAGGCACCAAACACCTCGCCACCTTACACCACAGCAACATGGCAGCCTCCTGCTTTGTGTCCAAGGTGGCCAAAAACTACACAGGCATGGTAAAATTCCAAAGAAATTATTTCACTGGATTGCAGCTGGTGGGGAAATGGTTTTCAAGTGAGGAAGTCAGTGTGGGCAGCTCTGGTCCCTGCCACAGAAAGACCATATAGGAGCATATGGACTTCCATGTAGGAACAAACTGCATTAAACCATGTTGGAACAGCAGTGCTTCCCTTGGCTCCAGGGTTTCCAAACACACCTGCACTTAAGAACTGTCCCTTCGAGCCCTTGTGGGTGAAGCAAAGAAGGCACCAAGTACCTCCACTTCCCACCTGCCCTGAGCCTCTGTGAGTCCCTGTGCACAGGAGCTGCTGGACAACACATTTAGGGGTGACCAAACCCCATCCCGGGTCACTGCTGTGCTTTGAGAGCCCAGACACAGGAGGGTCATCTCAGAGGGTCTTAGGCATCGCACAGAAAGGGAAAGGGGGCATAAAAGTCTAACTGAGGCCCTCTTTTTTCAAAGGGAGAGCCATGGGAAGCCCATGTTGCTCAATCCCAACTGCTACTGAGCTGTGGTGACACACAGAGGACACCCCCAAGCCCCTCTGACCACCCCTTGCCTTGGAAAAGGGTGTAAGGGGGCACCTCCCAACAGTCGCAACTTTAAGTAGGATGAGACAGGACTTAAAAAATAAATCCTTGTCTTCATGGTACCCTCATCCCTTTCATTACGTGGCATTCCATTGTCCAAATCTGACTCTGCCACATGAGATCTGCTCCCTGAAAGCCTGAATTTTCTCTGTCTTTGTGCAGTGGGGGCAGGCAGGACCACAGCAGTTCCCATCCCAGAAACAACAAACTCAGCAGCAGCAGCAGCAGCAACCTTCCTGCCCTCTCTGTGGGACTCATTATCAGCTGTGAGTCAACACAGGCAGCTGGCATCTAAAAATGGAAACAAATAAACCAGGAATATTAACAAAGCCCGGGAACAATGGTGGTGTGGTTCCTGCCCTGCTTCTGCACAGCTTCCATGGCTTTGTGCCGGGATGATGGGAAGAAAGGGAGCCTGCATTTCTCTGAATGTCAGCTCGGAGCACCTTCTGTGTTCATCCACCCTGGAGCTGTTCTCTGACTTGGGAAAAGGGCTGTGGGCATCTTCTTCTGCCCTGTTTTAATGTGGAGCCTGAAAGCCTTCCCAGAAGAGGGAACAGAATAAGGAACAGAGCCTGGGTTTTGGCAACTCAGGGCTTACCCACAGGATCTGGAAAATGTTTATCAGACAGCAAATTGTAATCTTCTTCTGAAGTCAGCACTTTGCCTCCTGCAGGAACAACGTGATATTTAGGGCTGGCTCCTTTCTGGTAGGCCTGGAAAATCAAGAAAGAGGGAGTATCATGAAACAGAGATTTAAGGAGAGGGAAAACATAAAATATGCAACTCATTGACAAAGCCAGGAGTTGTTTTCCATGATCCTTGTAGGTCCCTTCCAACTCAGGATATCCTATGATTTTAATGCATGGGGGTATTCCCAAAAGGGAAAATCTTTTCATCAGGCTGAATTCTGGATATGTTCCCTAGACATGTCAGATCTAAAATACAGTTAAATATAAAAACATGTTTGAAAATACCCTCTTAGTGCTTATCTCTCGTGGGGAAGAGTCAGGGACGGAAGGGAGGAGAAAAGGATGGAATTTTCTCCTTAGCCCTCTTTGTTTGATTTGTCAGCCAGGACTAGTTTGACTGTGGCCAAATGAAAAACTTCCCTGTAGTCAACCTGAGGCCACTACTACTTTTAAGTAGCACAACTGCTACTTAAAATCCAACTGCAGGAGCAGAGGGATGCATTACAGTGACACACAGATAAGAAGTGTTCTGGGACAGGCAGAGGAAGGTTCAAAGTGCTGTCAGAACGATTTGCTAGTTCTTGCAAACACATATTGCCAAGGTTTTACCCTCAGCCATCCCCCTGGCAAGGCTGGAGCCACCGGGACGAGGACAAGGCTTCATCCAGTACTGCTGAAGGAGAGGCAGCAGCAACTCCACCTGGCACCAGTTTATTTGGGAATGGACAAGAACATCCAAGGAAGAAGCACTTACCTCCTTGGTCTCAAAGCAATCCACAGTGTAGTCATTTCTGATAACGACATATCTGTCCTTCCACTTCTTCAGATCCTCCGCGAAATGCAGCAGCTCTGCTTCGTACAAGACTGTCCCCGCTTCCCCTGGGGGCTGCAAAGACACTCTGTGAGCTCTGAGGCTGCTCTGGACCCCTGGCCAGTTGGAAGCTTTCATTCCTACATTTCCAGAAGGCTGCTACGAGGGCTCTGGAGCCTTCAAATGCACTTTGGAGTCACAAACATCCCTCTGATTTGGGCAGATACGACATACACAAGCAGATTCTTGCAGCCTGAGCTGAGGAGGAAGCAGAAGAGCTCTGCCTTCCAAAAATACTGCCAGATTTCTGAGACAGAGATGTGATTCTTTCAGCTGGTGTGCTGAATGCAAGACCTTAGAATCCTGGAATGGTTTGGGTGGAAAGGGACCTAAAAGATCACCTCATTCCAACCCCCTGCAAAATGAACTGTAGTTCATGAACTCCCGTTTTCCACTATGTCCTAAAAACATTTCACTGATGCAGCAAAGAGTTTTATTATAAAATAGTAAGTTGTTTCTCATTTCTCTGTAGCACTTTTGCATCTGTGCTCTAGTAACTGATACATACCTTCCTGAAAAACACAGCTCTTCTATTATCCCACCTCTTCCATCATCCCTCCTCTTACATCCCACCTCGGTGCTTTACCCGACTCGTTTCCAAAGCACTGGAAATTCACGATTGCCCATATGGCCAGAAAATTTAGATTTGTATCTTCTTAACATTGAAGGCTGCATTTTCCTCAAATAAAGAGGCTTTTGTCTCTCTTTTTGTCTCTCCTCTAATAAAAACCAGCTTCCCATAGCTCATTCCACAGAGGGAATTATTGCCATCTTCTTCACGGAACCCTGAGCCGTGGATGAAAGGATTAATTATGTTTTCCTCTTCCCTGAATGTGTGATCTGTGTCCCTAGATTTTGCAGAACCCTGCAGTCAGCAGGAAGCAAATAGTTTTGTCCAAGTGGCCAACTCTCTGTACCGGGAACTTGTGCCACGGATTTCCTCACACTACAATAAAACAACTAAACAAGACCAAAACAAACATGAATTTTCAAAAGTACAACTTGAAACCTGCACCCAAACATAACTTTTCCACCTCAAACCTAACTGAACCAAGTCCAACATCTCCATGTGCAAATTATTGTGTAAACTTGCGTTATAGATAAGAAAACATGTGTAAAATGCCACAGATGCACATTTATTATGTTTTCAACTATCCAATAGAAGAAGCCGAAAGAACACTGTGCTCGTCTATGTAGAAACATTTACATAACTTTAAAAATATACTTTGGGTTGATTTTTAGAAGCTCTGAGTATCTGTGCCACTCTTACCTCTCCTTGAGGGCACTGAATGCAGGGAAGAACAAGAAAACCCAGTGCAGGCAGTGCCCAATAAACTTCCAGCTCACGTTTTTCACACATTACAACTTCTAAAGGTCCGATTTAAATAGCTAATATGTTAATTATTCCACGCAGGAGAGCCTTCCTACCTTGGTTTTCAGGAAGCAGGACTGGGAATGCCGGTGCTGCTCCAGCTCCTCCTGCACGTGCCTGCAGAAGGCCACGGCGTACTGGCGTCGGTAGTGTGGGCTGAAGTTCTTGATGATGGCCTCTGTTTTTCCTGAAGCAGGAATAGAGATTTTAGTGTATTTCATGTTATGTGGCTTCACAAACTGCAGTGCAGAACCAAAGCACTTATCCCCAGAGACCCCAAATTCTCCTCTTTGGGAAAGAGAAGTTTCGGCGTGACCTGATTGTGGCCTCCTGGTACCTGAAGGGGCTACAAGAAAGGTGGAGAGACACTCTGGGCAAGGGCTTGTAGTGACAGAACAAGGGGGAATGGCTTCCCACTGCCAGAGGGCAGGGTTAGATGGGAGATTGGGAAGGAGTTCCTCCCTGTGAGGGTGGGGAGGCCCTGGCACAGGTTGCCCAGAGAAGCTGTGGCTGCCCCTGGATCCCTGGAAGTGTCCAAGGCCAGGTTGGACGGGGCTTGGAGTAACCTGGGCTAGTGGAAGGTGTCCCTGCCATGGCAGGGGGTGGCACTGGACGAGCTTTAAAGTCCCTTCCCACCCAAACCGTTCCATGAAAATCCTGCCCAAGGACCTCTTGCTGCACAGATCAGGAAACCCTCAGAGATGCACTCAGAGAGAATTTGTCCAGAAAAACACTGGCTTTGGGACACTGTTTTCCTTCTAAGAGTGAGCAAAACATACCCCAAATCCATTTCTCCAAGGAAAGATGCTGTCTGCCTCTCCCTGGGAAATGCTGCCAGAGAGCTGTGAGGGTTCAAGGGCTGAAAGGGTTTTCAAAGCAAACCAATAATACTGGCTAATGTTCAGCCATATTAGCCAATTTTATCGCTTAGTGAGATTTTAAAGCTCACTCAAAGCCCTACAGACGATTCTTCTAGGCTTGGGTGCTGCAGTCTGGTCTTTGTTTTAATGTAAACAGATACTCAGTCAGGCTGCAATAAACACCAACCTTGTATTGTCTCGATATAATCAAGATCTCATCAGTGGCAGCAACAGCAGTGAACACGCTGACAGTCTCATTTCTGAGAATCTTACAACAATTTGCAAGTAATTAACTCATTAACCCTCCCAAAGAAATAATGATGCTTTGCAAACAGAGAAGTGAAGCTAAAAGTTAAAGGCATGTGCATATATGGGACTCCAAAGAGTCTGTGGCAATGCAAACACCACCTGGGCTATGGTCTAGAGAGCATCCCAAACACCCTGGATAATGGAGAGATCCCTTTCTTCTTGGCATTAAGGAGTTCCTTGCCAAAGGGCTTTTTCTGAGCATACAACAGACAACTGTCATTTCACATCTCGAGCAATTTTGATGCTTTCCAAATTTCATTTTTGTTCTGCTCGAGGAAAAAATACCAAATTCTCTGTATGAGACCAAAAAAAAGGGTAGTTCCCAAACTAAGATTCCATGAAGTCCCTCTACAGACCCCTAAACCAGGAATGGCACTCGGCATTCCTGAAGGGCCAAAAAGGGAACTGTGACCTCCAGAGTTCTGGAAAAGCTGAACCACCTGCATCCTTTAAGGATATATATTCCCTTACTGACAAACTCCTCCCAGCACTACCACCAGAAAGGATTCACTGGGAGTTTCCATGAGGTTTCTGGATTTTACAGCCTGGGCTGTGGCTCTGCAGCAGCTCTAGTGAGATCAGAGAGAGCTCTTGACAGATTTGCAGTTTCAAGCACAGTCCTTCTAAATTAACCACGCAAAACTTCCTGCATTACTACTGGTTTTACTGCCATTTCTCACCAAAAAAAAGGGCTTTAAATGCCAGCGCAGTTCCCAGGACGTTCATGTCTTTTTTCTTCTTAAATAATTTTAAATATAGTCAAAAAAAGCAGAAAAGCCATGGATCATACCATGGGATTTTATGGGAGAAAGTGCACAGGATGCTATGGTCAAAAATTCATCACATCTGGCTACCAATTTCCATTTTAAACCCCCAAATATGTGTGGCTGAGTCTGGCATGGAAAACAAGTTAGTTTGCTAAGGAGTTCACAGAGATGGGCAATGGCAAGAGATTTTATAAGGTGCTTATTTCAGGTCCAGCTCTGATTTGCTCCTCATGTGGGGCACTACCAGAATGGTAGAGGTAATTTCATCCATTCAGAGAGCCACATTTTTTAATTATGCCAGAGATTATTGCGCAGAGAAGCTGTGGCTGCCCCAGCCCTGGAAGTGTCCAAGGCCAGGTTGGATGGGGCTTGGAGCAACCTGGGCTAGTGGAAGGTGTCCCTGCCCACAGCAGGGGTGGGACTGGATGGGCTTTGAGGTCCCTTCCAACCCAGGCCACTCCGTGATTCTATGAATTATTCCATAATTTCCTGGCATGGATGTGCAGGCGGAAGAAAAAGCTACAAAATGGACACGACCTTTCATTCCAGCCAACCCTGGGTAACCAGCTCAAGAGGGGTGACCTGAAGCCTTCTTCTTCTCAACCATCAATGGGATCGCTGCCTTCCACTAAGCTGGGAGCCCTTTTTGTCCCACTCCTGCCCCATTCCCATCACACACCACAACAGGAGACGGACCCGCCGCCCCCGCGAGCCCGACCCGGGCACACAGAGGGGCCTCGGGCAGGGCTGGGAGGCAGAGCCTGATCCCAGCCATCAGCTATGGAACCTATGGAAGTCTGGCACACATTTACTGGTGGGACAGCACCGGGTGACAATCTGGACTCCAAACCTTCAGTTTTAAGACAGATTTTTGGAGACCTGATTACAGGATGTGCTTGGGTATAATAGCAGGATATGGTGCTGCTGGAGCAGAAAATCCCAGCCCTTTAAAAACCAGTCTGCTCTGGGCAGAGGCATAAACTTATTCTCCAAATAAGGACAAAGCTTCCCCAAACCTTTTTTAGAGCATTTTTTTCCTCTGGTCCCAGCCAGCAGTAGGATGTTGTTGGCCCCGGCCCCGGTGGAGTTTCCTGCTCAGGGTTTGCCCCTATTTTCCACCATGGCTTTTTCTTTTCCAGTTTGTAGTGGCCTCTTACTCTGTTGCAGAGGGCCCTGGGACACTGGACCTCATTTGACTAGTGCCTGCATCCTGTAGTAAAAATTTGTAGAGGAAGCGGGACAAAGAACAGAATTCTGGTGTTGGGAAAAAACTTCCAACAATCGCAGGAAATATCTGTAATTTTTGCAAAAGTCTTTCAGTGGTGGCTAAATGGCCTCAGAAGTGTGAGCCTTCACTGTCAACATTGCTTAGATCAGCTTGAAGGACAATGACTAAAGAGAAAGGAACTCTGCAATTCATAATATATATGTGAGATACGTGACACTGATGTCATTTTTATGTGCAGACTATGATCAACCACAATATGAATCGAGGAGCAAATGTTTCAGGCCTTTTCTTCCAGTCTTTGCACTACTTGTTGCAAAGGACTTCTGCATTAAAAATACTCCTCCCTCTTAAAATTAGAAGAAAAGTTTATTTAAAGAGACTGTGAGTGGCACCACACAAGGACCTGGCAGTGCTTGGCTCGACAGGAATCTCAGCACTACCTGGGGGTGGGAAGAGAAGTGGCCGGACCCTTGAGCCATTGTTCACCCATGGATCTTTAAACTCTTTTGGTTTACAGAAGATAAAAATACACTATCTGAAAATAAACACGATGGAAACAGTCATGAGTAACAGAAACTCTTCCCATGAAATGATAACATGGGGCAACTAGAGATAAAATACTCCAGGGCAGTTGAAAAATGAGTTCCCCTAATTCTTTTCCAAATTTAGTGTGGCTGGCTTAGTCAGGGCTGTTTATATGGAGCAAGGCCAACCTTCCCACTCGGTTGGTCTGGCAACGGCACAGCTCCAGCCTGTACAACTGGGATGTGAACCCCAGCAGCTGGATGTTTATCCTAGGAGAATGCAGAGCTTGGTCAGCTCCAGGAGAAGCCTCCATGCAACCTCCTGGTCCTGTGCAGGGCTGGGAGCTGGACTCAGTCATCCTTGTGGTTCCCTCCCAACTCAGGGTATTCTGCCACTCCATAAACCAAAATTACCAACAGGGAAGACAACAGTGGTGGAGGTGGAAGGATTTCTGTCAAATTAATGTGCTGAGGGTCCATTCCCCCTTTGTTGAGGGTTTAGATCCTGCTCCAGAACAAACCTTGCTGATGCTTCATGATGCATCTCCTGTTCTGCAGCACAAGTTACGATACATCTTTTAAGACTAAAAACAAATGTCACTGTGCTGAGAAACAGGAAACATCTACCACTTGTCCCTCTGGAAATCAGTAATCATCCCCCAGATTGGTTTCTTCTTGCTTTCCCACTGCCTTTGACCTTCTTAGCTATGTGACACCTTGCTGGACACTTGTATGGAACTCCCAAGCCATCAGCCCCCATCATGGTCTCAAATACCCGACTTTTCAGTGTGGGTGTCACTGCTTGGACTGAAATAAACTGAAATATAACTTTAAAAAGCAAGGGCAGCCTTTGGCAAGTGCTCCCAGGAAGTCCTGCTGGTGTTTCCACTGGCTTCCAGCCTGGTGCAGCCCGGACAGCTCGCCCTGCCACACTCCACTGCTCTCAACAACATGCTGCCAAGTGGCCAGGACAGAGGCAGGGCAGGAAAATTCAGGAAAAAAGGCCAGAAAACAACAATGTCTTGGCTGGCATGGAGGAGAGAGATTGCTCACACTCACCACACCTGAGCCACCTGGAAGTTAAGGATGGAAAGAAGCAAGGACTTGCCACGAAAGTTATTATTTCACTTAAATATTGGTGTTTGGTAGTAAGATGACCCTTCCAAGAGCAGGAAGATGATCATGTCCCTTCCTCTTCGTAGCACAATTGCTTGCACTCAGCACTTTTTGGAAGGGGTTTCAAAAAAACACCATGACCAGTGATAAAGATCTCTTTGGAGGGATGGGAACATATATTTTTAAACTATTTATGCCCCTTGGAAAGCACACTTTGTGCCTCAGGGGACATCAACTGTAAAAAGGTAGATTATTTGCCATATTGAAGCAAATCCTAGACAAAATAAAACCTAAAAGAAATAAGCATTGTGTATGCTGAGTGTCAGTACATCCAGCACTTCTAACAAGTGAAGTGGTGAGACAGAACAGGAACAAATCACTTTATCTTTGTTTTCTTCCACCAAGCCACAATCAAAGTTGTCAGAAATCAATGTAAAATGATCAGCTGATCATACCCACATGGTGCTTCACCAGCCAGGATGGAACCCACAACTGGGGACATGCTTTAAGTGATAAACTGTAAACTTTACTGTGTGCCTTGATGTTATACAGCAAATTCAGTACTGAGAGCTTAGAAATTACTATCCATCCATCCTTCATTCCACATCCATAATCTGATTCTCATGGCCCTTCAAGGCAGCAGCAAAATGAGCTAACAAACTAATTTCAGTGTCCAGCTCACAGGCCAGCTTCATCCCAAGCCTGAGTCAAACACAACCTTTGATGGAGGTCAACATCTCAGATTGCAGATGCTCCCCCTGAGCCCTGGGAAAGTAATTCCCTTTGGCATATCCCGACAGTGCCCATCACCTCCCAGTGCTCTGGGACATGGAACAGTGCACCAGGAATGACCAGCAGCTGGTTCCCTCTTTCCTACAGTGGAGTGCTTGCAATACCACCCAGAAACTGTTTAAAAGTAAAGCACTCCCAGACTTTACCTCCACATCCAAGGAGGCAATGTAAACCTCCCTCTTTGTTGTTGGAAGCAGAGCTCAGTTTGATCTTTATTTATAAAACAGTATTTCGATTACTCCTGAGTCAGGACTTAATACCTGTTCTGACAAAAAGGGAGGGCAGACACAAATCCCAGGCTCTGATTTGGCTGGATCACCTCTCCACAGGTTTGTCTGCACTCAGCCAAGTTCTCCAGTGGAGCCACCCCTGTTCCCCAGAAAGGAACGTGTGGTTTGCACCTGATAAAATACCGAAACCAATTATTTACTCTCAGCTCGTTTTCTGTTAATGGAGGCTGCTCTTATCAAAAACTTACAATGCTGTAGCTACCCAGGCCCAAATCATCAGCTGGCAACACAGCCACTGAGTGACACCGGTACAATTCCTGTCAGCCACCCCAAACAGTGCACAGGAGAGGACAACACCCATCACCCCCCATCATCCTCTGGTTAAATCTCAGCAATAAGCACTCCTTAGGTGCTCAGTCCATCTTCTCTATAGGAAGAAATCGATGCTGTCTTGTGAAAAAAAAACCAGATTTTCTCTCAAGTTTGTCAGCTGAGACCGTGGGTGTGAAATCTGGGCTCCAGCAGAAGCGAAGCCTCTCTCTCACAGCAAACTAAACAAACACATTGGTAAGTTCATGGAAACTTGATCCACGGCAAAGGAGGTGCCAAAAATAACAGGCTCCATTCCAGCCTTGCAGATCTCCCTTGCTACAATTGTACCCAAGTGCTTTGCTCTTCCTCGAGCATTCTGCTAAATGAGGCTGGATTTTACACTGACATGGACAATTATCCCACAGATTCCATAGGTTTATATACTTATAACGTGCCTCTCAGGCAACTTCAGGAGCATCCCATGCTTCAGAGGAAGCAGACAGACCTGAGTGAGACAGAGCTCATGCATTCTAAAAGAAAAAAAGGTTGTTTTCCCAAGAGTAGCTTGTGATTTAACAATGGAACTCGCTACTTGAAATTAATTCTGATTATTAAAAAATGCAAAACTAAATGCAGAGCACTGATCCTGCGTAAACACAGACTGGCTCTTGGGTCAAACTCGACACTCAGTCCTACAGACAGCTTTCCTTTCCCCTTTTCCTGCCAGACCAGGGTTCATTTGGCTTTGCTATAACCTGGAACTCTCTGGAGGATATCTCCACTTCAACCATGCTGTTTCCATGCATCCTCCACAAGAAGCGTGTGATTCCCTCTCACTGCACCACAGGTTGCCAGGGAATTTTATTTCAGATCAGCTGCAGCTGAGATGGAAATGCCCAGGGAAATGGATTTAGTATCAACCCACAACTGTCAAGCAACAGGCTGGGGTGGCACAGACCTGAAATGGAGGAGCTGCCTCCAGCAGGTACATCCACTCCTTCGGCACCTGCACCTCATGCCAGCCCTGGGACAGCACATCCCCAGCTGCTTCATCCCTTCTCCCACACGGGTCACCTCTGGTGCTGGGGGAAAAGGATGGACAACCCCTCCAGACGGAGATGGGTCCTGCACGAGCAGCTCCACCAGCACTCAGAGGGGAGAGAAACCCCAGGAAGCCACTGGCAGTGTGATGGCCCCACCAAACAGAGGGGTCGGGAGCAGGGGGGAGGGAAAACAATGGGAAGGAGTGAAATTTTAAGCTCAGAGTGCCTAAATTGTGAGCAGTGAGATCAGACACTCCAGCTCTGCAACCCTCCCGCTGCCGAGGTGTTATTGAGGGGAGAAGGAAGATCTCACGAGTTGCCTTTGCACCTCTGTCAGGCTAAAAAAGTCCTGATACCCATGAATTACATAAAGGCCAAAGCCCGTGGTTAATCAAGCTGAAACAAGCCCAACAAGCCCTTTATTGGTGATGGGGTGAGAAGCAGCAACGTTCTGTCTACAAACAACTACTCATGGCCACATCCAGCTAGAATATGGTCTGACAATACCTTCTTTATGAGCTTCTTTCAGAGCACCATAAGAACTAGGGATTTAATAAAACAAATTAATCTAGTTCCTGGGGCTCACAAGGAGCTAAACTGCATTCTGCAGTAAGTAAATTTGGGGATAGTCAATGGTTTTCAAGTTTTGGGGATTTTTTTAACTCCCTGAGCCACTAATGGGGGCACAGATACCGAGCATGTCCTGAGCAGCTTTCTCCAATCCAGATCTCAGCATCACATTACACGTCACAGTAGGTCACACAAAAATATTTCTTGGGAACATTTAAACAGCTTTCAAAAAACATAAGCCAATGCTGCATCACCCTTTAAATCAGGATGATGTATTCCCTCTCCCCTCCCGTTCGGGTGACAGCAGCCAGTGACTCCACTGCCCAACCATCCCCAGGGCAAACTAACAAAAAAACATTGTCACATTGGAGACACAGATAACAGAAAGAACCATCCTCATGATACTAGTGGAAGGTTTTTCTGAATATATATATATTTATACAAACACACACACCCTCAAAAGATTAATGCTGTGCAATGCCTGGCAGGTGCTCATATAGTTCGTGAGAGACTTTTACTAATTTCTTTTTTCTTAATTACAGTGCCAAATTTTGCCATACTACATGGCTCTATTACAAGATTACTCAGAGGATTATATGGCACTGGACATAGCTATGAGTACACACACACACACACACATCTTTCCATGCAATGCCTCATTTATGCTGAGGTTTCCTTACCTTAGCCTTCGATTCCCTTTATTCCCTTTGCATTCTCAGTCCCTTCAGCAGCAGTCTGGTGTAAGTCAGCCCAGATGGACTCCTCAGAGTCCAATGTTTCCCACAAAGCATCACTTTTTAAGCACTGTAGCAGAAGGTCATTATCCCATGGTGGGATCTTATTCCCTTTCTCTTCAACAAACACACAAACTCCACAAAATGGAAGGAGGCTACGTGTGGGTAACAAAGAGAGAATAAAGGTACCATCAGGTCCCCTTTCCTTCCAATTTTTCTGACCAAGTCTCAAGGTGTTTGGTTATCTTTTGACTCCCATATGCACTGAAAATGAATAAATATCATGATTTCCAAAGGATTTTCTGTGCAAAGCAAGGGTAAACTCGAGATTCATCTCTGAACTAAGGTGAACAGAGGTCTCAAAGCATGGATGTTTATTTTGATGGCTTTCCAAGACCACAACCACATCACTTCATTTTATCCCAGAAAATCCTTTCAGCCTCTCAGCTCCCCCTTGGCACTCTGAACCCCAAAACACCAAGTAGGGAAATACACAGATTTGAACCCAAACAACTGGCACCATTCAGATGTTTGAAGCACAAGGCCATACCCATGTCCCAGGTGTGCCAGCTGGGGCCATTTTCCAATCTAATCTGTTTTTCTTGGCTCGTGCCAACACCACCTCGCCCTGGTGCTCCGCAGGGCAGCAGCTGTGGAAGGGTGTTTGGAGGGGGACAAAGAGCCAACCCTTTGTAAAAACCAAGAATCAATTTTATTCCTCTTTTAAAAAGGAATATATATATATATATGCATATATATATACACACATATATATATAATATTAAGCTTCTAATACAACTTTGTATTACAGGAGGAGGAATATGTAAAATGCAGCTCACACTCCAAGGAATTTTTTTATCCCACCTCCCAATTTACACTGAGCTTGCACAACGAAAATGGAATCATATTTCCTTCACAGTGCATTTTTATGCACTATTTCAGGCTCTCACTAACTCCATGTTATAATACTGGAATATGACTGCAAGAAAATTTAACTGTTGTCACAGCAAAACCCTGGGGAGAGGATGGGAGGACTTGCTTTAAAAAACTTAGAAGTTTGAGTGAACCATCATTTCAAAATCTCCTTAACCTCACATATATTTTGTTGTTACAAGGCATCCCATGGTGACACAATGGGATCACTTCCTGATGCCACATGGACTGTGTTGGCCATAAAGATGCTACATGAGGAATTGTTCAAGGCTGACACAACCTGCAAGACAAAAATGCTCCACAGCACTACGCTGTGGTTAATCTTTCACCAAGACAATTTCTCCCTGCTGATAGTCTGCTCTCGCATTCAGAAAAAATAAGATTATATCCTTAAACACATTTGCTAAATCTTTAGAAGTGAGTGGATTAAAAAAGGATCGCATTCACACTGCAGGAAATCCTGCCAAGCATTAAAGGCTCTATACTAATGCAACTGATAGTCTCTCCTCTTAGAAACAAACCCTTCTCTACTGCTCCATGGATGACAATGTCTCCCAGAAGAACCACACTGTTCACCGGGGTTTTAATTCTGCAGAAGAGACAGGAGACGGTGCCTCATCCTGTGGGGGAGGTTTCTTCACGTGGCTGCTAAAAAGCATCAATTAAGGTAAAGAGCTTAGAAGACAAGTGTGTAATTATGACATAAATCTGCTCACCCAATCCTGTGTAAAACAACCAAAAAAAAAGTCTGTTTTATTGTGCATATTATGGATGGGGAAGGGAAACTGCAGCTCTGTGATGCAACAGGTCAGCTTTGGAACTCAAGGTAGTGGAGGAACACCACGAAGTGGTACCAGCTCATCCACCACCTCCTACTTCAAAGCAGGTTTGGCACGCCTGGGACCTCTCAACATGGGAGTGGCCACCTGCCAGTGGCCTTCTTTTGCCTCTTTTCTCCCATCCAAAGTTGAGCAAGGCCATAATCAAGATGCCAGTACTTCCAAAGCATTTCTTTTACAGAAGGAAAAGAAGTGATTTGAATATTTTTGGAGGATTGGTTTTTTTTCCCCCAAAGCCAAAAGGACCCGTTAATTAATCATTCCTTACTCGGCAGAGTTTCTGCCTTTGATTATTCTGGGTTAAAGCTGGTAACTGACTAACAGAAGTATACTTTCTGCTAGCAAATCTAGAATAATTCCAGAAATTTTATCCTGAAAAGGGGTCAAGTAAAAATCCAAACAACTCTTAACTTTGTGCAGCTTCAGCAGTATCAAAGATGAAGGATTATCTTTGCATTCCCCACGTCTGCTCTCCTACAACCCACCAGTGCCAGCAATCCACATCACTAAAAGCACAAGAAACACCCCCAGGTCACAAGGTCATAGGTTAGAGGAATTTAAGGAAAAAGGGAAAAAGAAGAACTGTGCTCAGAAATAATTTGATGTAAATGGCACAGAGGACACATACAAAGGAAGACTATTATCTTACAGTCACTCCTGAGGGTTTCAGGTCTCTCTGTTCCAGCACACTGTTCCAACAAAACCATTGATTTTCTTTCTCAGACTCCTGTTTTTAACCCCTAATTCAGAGAAAGGCCGGACCCCACTGAGTGTTTGCTCCCAGCCAGGCCCAGCCCCGGTGTGCCCTGCTGCCAGGGGAAGGGGGTGACACACAGCTCTGCAGGTGGAGCCTCCCAGTCGCCTCCTTCCCTCCGTGGAGTTGGATTCCCCAAGCTCCGCTCCCAGCCGGTGCAATCCCGCTCTGTGATCCCGAGGGGTTACATCCAGCCAGGCTGCCAAGGGCTGCACATTATCCTCCTTCCGCCTGGACGGGTTTCAGTTCCTCAGTGCTCATGAAAGCACCACTGGGCAGACAATAGGGTTAGTGCTGCTGTTTGTTTGCTCCATTTCTGACAAGACTTCCCGGGAAGAAGCCCCGCTCGGTCATTGTCCCTCGCACTAAACGTGTGTTTGAGGCTCCTCGGCCGCTCGGCTCTTCCGCCTCAATGTTTCAATGCTCCTTCCTTTTTATTAAGAAAAAAAAAAAAGAAGATAAGTTGCCTCATTTCCTTACTCCATTTATCTTTCATGTTCAGAAGGGCTTGTGACAACACGACACGACTTGAAAGGAAAAAAACCCAAATCAAAACCACCTTCTTCCAGCGCTGTGTTTGTACAGCAGGGCCACGTGAGCTCCTGGGCTCAGAAAAGCAGCTGGGCAGGTTGTTATTATGAAGAAGAAATTGGTTCCTGAGAATTTCTTTGGAAATGGGTTGGTGAGAGCTCTCCTGCAGGTTCCCAACAACCCTGTGCCTCTCAAGGTCTTCAGCGGGGCCTCAGTGAATAGACACACCAAAACAACTTGATCGTCCACCTTGACTTGTGACAACACATTACCGGGAGATATTTAAGGCTTGGTTTTATGTCCACGGGGGCAATTCTTTAATCAGTGCATTTAACAGTTTGCTTTCATCACTCTTGCCTTTGTATGATTGGTTATGGAGCTCTGGTTTTTAAGTCTCAGCTCTTCCATCACGGGTCTCTGTAAAGGTCTTCCCCTCAATCCAATCTGAGTTCCTGTTGATGTGGACACTGATATATCCTCTCTTTCTGGAGAAGAATACAGTCCTCTGCTTTGTTTGTTCATATTAAAACTTAAATTCTTCATCTCTCAGGGTTTTGCAAAATGCACCAAGAACAAACCAGCCCTAAGGATGCAACGTGCAAGAGCCGACAGGAATAAAACAAAACAGCTTTTGTGTGACAGGGGTTTTATCTGGCAAATTTATGTCTATGGGATTACATTTTCATTTTGTGAATGCAGAAGTAATCACTAGTGATGCAACTTTAAACATATTTAGCTCCTGTCTACTCAGTGGCTCTTAGAGCAGAGGTTAAAGCAGAGTGTATGAGATTTTGGCTGCAGCCTCTGCAGGGCTGCTCTGCAAAACTTTGCCATGAGCCCATGGAAGTGTCCAATATCCACGTCCTGCCCTTAACACAGCAAAGCTCATTTGAAGTCTCATCCAAACCTGATTCCCTCCGAAGGCTGTCTGCATTTCCTCACTACAGCTACATCTTTAGCCATGTTTGCATTCCTTGAGGGTGGCTCAAAGTCAGCCTGTGGCTTTCTGAGAAATAAGTGCAGGGAAAACCACATAAATCCATCTTTTATCTTCACTTGGGCTGATGGACTTCCCAGCCTGCTGAAATGAGGCATGAGCCCAGAATTTCTACAAAATATTTTCACAACTAACAGCATCCAGTGTAGCTTCAAAATACCCTCAAGAGCTTTTGAATCCACAATAATCTTTCAGAGACTTTTCTACCCGTTATTATTACTCCTAAGGACCTTTGCTATATATACACAGTGCATCTCCTCTGATGAGATGCTACTTAGGCCACGTGCTACTCATGCAATAGCAAAACATTTTGGTACCCTGGGACACTATTTCTTTGCTATTTACCCTTTCAAGCATCTCTGAGCCAACAGTTTCACCAACAGTTTCACCACAGGTTTTGCATAAACCCAGCAGCTTCACACAAACTGTCAGGCTCTTGGCTAATGAAAAAGCAGAGCAGTGAAAAGGATGATAGAACCAGAACAGGGCCAGCAATTCTGAAAACTGTACTCACAAACCCCACCAGTAGAATTCATGGGTTGTTTTTAATGTTCAGTGAAAAACCTGGGAGACACAGTGTTGAAAAAGAGCATCTTATGGTCTCTGCTCTACTCTGAACTCTATTAGTAGAGATGGATCAAGCCTACAAAAACAAATCAGCCAAGTTGAACCTTCTGGCTCCAAAAGTTTGGGTCTAAATGGAGTCACAGCTTTTTCTTTGCAAGTCTCAGAAATTCCGAGGCCAGGATAACAAAACCCAGGCCTCACCTTTAACCCCTGCTTTCCAGTTCTGCTTGCAGGCACGTCCTCTGAGGGACACAGGCCTTGGCCAAGAGCCACAAACCCCACAGTCCAGGAGATGACCGTCTCCTTACAACCTCTTCAGAACCAGTAATGAGGGTTATGTGCTTGTGTTGTAGTTATCTCCCTTTCAGAAGTACCTCTGGCACTGAGGACAGCACACACTGAAGATTCCAAGGCACTTCTGAAAATTACATTTGCTGCCACTGGCGTGAGGCAACTGCTCGTGTCTGCAGAACTGCTGGATGCCAACCCCGAGTGCCAGGGGGGTGCTCAGCACCTCTGAACCCAAGCTGAAAGTCTGAATGAAAACAGAAATTCTAACCATTACCAGTTCTGTCTGGATGTATTAAAAATATCTGCTTGGTGCGCTTCAGAAGAACCTGCTGAGAGGAAAACACGGAAGCATCAGATCTTATCTCATTCAAGAACGACAAGTACAGAGCAATGGGAAGAAAGTCAGAGGAGACAGTGCAGCCCTGGCTTCCAGATTGAGCAGATACCCTGACATGCTTTTTAAGCTCTTGATTTCCGAGGGTTCCTCTAATTTGTAAATTACTGTATCTCAAAATTGAAAGAAAACACAGAATTACAGTCAAGCAACAGATAAGATACAGAAGTAAAGCTGCTTCACTAGCCAGCAAACGTGGTGTGCTGTTTAAAGAAAGTTATTTAAATAAAAATAAAAGTCTCTTAAATGCATTAGACCCAGTTTTCTTGCAAATCTGCTCTGGAAAACCCCTTTTTTAAACATCCACTCTTTGCTTGTCTACTGTATATAAATTGCATATCTTCTGATTAACATATTGTTCAGTCTGGAATAATTACACATCAGAGAGATGCCTAATAAGCTCATCTTTAAACTCTGCAGAACTAAAAAAAGATCCCAAGCGTGTTTTATGAATGTAGAATGGCATCAGCTGACAGTACAGTCCATATTATTGTGGTTGCAACCCAGAACCACGTGAATGAACATTATGGGTTTGTCTTTGCATTATTCAAGACAATGGGACTTCTGAAGGAAAGCAAGAGCGTGTTCCAGAATTGTGAGACTTCACCGTGAGGATAAAAGAAAAACAGCCCCACAGTATGGTAAAGAAAATGCAGAATACAGGCAAAACTGCATTTTATCAGCAGTGAGCACTTCACTGGAAGACTCCATAAGGTTTTCAGAATCAAACAGCTGCTTCGAGAAGCAACAATGAATAGAAACACTTGGATTTACAACTAGAATTGACAAAGAAATATTTTCAGTTACCACAGCCATATTGTTTCAGACTTACATCAGACAAAAGCTATTCCAACAGGAAAACCTGTCTTAGCCAACAGCTGGAAAACTAATAGCCTGATTCTGGAAGGAAAGGGGACTTATTACTTTTTACAGATGTCTCCATTCTCATCATCCAAAAAGAAGTTAAAACTATGAATAGAGAGATGGGCCCCATCTGAAATACAGCTTTCACATCCTCCCAAGGCTGTGCACACTCACGGCCCTGGCACCGGTTCAGCCTGCACAGAACGGCCACAGAAACCCCACATTCCGTGCACCAGCCCCAAATCCAGCTGCACTCTGGGTCAGCCTCTTAGAAACCCACTCATCCCTTCCAACAGCAGAACTCCAGACCCTGAGCCATCAGAGAGGCTGGGTTTTATTTCAAAATACCCTTTTGCAGGTGGTAACAATAAACCCCAGGCGGTGCTCACCTGCACCGTTCAGCCCCGACGCCCAGCGAGAGCCAGGTTTAGGAGCACCCCCTAAGTGTGAAGTCGGTTTATGGTCACAAAAGTAACACCTGCCAAGGCCAAGTGTTACAGGAAAGAGCACAGCAACCTTTCAGTTGACCACACTTCCTGCTGCCGGAGTATTTAAGGCACGCGAAGGAAAAGCCATGTGGCAAGATGAGTAACCACAAACCACAAGCTCTTGCTCCAGATTACCATGGAGTGTCTTCTGCTCCTACCAACACGCTGGGTTTGGATGTTTGTTTACGTTGGTAACCCCCTTGTCTCTTGGTGTGGTATCAGCTTTTAGTCACCCCCTTTCTGGTACAACATGTGCTGAGCAGCTTTGTGTTTTTTCCAAGCTTGAGGGAAGTTGGTGATGAACTGAGACGGGGCCTTCCTCCTTCATCCACTTTGAACTCTGCTTCTTCCCCCAACAAACCCCAGTGCTGCTTCAGTTTAGGATTGGTCATCACGACTTGGCCGCAGCTCCCAAGGGATTATTGGGAACACATCAAGCCCTCAATGCCCAACCTCCAAAGTCTTCTACAGAAGCTTCTTTTGTCACAGATTTTGGGAGAGTTTCACACCAGACGGAGCCTAGGGTTTGTTCTGGGCACTCTCCCTCCCCACAGCTTACCTTTGGTTTGGTAGGACATCACAGAACCATCGAATCATAAAGGTCTCCAAAATCATTGAGCCCACCCTGTGCCCAATGCCCACCTTGTCCCCCAGCCCAGAGCACTGAGTGCCACATCCAGGCCTTCCTGGGACACCTCCAGGGATGGGGACTCCAAACCTCCCTGGGCAGCCCCTGCCAAGGCCTGACCACCCTTTCTTTCCCTGATGTCCAACCTGACCCTCCCCTGGTGCAGCTTGAGGCCATTTCCTCTTGTCCTGTTGAAAGGACAGCTTTGTTCAAGCACAAGTGTCCAAGGCCAGGCTGGATGGGGCTTGGAGCACCCTGGGATAGTGGGAGGTGTCCCTGCCCATGGCAGGGGGTGGCACTGGATGAGCTTTAAGGTCCCGTCCCACCCACACCGTCCTATGACTCTGATCTTTTCTCTTCCAAAAGCACCACAAACCTCACCATCAGCTTAGATCAGCTGACAATCTGGAAGAGGATGGGGCTCCTCCTCGCAGACACATCAAATGCAACCCCAACATCCGGACACCCCCTCCAGCCATGCTCACAAACCATCACCAACCTCAAACACCCCTGGCTTCAGCAGCTTTGCTGCTGCTTCCCGGGCTCAGAGCAAAGACTGATGGAGCACAAGCAGCTGTGGTTAAAACTACTTTTTTTTTTACAATCACACCTAAAAATATCATCTTCTACTCAACTTCTTCTCAAAGTTTCTGGCACAGTGAGCTGGAAGTAGCACAGCCTTGATTTATATTTAAAAGCAGGTAAATACCACCCCAAAGAACCAGATCCAGTCTCTGTGTCTCCTCCAAAACGTGAAGCTGGGTAAAATGAGTGTCACTCACGGCAGAAGCTCCCAGATGGCTCCTCCCACCTTCTTTTCCAACGTACAGAAGTGCTGAGTGCCTGCAGACACAACTGAGCACAGCCAGAGCCCCCTGGAAATTTGGAGAGAGCACTAAAACGGCCAGTTCCCTGAAAAATTAAGCACTAGGTTTGTCAAGCTGCAGATTAACAGCCGTAAGTCCTCGTGCATGAAAGCAAACACCAGCACCTCTCCCAGTGTCTCAGCAGGAAGATCAGCTCAGTGGTGCCTGCACGGCGCTTTGTAGCTTGGCAGGTGCACAGGAAATCTCAGAAGGAAAGGAAAAAACCCAAACAACAAATCTGGGGCTTCCTACTGAATGAAGCCAACAGAAAATATACCTAAGAGCTGCCTTTCCAACCTCGTGGAGACACCAGCGATGAGTTCAGGGCTCCAGATCCGTGAACCTTCTCAGCTCACACATAAACTTACAGGGTACAAAGTTGTGTTTGCTTGGTGAACAGCAGCTGGTAGCTGTGGGCTTTGCAGCTATTTTCTAGCCTGCACGGAGGGCAAACATGGACACAACAAAGTTTAGTTCAGCAGGTGAACATGGGCAGCGCTTAGAAACCCTTCCCGCTCACCTCCAGCTTCCCTTATTCCATCTCCATGGCCCCCAACCCCTTCCCTGCTCTTGCAGGATACGCCTGAGCTGCTCAACAGAACATCCAAAGAGAGGAAAAACATGTTTTCTTTAGCTTAATTCACAAAAAAAAAAAAAAAGGAAAAAGAAAAAGAGCTCATCCATTTTAGTTGTAGTTTTCTCAAAACGGCAACTTGAGGCAGACACTCAGCATGGAAACTTCAGTCTGGACAGCTGAAGGCTGGCAAAGCCTCATCTGCAACTGCAAACAGTGGAAAGTGTCTGGCAGACTAAATTATAGTGATATTGCTTTACAGAATAACCCTAAAGAGCAAAAAAACCTTTTTTCCTTTCTTTTGCACAGACCTTGCCATTAAATCTTTGCCTGGGGATGATGGAAGCTTGCCTTTTCTCTACTGTGACCACTACAATATGTGGACTATCAAGGGAAAATACATAAGGGTTCTCTATATCATGTCCTATAAAAGCAAGCTGGTCTTTAGGCAACGTTCACCCAAGGTGTTTAACATCCCCAACACTGCTTCCAGAATCAGGTCTTCAGTTATCAACGTCAAGACAAAGCCCTGCAGAGAATCCCGGCACAAACAGCCACTGGGGTTTCATCCAGAGGAAGGAAACATCACGTGAAGCTTTAAAAACCCCTTCCTGAGACAAGAGATGAGAGGGGCTGAAGGAGAGGGGTAAGATGGATGCCAAGGGGTGGGATGGTGGTGGCATCTTTTGTAAGCCTGAAGCAACAATACCTGTATATCTCTGAAAAGAGCAAGGAAAAGCTCCTTGGCAGGCAGCAGGATTCCACATATGGCCCATGAGGATGATTTTTTTAGCTGGAATCCCAAGCACACAGAACTGAAAACCAGTAGTAAATCCAGGGAGGCATTACTCCAGCGACTGGGCCATCCCAGGAAGTGAGCAGGCATCTGGTGTGCACAGACAGAGATGGCTTTTGAGCCCCTCAGAACCTGCAGCTCCCCTCACCTGGAACATAAACCTTCAGGGGAAATCCCAGATGTTTTTATAATATAAAGAAGGTGTAGGCACTTTTTTCCTAAGGTTGGATGTGAAAGCATTTAGTGACAGGCTGAGAGAGCTGGGATTGTTCAGCCTGGAGAAGAAAAGGCTTCAGGGAAACTTTATTGCAGCCTTTCACTAAGTTAAGGGGGCCTATAAAAAGGCAGGAGAGGGCAGATAGTGATAGGACAAGGGGGATCAGTTTTGAACTGACAGAGGGCAGAGTTAGATCCCACGTTAGGAAGAAATTCTTTACTCAGACAGTAGTGAAGCAACAGAAGAGGTTTCCCAGAGAGGCTGTGGCTGCCCCATCCCTGGAAGTGTCCAAGGCCAGGAGCAACCTGGGCTAGTGAAAGGAGTCCCTGCCTATGGCAGGGGGTGGCACTGGATGAGCTTTAAGGTCCCTTCCAACCCCAAATGCTCTGTGATTCTATGACTCTGTGATCACAAGTGCTTGAAGGTCCAGCTGGCCCCTGGCACGTCCCTCATTCATTAAGTGTTCCTGGCTGGGACCCACCAGCACAGCTGGAGCTGCTGCAGAGCTTTGGCACAGGCTGCTTCTCCTGGGCCTGCCACAACCTGGTCCCGTGCCTTCGTTTCTCTGGACCTCTGATTTATCTTTGCATATTTTTCCTGCTTAAACAGTAAACAACCAAGCACAAGGATTGCTTTACCCTGTTTGTACCACGAACAGCCTTTGTGAGGACCAACACGTCCACCAGACAACAACCAATGTGAAATTCAGGCCTAAATGACCTTTTCTGTGCGTTGCCTGGTGGAAGCACAAAGGACCCGGAAAAACAGCAGCAGTTTTGGGAGCTATGAATGGATTGTCTTACACCAATACCAGTGATCTCCTTGCAAGTCCACTATGATTTGAAAAGGCTTCACCAGTGCAGATGGTGTCAGTGGAGAGCCCACGAACAGCCCAGGCGCTGACGTGGGTGGCTTTTCTCGGAAGAAACCGTAACGGGGAGGAGGCACCACGTTCACAGTGCCAGCAGAAGAAAAAACAACCTGAAGATCAGCTGACACGTTCACTTTGCATACATCCTAAAAGCAGAATTTATTCTGAAGGACCAGACTGTGGCTTGCTCCCGGGAACACACGGGAAGCAGGGAGCAAGCCAGAAACCTGCTGCTGTTCTCCACGGAGCAGCGGGATCGCTGCACCCCTCACTGCAGCCGTCCCAGCCTAGGGCACTGCAGTGCCAGGTGCACTTTGAGGAATCCCAAAGGAGCACACGCTGCTCTGCTCTGACCTACAGGGCTGGCACAGCACCCTCTGAGATGCCAGGGCATGACCACACACCTGCAGCACACACGTACCGACCGCCGCGGTCGTGCCGCCACAGCTGCCGTGGTGCCTCCCCCCATCCACATCCCAAAAAACTGCCTGGGACACACTTGGCTGGTCGGGCCCTGAACAGGGACTGCACAGAAACACTGAACATGTCACCCACCACATGGGTGTCACCCTCTGCAGCACCTGCCCACTCCTTGGGAACCACATTGCTCAGGGCACAGCAGCACAGGAGAGAATCGATCTCTCCACCACCAACATCAAAAAGTTATTTTTAATCACTGCTTCTGCACTAGAAAATTTGTTTGGAAAATAATTACACTATTCCTGATTTCATTTATTTCCTAGAGGAATTTCAACACACAAAAACAACCTACATGTTTTTGAAAACTATATTGCTTTTAACTTCTTGCTCATCTAACCAGAACAACCCAAGAGTCAGCGTCGCTTTTGTTTTCTACTTCCTGCTACTTAGCTTTAAAAAAAATGCAATAAAAAAGATTCAATAACTAAATAACAGTAACACTGCGATGACCTAAATATTTAGGCTTAAAGCTTCAGTACTTCCCAAAGTGTAAGAGCAACTGCTCGTGTCAGACCTGTTAACTCCTCATAGATGCATGAAGATTAAAGGCTTATTATTTCAAGAATTAACACTTAATTAAATACCTCGAGAAACTAATTCACCAAAATCTTAGCCTACACATACCAAGATAAGTGTCAGTACAGAAGCACCAGCAAACTTTTTTTATGTGTAAGACTAATAAAAAGATACAGGATAAAGTTTTTAGGAGACCCAAGCAGGCCAACCCTTTCTTCACACAAGTTTGAGCCATTTGCATGAGCTTTAATCTTGCTTTGATCTAAGAGCTGGCCTCGTTTCATTACTGTCCTTTAACCACAAAAGAAAGGAAAATGCCTGCATGCATGTTCCAGAACTTGAAACACTTTGAATTGTTCTGTGAGTGTGAAGAGAAGAGCTTGTTTATTCCATGCAAAGGGAAAAGCTCTACTTTAAAAGCCCGTTCCTTAAGGATACCATCCTTCCCCACCTAGACACTGGCTTTGCAGCTGCCACTGCCCAAAGGCACCACCACCAAAGCTGCTTTCATCACCTCAGTGCTTGCTTCTTCTCCCTTTAATATCCATAAAATCTCTATCAGATGCAAAGATTGTCTTACAATTTGTGGCCAAGCTGCATTAATTGAAGAACAATCAGTCTTCCAGATTTTGGAAAATATCAAGTACAAAAGTGCAGCAGGCTCCACACTTACAGTGTGCCTCTCAACTACAGAATTTTTGGCAAAGATGAGCCTATTGCTCACTTTTCCTACTGAGAAGAAGCTCTTTGCACTGATACTTGTGCCCAATTCAACACTGTGCGTACTTTCTTCTACAGAAACAGCAGAAAACCATGACAAATGCCACATCTTCCCCTACCCCTGGTGGTTTCCCTTCCCTCACACTACCCAAAAAAAGACTTTCTTTAGCAGAAAGAGGCCACCTTTTGGGTTTCAAACCCAGTGATGCAGCACATCATCTATAAGGGCAGTTCTTGTGTAGAGTTTGCTTTGGTTTAAGGGAGCTTGAGATGATCCTGCTGAACAGGTAGGGAGAATAACCCAACTTCCCACATGCTCTGGTAGAAGGCAAAGCTGGGACACAAAATGGGTAACTGGGATTTCTGAATTTAGGAAAACCTCAAGCCGTTTCCAGAAGGTAAATGGGATGTGATCCCAGACAACTGACAAAATGAGGAACAAAATCTCCTCCTGCTTTGATCAGGGAAATTCTTGGCCGTGCCTGTTGCAAGACGACGTGGCTGTAAACTTCCAAAATTGCTCATGGTGCTTTTGAGAGAAGTTAACAAATGGGACTATATGAGAAATGGAAGCTGAACAGAGAAGGTATATCCTGCCTTGATCTCCCAAAGCTGAAATTGGGAAGTTACCAAGGACAGTAAATTCTGTTCAAGTTGGGTGGCAAATAACTTTCCCATCAATCACATCCCCGAATGCCTTTTGCTTGCATTCACTTGAAACCTAAAAGAAAGTGCCCAGCCCCCTGAATTAAAGACTACAAAAACCCAAGAGAAGCTGCCTCTCCTCTCCAGCACAGGCTGGCACCATTTATCAAAACTATGGGATGAAAATGTGCCACTGGCTCCAACAGCAACAACCTCTCTGAGCACTAAAACTTCCAAGAAAACAAGTAAAGCCAAAAGGATTTTCCTTCAAAATCTCATTTCTTAAGGTCTTCAAGAACTTGGAAGCTTTGCAAGGTGCATAGAATAGAATCTCACATACTTATTGAACTTCAAATTTCCCATGAGCTTTGCTTCACTCTTTCATTGTGTGGATATTTATGCCTGTTTGGATTGGACTGGATGGTACTGTCATGAATTCTGGATTCAATACATGTTTGTAAAAGAAAATCCTGCTCTGCCTCTTCCACAGACTTTTGGAGTTGCAGGTAAATCCTTTCAGCTTTTACCATAAACCTCAGAACATGAAAAGGAAAAGCAGCCTCGAAGGGAAAGTCCAGAGACAACACACTCAAAGAACTATGGAGAGGTTTGGATTGGAATGGACCTTAAAGCTCATCTCATTCCACTCCCTGCCATGGGCAGGGACACCTCCCACAAGCCCAGGTTGCTCCAAGCCCCATCCAACCTGGCCTTGGACACTTCCAGGGATCCAGGGGCAGCCACAGCTTCTCTGGGCAACCTGTGTGGGATGCTGCAGCCACACTCACCAGTGGAAAACAGCCAGGATTTCCCAAACACAGCACAGCTCAGCTTGTAACAGGCTGAGAGCAAAGGCAGTAAGTGCAGCCAGACTTGACAAAAGTGTTACACTTGCAGTCTCACCCCAAATTAAACCCAGAAGGATCCACGACACTTGAAAGCAGAAAATCCAACATCCGGCCTGAGTGCCTGTCCAGAAAAAGGCCAACTTTTCCACAATTAATTCCAAGTCATTCTTCCATCCTCCAGCACCCCTGCTCACAGCTCTGTGAAGGCTGGCTGGGAACGTCACTGCAGAGCTCTATCAGGCACTCGGGGGATGTCCCTCCGAGCCAGGGTGACTTATCTCCATACAACCGATGGAGTTGATTCAGATGCTTTCCTGTAAGGCCAGAAACCCATTTTCTCATCTTGTTGTTCAAGTAAAGGGTAAACCAGGCTCCTCTTCAGTCTCTAAAACATGACAGAATATCGGGACTCTCTCTGCTTTTTCAAGTAAGGTGCATCTTGTAGGAACACACCTACAGTGTTTTATCACCATACAAAAATACCCCTGTCTTAACTAATACCACACTGACATTCACTGGCAAAACAAATGGCTAGAAAGAAATTTCTTACAGACATTAAGTAACAGCTTTCACTGCCGACTGAGAAGAAGAAGAGCTGGAAAGTCTGCTTGGAAGAATGTCCCAAACAATGAGGAAACCCACTGGGTACATCCCTGGGTGCCGCAGGGTCGCAGCGCTGTCACTGTGACCCTTGGCTGGACTGTCCCATCTGCCTGGGTGAGGAAAGAGGTGGAAAAGAAGGGAAGGAAGAAAGAAAAACTGCATTTAAACAAACAAATCAAAATACAATGACTACAGAGCCTCATCCTCTGCATGGTTGTATGTTTGCAGAAATGGGTGGATGGGATACTGTCAAGCACACTGAGCACCTTTAATAAAAAATAACCTTTCAGGGAAGTTCCATTTTCTGTACACTGAACTCTTTTGAAGATGCACCTGCTGAAATTACTCGTGTTGGGTGCTTGAAATCTCTCCACTTCTCCAAATTTAAAAAAGATTTGTTCCCAACACACCACACGTGACAGGGCAGAGCTGGGTCCCCCCTACTGCTGCTGACAGGGCAGAAATGGAAGATCATCAACACTTTAGGGCATTTCCACCTTCTGCCTGCTGTCAGATCCACTTCCTTGACTGTTCCTTTTCTAATATTAGAGAACCAAAGCACAAATTTTCCATCAGCAATGTTGAAACCTCCAGCACAATCTCTCAGAGCACACTGAGCTGCTTTAACAGGCAATTCCACTGTATCCCCTGATTTAACGAGAGCACCCCGAGTCTGGAACTCCCCTCTCCCAACCTGGACCACTCCTTGTTGGGTGGAGCACTTATTAGGCATCATTAGATGCCTAATTCACCCAATGAACACCTCCCATCATATGTTCAGCCCATGCCTCATCAAACTGAAAGCAGGAATTTTTATAATAAACTCTTTTCACATGACCAACTCCCAGTCTCCTAATTATTCCTGCCATGTTTTAAACTCCAGTTCACTCATATCCTGAATAATCCCCATGTCGTCCCCCAGGCCCCCCCAAAGAAGGATTATCTCTGCCACAAGTCCTGGTTTTCAAGACCTCAGTCCAAAAACCTAAAGGAATTACTATAAAATTTTCTTTTCATTTCAGAGGGCTTTAAATCATTTTACTGCTTACAATGTGCGCATATTTAAAATATCTTATGGACCTAAAATAAATGGAAAACCGTATTTTTCCATAGGTATGGTTAGAAAAACAGGCTCATGCTGCACAGCACAGAAGACACCTTTGAAACTAAGGTTTCAGTAATGCTGCAGTGCATGTGGTCTGGCTTTCTGCCCCACTCCTCCCTGCTGGCACTACGTGGCCTCCCACTCTCCCCTAAATATCCTCCACCCACCTTCTCCCCGTGGACACAAACTGTCCCCAGCGCTCACAGGAGTTCCCTGCTGACTCATTTTTCCATTCTTGTTCTGTGACAGTGATTTCCTTCAGGTAGGAGTGACGAATATCGAGTGTTGACATTTTACTCACAATTTCATCCCACAACAGAGACTGGTGTCTACTCAAAAAAGACAAAATATGCTGTGATGGCTTGCAAAGTGAGATATAAATATATATAGCTTCTTAATTTTCTGACTATAAAAGTTGTTTTTCAAAGCATTTCCATCCCCAAATAAGGCTTTAGGTAGTTGATTCAGACTTCCCAGGGATGATCCCTGCCCTTGCCATTCCAAGCACAGCTTCACACATATCGCCCTGCAAAGACCACTTGGAAAAAAATCACACACTGGCATCGTATATTCTCTTCTCAGGCACTATTTGCTGCAGGAAACACACATCATCAGGTCAATAGTTATATTTACTGACTTTCAGGTCATGATATTACCCAAGATATTGCCCCAGCTCTCAATGCTTTGCAGTTTGGCTGGTTCAATCCTACCATTTCTTCCTTAAGAGCACAGGAGTGGAAAGCAGTTTTAGGTGGAAATCCCAGCCTTTGGTTCCAGTAACAGAGACGCCGCGTAGGATGCCTTCCTGATTTTCTCTGGGATTCATTTCTCCAACTGGTCTGACAAGGCTCCAACTTACCCACGGGGAACCAACAGCCAGCAAAGTGTCTCCCAGGCTCTCCCTGGGGGTGCCCGTGCCGAGGGCCAGGCTCTTGATGGCTTACACAGACACCTATTTGAATGGGTTTACATATTTTAACATCATTTTACATATCACATGGTTCCTGTCCTCGTTTGGTTCTCCTCTCATCCCTCAAAGACTTCTGGAACTTAGAAAACCTGCAGAACTGTACTGTATCACAGAATCATGGAATTGTGGAATCTCCTGAGTTGGAGGAGACCCACAAGGATCATCCAGTCCAGCTCAGGGCCCTGCACAGGACATCCACCCCTTTAACCCTCAGCGTCTCATTTCCATTCATTACATTGTGTTTTAGCTTAAATGTTGTCTAAATGAGCTACCAGGCTTTACAACACATTTAATTTCAGGCAAATTAAATTACCATTAGAGCAACAAGAAATTCAATTACACCATCAGGACAAAAACCATGGGCTAGACCAAACTCTCACTTGAAGTAATACTCAGGATTTCCTGTCTTGAGGTTACTGATATTTGGGTCAACATAAGTGAGCACCCCAAAATGCACAAAGTCCAGAGAGTGTTGCTGGCTGCTGCCTCTGAGTAGGGTGTGTGAGGCACATCCTTGGGCTTGTTGTCTCACAATCCCCCTCCTGAGCACTATGGACTGACAGTTCTGCTGACAAAAAAACAGGTCTCTCCCTTCCCTTTTTCCTGAGGACACCCCTGCATCATCTTTGGAGGAAAAGAACCCCCAAAGCTCCCAGCCCGCCACAAAAACACACCTAAGCTTTACAAAGCCAGCTGAAAAATGTGCTGAAGCCTCACTGCTTCAGCCTGCTTCCTGTTCCACTGAGGGGAGCTCAGCCCAGCTCACTCTGCACACCCATCACCCCAAAGAGTGTCAGACAGATAAGCAAGGCCTGAGTCTTACAGACTCCAGCCTCAGCATCAGCAGTAGGTCAGGTGAGCTGGCTGCATTGCACTCTTTCGATTTAAGATGCTCTTCCTGATTCCTTTTCCTTCTTGGAAGTGCTAATTCACAGTCTCTGTACAAAGTGCCTCATTAATTATTTTTCCAAGCAGGAGCTTAGAGTGGGGGATCCTCACTTACAGTAAGAACAGCAGACACGCCAGGGGATGAGCACAGTGCTTTCATTCCTTTTTCCACAGTGATTTGGCTTTCTCTCTTGCCTGTGCAGAGATGTGACAAGCAAACCAGAGCTGTGTCTGAAGAGCTGCCCAGCTCCCAGCGTGGCAAAGGCCCCCTCCCTGACAGCTGAGGGAAGTTTCAGACGCACACCCAGCCCCACTTCACACCGAGGGATTTTCCAACCCTCCAGCACCAGCTCCCAGTTCTGATTCTAGATGATGTCCAGGGCAAGGACCTGCACGGTTTCCTCTTGCACAGCTGTGGAGAAACCAACCAGCTCCCTGAATTTCCTGATATTTTTTTGCAGTAAATAGTCATCAGCCTTTTCAGGCGCTCACAACTCAGGGAGCAGAAACTTGAAATGCTGAACTATGGAAATGCAACTCTGGCTGCAGCACAGGGATAAGTGTAAAGGAAAATAGAAATCCATGGGGATCGCACCCTCATGGCTCTGATGGGACTTGAAACCACCCTCAACCAGGCAGGAAAAAATGACAATACTGAGAGGGCACCACAGAAAAATCTCTGCATGTGAGGCCAGTAGCTTTTTGGGTGGAAACCATGTAATAACTGGACATCTTTCCCACTATGGGAATCTCTTGAAAGACCCACTGTGATTTCAAAAGAGTCCTGACAGAGGAGCAGTTCAACATTTGCACACCCTCTACACCACAAAAAAATCCCGGAGCAACAGAATCCAAGGACAAGCTGGGCTGTGGGCACCACCCAGGAGTCACCCTCCGGCCTGAATCCACGGAGTTTGATCTCCCAGTCCACAGCAGAGAGGACTCTGCAGGCTCCACATGCATAATACATGAAGTGCTGGAACTGGGCTTCCTTTTCTCATGCAAACTTTTACTTCACTTGTAAATCTCCAGCCTTAAAATTTGCTTTGTAAATACTCTACCTGCCGCCTTACCGATAAGCAGCACAGGTAGACAGGCAAGAATAAGATGTATTTCATAGTTAACTATTCAAGTAACAAAAATACCCCCTAAAATACCGATTTATGCTCTTTTCCTTCATAGTTTAGTAGCCATAAGCATAATTCAAAGTGGGTTTTTGTTTGTTTTCTCTTTCCTAACATTTTAATGGGATAAAGGAATGTCCTTACACAATCTGAACAGTTTACCTAAATACTCACCTACAGTGTTCCCACTGCCTGGAGCAAGCTTGGCAAAACTTCAGGCCATATGAATCACAGAATTCCAGAACATGCTGAGTTGGAAGGGACCCACAAGGATCATGGAGTCCAACTCTTAGCCCTGCACAGGACACCCCAAGAGTCACACCATGTGCCTGAGAGTGTATGGTCGGGATCTGATTTACCCTGGCAGACCCTGGTGCCTTGGAAGCTGCCGATGCTGGGGGATCGGGATCGGGATCTGATTTACCCTGGCAGACACTGGTGCCTTGGAAGCTACAGGCGCTGGGGGATCGGGATCTGATTTACGCTGGCAAACCCTGGTGCCGTGGGAGGTGCCGGCGCCGGGGGATCGGGATCAGCTGTCACCCGGACAGATTCAGCCGCATCGCTCCCACGATCCCTAAACTTTTTACCGTCTACTTAACACTTCCTCCACGGGAATTTTTAGTGCATCGCCGCTTAAGGAAGCGCTCCAAACTCCACCGGCCTCTGGGAGTCAGCGCAAACCCCGCCGTGCCCGGCGCGCTGCCCGGCGAGCGGGATGCGCGGGGATGCCCGGGAGCGCTCCCGCCGCATTCCCGGCGGCATTCCCGGCGGCGGTGCCCCGCAGCCCCGCCGAGCCCCCCGTACCTCGGATGTAGGTGCACTTGCTGTCGTCCAGCGGCGCGGAGGCAGAGCCGCCCATGGTGCGGCGGAGCGGGAGCGGAGCGGCAGCAGCGGCGGCCCCGCAGCGCCCGGCCCGGCCCGACCCGGCTGCACCGCCCCCTTGGCGGCACCGCCCCCGCCCCGCCCGCTGCTCCGGGCTGCCCCTGGGCTGCCGGGGACACCCGCACTGCCCCTGGGCTGCCGGGGACACCCGCACTGCTCCCGGGCTGCCGGGGACATCAGCGGTGGCCCCCGGCCCTCCGCGTCCCGCTGCCCCCTGCTCTGCCCCCGCTGCTGCCTCCTCCTCCCACCGTCACTTTGTCACCCCCATCGCAAAATCCGCGTCCCCCTGGAGGCACGCGCAGACCCTGCGGAGTTTCCATAGAGGCCGCTTTAAACACCAGGCCACGCTAAAGGCGGGTTGCCCAGAGAAGCTGTGGCTGCTCCATCCCTGGAAGTGTCCAAGGCCAGGTTGGACGGGGCTTGGAGCAACCTGGGCTAGTGGAAGGTGTCCCTGCCCAGGGCAGGGGCTTGGAATTGGATGATCTCTAAGATCCCTTCCAACCCAAACCATTCTGGGATTCTAAGTTGAGGATGCTTGGAATGATTTTACTTTGTAAAGAAAACTAATTACCCGGTAACTCTTCATTAACAAAGCCCGTGGGATGCAGAGAGAGCACACAAGTCAACCGCTGCCTCCCTCTCCCAACACAAAAGCTGGGATGCACCACACAGAGTTACAAACTGGTTTGTGTTTGAGGTTATTCCCGGAGGATCCACGACTGTATTGGTTGTGCTCTGGATGGGGCTTGGAGCAACCTGGGATACTGGAAAATGTCCCTGTCTGTGGCAGGTGGTAGAATGAGATGGTCCTTAAGGTCCTTTCTGACCCAAACCATTCCATGACTCATAACTCAGTCTTCAGGGCTGTATCTTCCCACTCTTACCAGGAATGCTGAATGTTGCTATAGAATGCACGATTCCAGGATGAAGGATAAACCTGCACGAGCAGGCACTAAAATACGCATCAGTAAAGATCAGTAAATACTGCCCAGTGATCGAGCCAACTTCCTAAAACATGCAAGAGCACCAGTGTGCAGATCCTCTCACAGGACAGCACGGAACAGATACCCAAATTTCCTTGCCTCTGAATAATAACTTCAGTGATGCTTTGGACCAGCTGTGACTTTTTAAGGTATAATCTTCTGTTCTGCTGTTTTTACAGTGCTAATCCAACGATGGGCAGGGTGCCATCGTTACTGTGCCTCATATGTTTTGCATGGAGTTGATGAGCTGCAATGAATATGGATAGTGATGACACACTGGATAGTGATGACACACACATTCACAGTGATGGGAAGTTATGCATTTTAGCCTTGAACACTCTTCATTCAGCCTGCACACATCTGTCACTGGCTGTGAAATTGCTTCAGCAGAGCTCAGGTTTGCTTACGTGGGTTGTGGGGTCGGTACTTTAGTGCTTTGCCACTCAGTTGATCACAGGATGGGTAAAAATTTTGGGGGTGAATCTTTTTAAACCAACACTAAACTTGATCAGGTTTGAAGTATTGAAGATGATAGGTAACATCAAGTTCAGTGTTCTGCTAAAGAGCCTCCTTCCTTCCGAAACTCACACTCACTCTCTGGGCACAGGATCGTTGTACCGAAGAGTAATGGAGCAATTAAGCAATTGCTTAATTACCTTGAGGAGACCAGGCTCACCCAGAGCACCCCTGAAACGGCGTCTCACAAGTCCATAGATCTCTCAGCTGAGATATAACACTCCATGCACAGCACTTCTAGGGGTCACACGTGAATCAGGCTCTGTTATGGATACATTTAATGGGCTCTGCCCCAGAGCCCGCAGAGGAGGACTGAGGAGGAAACACTGTTTACTGCTGTGCATTTGAAAGGTGTTAACTCAGAGAATTCAGGCTCTGCTCAGTGTAGCATAACTTTTATCAAATGTGGCTGAGAAGCTTTTCGTAACACACAGTCACGTGGAATGTGCAAGTCAAGCTCCAGGAGCCTGGAGAGATAAACTGTGGAAAATTCATGAGCCATAAACTGGATTGCTATTCTGTCTCATCCTTTAGCAGATGAAAATATGCCAAATCCCAGAAGCTTTATACCCAAGAACAGATGCTGGCGTGTGCACTGAATGGGAAACTTCCCTGTCTAATTACAGCTAGGGTAAAAACAAAGTGAGAACTGAATAGTTTACTTAATTATAACATTTATACTTGGTACTACCTGCTCCCCAAGATCCCCAAGCATCTCACAGACGTTAGCTAATTAAAGGCTGTAATTTCCCTTTCAAGATAGGGAAATGCTGTGTTTTAATGGCAAGGCTTGTGTCCTAAGCATCTTCAAAAGATACCATGAGAAACGTGAACCAAGTCAGGAACAGATATAAATGATCCTATTTCTATCCTGCTTAAAAACAAAACCATCCTCTCTAGGATAAGAAATCCATGTTTTAGGCTGATATAACATCCACACTGCAGCTATCAATGATAAAGGAATACAATCAAAACAAAAATACCACCAGAACCAAGAAAAATACTTCCCCACATTTTCTGCTATGAAATCCTGATCTTTGAGGGTTTTTTCCCCTTACTCTCCCTAAAAGTTCCTTCTTTAAACACCTGTTTTGTATTATATCCCGAAGTTTGGACTGTATACTAAAGGGCAACGTGATGGAGCTCTGCCATCCCACAGAGAAAGTGAATTCCTGAGTGAGCAGGACCAGGAGAAGCACCTCCTGCCCACCAAAGGACTGAAATCTGTCTCCACTGCCTCTGTAATTTCCCTTGTGGCAGTGTGACACCAGGAGAGAGGTCCAAGCTGCCTCAGGCTCTGGACCCACGAGGCACCAGTGAAAGCCCTGGGAGCTGTAGTACCCATGAAGTGCAGTCACAGCCACTACACTGCCTTATTTTGTGTTGGCCTCCAGCTCTGGTTCAGGAGGGAGAGAGAAGGAGGTTGTCTCCACAATCCCTTCTTCATTATCTCCCTGCAGAGGGACTGTAATGGAACCCTGATGTGCCTCAGACACGAGATCCACTCTCAACACCGTGGGCACACCATGGAATGAACTCCAGTGGTTGTTGGTCTAACACATGGGCCTTAACCACAGAGCTGACAGGGTGCAAATGTGTCATCAGGGGGACTGGGAAATCTTTGCCACCTTGTTGGCTACTTCTCCTTGCCTGATTGCAAATGAGACATGCCAAGGAACCAGTATCTTTGACACGCTGCATAACAGCACTTGAGTGAGCCCTTTGCTTCAGAGGGAACCCTGTGTGTGCTCACACCCCCTGTGTGTGCTCTGCCACGGCCTCAGACACACAGTTTGTTAGCAAACAGAAGCACTTCAGTGAAATGTGTGTGAAATCCATTAGGAGAGATGATTAACTATCCCAAACTACCTTAGAAGATTTCCCCAAGGGAAAGGAGCCATTTTAAGCCCACTGACTTTGTAGGCAGGATAACAAGGTGCTGTTGACAGAGAGAGCTGCAAATGGAACAGAACTGTCCTGCATAAATAATAATTATCTACTGCTAGAGGAAACTGTTAATCATGATTGTCTGAAAGTCAAAATCAGGTTGCAGAGAGTAGTCCCAACAAGATGTGTCACAAGATAAAAACAGCCCTTTTCTCAGGACAGGCTGTTGGCTGAAATATGTTCTGAATCCTATCTAAGTAACACAAAAATGTTATCCTTAAGAGTTATTTTCAAAAGCTTGGAAGGAGGTCTGAAAATCGAGCTGCAGAAGATACTCCTAGAGAATTACAGCTGTTCAGGCTGGAGAACCAAAAATGACATTTTGATAAAATAGCCCTAAAAAGAAAGAGTTGGTTGTGCTTTAGCTACTACCCTGATTCTGAGGGACTGGCAAGAAGCACTGAGAACCCACCAACAGGAGAGTGGATTTTAATAGGTTCTTAATCACCGAGTCAGGTTGGAAGGGACCTTAAAAGATCATCTGGTCCAACCTCTCGTGGGAGAGGGAGTCTAATGGGATTATCTAACACCTCGTGCCATTGCATCCTGAGAACTTTCAGCAGCAGAGACTCCACCACACCCATGGGGAGGTTGTTCCAGTGAATGGTTGTTCTTGCTACAAAAAATATCCTTCTTATATCAAGATGAAATGAAAGGTATGGTGGGGTGGGGAGACAGTATATGAAGTGCTGCTTCATATATGAACTGAATGTTCTAGGGAAGAGATAAAAATGGTGTTTGTGGTCACTTATTAAAGAAAGAAATCAGATGAAACCTCTTTTTCTTGTAAGTGCAGAAAGTATTGATGACAGTCTGAGCTACTCATGAAGGAAGAAAAGCAAGGCAAAGGTACATTTCAATAGCAGATGATGGTAAAAATATAATTTTGTCTCTATCTTTCAAAGGTTTTGAGAATCAAAATATAATCAGGCTGCTGAGTGCACAACCTAATGCAGGAGGAGGCTTTGCTGGCTGCCTTCTTCCCTCCTTATTATCCTCTCAGTTATGTTTTATTGTCATTCAACATGTAAACAACATTCACTCAAATACTCATTGGATACCAGTGCTCATAAAATACCAAATTGTAAGTAACATTCATCATTCTGCCCTGCTTGGTTGCAAATAATTTATAAATGTCTGGGTTTTTCACTGAATTGAATCTGATACATAATCTGAGGCACTTTCCTGCAGTCAAACATTCTCATAATGCATTAATGGTGACATGGATCAGTAGATCTCCACTTGCATTGTAAGAATGTGTATATATATATATACACACACACACACATGCACTTATCCCATAGCAAGGCTCAGCCAGACATTAGCCTTGCTACAAATCTAGAATTTCCATCCTCGATATCCAAACAGGACACATCTTGTCCCTCCAAAAATAAATACTTTTGAGCAGAGAGGTTGAAAACTTGGGGTAAAAACTCTCTTTTCTTAGTTGTCAGAGGGCGAGGTGAGGTCATGAAAGCTTCCCTGTAATGAGGACTAGAAGTTTCTCTCTCTGTTGACACCTGAGATTAAAGACACCAGGTAAGCTTACCCAGAACTCCTCCTCAAAAATTAGGAGAACAGCACACTGCTAATGGTAAACTCTGGAGAGGAGCTCTGCTCTTTTCTTTCCTATCCATAAGTGTGTCTTAGGTTCCCAGTTCACAGGGAGTGCAACCAAACCCATGTAAGTCTATTTTGAGCAAGTTATAATGTTTATAATCAAATACACAGGCTGTTAGTACTTAGGCCATATTACCAAGTTGCACGTCAAGGCTGCTTTTAAAACAGATTTAAAACTGATTTGTTACAAATAAACAGATTGATGCAAGTACAGCTCTAGGCAGTGGCTGTGGAGAAGGGAAAGAGCTCTGCACACCTTGAGTACTTAAGTAAAAAAACTCCTCTGAAACCAGTAACTCCACAAGAACAAGAGACTTTGCCTTGCCTTAACTTTGTAATCATTACCTTCAAGCCCTGTGGTGAAAAGTTCCCCTGGAATTCTCCCCTCCCAGGTTTTCCTGCAGGAGTGCTGTTGGCCCTGTCACCTGCCGTGTCAGGACCCTGAGGAGAACACTGCTTTAAGTTTGCTCCTTTGATGTCAGCCTTGTGACTCTTTGAAGCTGGAGTCTCCTTTTGGAAGGCTGGAGGGGCAATGCTGGATCTGGAAGAACAGGAAAGAAGAGTTGTAGCAAACCCAACACCGATGGGAATCAGCAAGGGGGAAACTCTGGTTGTTAGGACATGTCACGGGACGTGCACTTGGGACAGGAGTGAAAGTTCTGAATAGGGATGCAAAAATCAGAAACTTTCAGATGTGGTTCTGGATTTTATTTCCTATAAGCAAGGAATCCTAGAGCTGAGAATCACCTCCAGCTGTTGCATACTCCATCTGCCTGTCCCAGTGGCCAAGAAATTAAACGGGTTTGTATATATGTAAATTGAAAAAAAAATGAAATAAAATACATGTGTGGAACTTTTCTTGTTTACTAAACACTCCCATCATATTTGGTAAATTGAAAGACCATTTTCTTCTCTGCTTAGTCACTAGTTATGAAATCTGGTAAGTGACACAGCTAGAGGTGCTCCTTCCTGCTCAGCTGCCATTAGAGGCTGTATTTTAATTAGCTAGGACATTCATGTCAAAGCAGTTAATGCACAGGCCTTTACAAATTCATTGTTGGAGCTCCCTCAGTGTCAAACACGACAGGTTGATTTGTCCCCTCAGGTAGAAATGGGGGTGGTGCACAGGAACCAGTAAATAAAGCACAGCTCAGGGCCCTTCCCACTGCAGGAGAGCAAACAACAAGCACAGCTCAACCTATTGATCTCAGCAGAAAATCCAGGAGGAAAATCCATCCCTTGGAGATCCAGGGGATTCTTTACCGCTTCAAATGGGCAGCCACACCTTCCTGGGAAGACAAAAGCCTTCCCAAATGTTGGAAATGAGTTTATGGGGTGGGATTTGCAGCCTGGTAACAGAGGAAGGCTGACATTGCGCTGTCGCTGAACAGACTTTAGTGCAGCAGGACACCAAATCTAGCAATTAGACCTGTCATTTTCCCTTCTTAACTAAGGAAACCACAGTGACTCTTCTTAGAGGAGTAAGAAATCCTACTTCCATTTGATTAACAAAGCTGTGACCGAAACTTGCCTCCCAAGTGAGCTGATGTTCCTGCATGATTAACTGCCCTGCAAAAGGACAGCAGGCGCAGGCTGCAGAAGCTGAATGATCCTGCAGACATGATTAATGAAGGAGAGGACTAAATCCCCACCACATCTGGATTTGCTTCTTCTGACCACAGATGGTTTTGGTTGCTTTTTATTCCGAGTATATTCATTAAGACTAAGCACGGGGTTTAAACACAGCCTTCCTGTTCCAAGGCTCCATTTTCCATGGAGAAGCTTCTCGTCAGGAGCCTGTCCAAGAAGGCATATGTAGCAAATGAAATGGGATTTGCTAAGCCATCTTGCACACTGAATGAGCTGCAAGAGTTCAAAAGGAGATGCACAAAGGAAAGCCGAACAGTTTGGATTTTTGATGTATTTTCCCTGCTCTGAAGTGATTGGTCTCGTCTGCCTCATTTTCCTTCCAGATAATTTTATAAAAACCTCAGCACTCCTAGGGTTTGAACTCACAGTAAATGGATCCCAAAATGTTCACAAGTTTTTCTGTTCATTAAGTTTGGCTGTTGAGAACCTAAGTCCATCCATCCAAGCCTGGCTTCTGGCAGGGGGAAGCCACACAACAAAGGACACGACGTGCTAATCTGTCAGCGGGGGAGGTACCTGCTGACCCCGTAATCCTGTTAGCATCCTGCTCCTCTCCACATCAGCTGCACTCACACAAGAATTTGCCTGGACAAAAGGCCATCACCTCCTGGGCAGCACCAGTAAATCCAGGAGGCATCTCAGGGCCAAGCAGGCAGCAAGAATCTTACCAATTAACAACTACTCTGATTATTTGGGTGATAATAATCACCAAAAAAACCCTGGGCACAGGGTTTCTCATTGTCCTTTAGGACAGCAAATGTAATTAACAAGTGTATTATGACCTCTACACTGATTTTCTCATGCTTGCTGCTCTAATTGCTAACATGGATAACAATAATCTGCTTTTTTAGCATGTTACCTGGCTGGGGTTCTCTCCTGCCTCCTTAACTATCCCACAGAAGAAAGAGCAGTGGCCTTGTTTATATAATAGAGATCTACTTAGAACTGATAAACTTTCTCAAGTCACTAGTAATTCTGTTTTCTTTTCAAAGCAATTTAGGTGTCAGTGTTTATTTGGCTTTTATAGGAAAGCATGACACTTATTTTAAAAACTGCTTGATTTCTGACAGATCCACCATTGCAAGTGCAGCTGTTTTGTGCTGCATGTTTACTGCATTAAAAGTGCCCTCAAAAAAAGATGATTTTATTGCTTTTCTGATGATGTGTAGCAGAGACCTGTATTCTCCTGGTTATTACCTGTGCAGTTCAACTTTGCCAGATTGGTTTTGACCACAGTCGGTTGCACTAATGTTTGTAAGTGAAATGCAACCATGGCTTTTCCTTCCTTTTCTATTCCATAATAAAGTTAGTATTTCCGTAGGCACTGGAATCCTCATTTGCCTGACATGAGAGAAAATAACAACATTCTTCTGTTATCCCAACTTTGAAACATGATGATTAGAAGCATTATGATAGATCACAGAAAAATCCAGCTTGGAAGGGGCTTCTGGAGACCATCTGCTCCAAACTTCTGCTGGAAGCAGGGCCATTGAGTTAGGCTGTCCAGGGCTCTGTCAAGCCAAGCCTTGAATATTTCCAGTGAGGGGAACTTTTACCACTTCCCTGGCAACTTAGTCCACTATTTAATTGTTCTCACAGTGGTGGGTTTTTTTTACGTAAACCCAGACAGAATTTCTGCTCCAGGCGAGTTGTTTGTATGAGTCTTAATGTGTTTTCCCTTGATGTGTTTAGATGCACAAATTGGCTCTTGCCCGTCTGAAGAACCAAGAGAAGAACCAGCAGTGGCCTTGTTTTATTTCTGATGCCACACTGGATGTTTCTTTGCACAGCCCCTGTAACTACTGCATAGAAATGGGGGCTTCCAGTACTCTGTCATTACCAGAGAATGCAGCAACACAGAAGTGGGCAGCAGGCTGAAATCAAGGGTGTTAGTCCTATAACAGCCCCTCACCCTTTTTAAAGTGAAGTTTTTGAGGAGTTTGTCTCTATGGTATAATTGAGCTGTGAAGGTCCCAGCCACTGGACTCCCACTTTGAGCACACACATCCCCGCTGAGGACTGAAAGCAGTGTGTGCAAACCAAACCTTGCAGTCCTGCCAAAAGTTACCTGGTACTTGGCACGCTGCCCAGAATTCAAATCTTGCAAAATTTTAGTCTCTCCATTTCTCCACTATTTCTGTAGCTATTTAAGCCACTGCCAATAAAATAAAGGGAAAAAAAAAAAGAGAGAGATGATAAAAATGTTTAGATTATGGGCTAAACACACATAATGCTCTGGCTACAGTTCCCTTCTCTTTCCCCAAGTACTTGAAATAAGAAGAGGAAACTCTAAAAAGAACCAGCAATCTAAACAAAGGTGGTGAGGTCAAACTCTCCCTTGCTCCTCCTTCCTTCTCTTTATCGCTGGTGGCCACTTGGCTGCTGGTCCCAGCTCAAGGCACTGCTTGCATTGTTAGGCCATGGACAAAAACAATGAAGCACAAAAAAGGTCTGGGGGAGGGCTCAGTGATAGCTTGAGCTATTCCAGACTTTTGCCTTGTGCAAAATGAAAGTCCTCTGAAAACAAGGAAAAGTAAACCAGAAAACAAGGGAAAAAACCCCAAAGTTTATGTAGAATCCTAGAATCCCAGAATGGTTTGGGCTGGGAGGGACCTTAAATCTCATTTCATTCCAAGCCCCTGCCATGGGCAGGAACACCTTGAACACTACCAGGGTTGGGGAGAATTTCTTCCCACCTAACCCTGCCCTCTGGCAGTGGGAAGCCATTCCCCCTTGTCCTGTTCCTCCATCCCTTGTCCCCAGTCCCTCTCCAGCTCTCCTGGAGCCCCTTTAGGCCCTGGAAGGGGCTCTCAGGTCTCCCTGGTGCCCTCTCTTGTCCAGGTGAACCTCCCCAGCTCTCCCAGCCTGGCTCCAGATCAACTCAGTGGCCTCCTCTGGACTTGTTCCAACAGCTCCACATCTCACTTGTGCTGGGGTCCCAGAGCTGGATGCAGCCCTGCAGGTGGGGTCCAGGAAGTACCAGCCCCAGCTGTGGCCACCATGGATGCCATTCCATCACTAGAGCGAGTTCCACAAGCGACAGCTCTGTCTGTATTTAGGTTTAGGAGAGGGAGGAAAAGCTGTTTTGAGGAAGCACGTTCTGTTTGGGGACAGGAGGAGTGGAAGTCGCTGCCACTCAGTGCAGTTCCCCTAACTGCTGGCTGTGCCATGGCAAAGGGAGTCAGGAGACCTGTCTGACAGGGCTCCAGTGTCCTGTCTCCTGAATGTTCCTCCTGTCTGCCAGGAGCCCTGTACTGCTACAGCCCTGAAAACAAACACAGCCCAAGCTGTAACCTCGGTGTGTGTTGCCTCATTCCATATTCTAGGAATGCAGGCAGCCAACGTTCACTGGATCAATAGAGAGTCTTTGTGAGGGAATTTTCCAGTTTAACAAGGAACTAGATCACTGTAGGGACTGGTATCCAGGGCTGTAACTGAGGTACTGGGGCAACACAATAAAAATAAGGGAAGCTGAACAGTTCCTGCCGAGCTTGCTCTCACACATCTACTTCCAGAGGAGTGGCAAAGATTATGCCCCTGACTGATCAAAGGCTGGAGATGCTGACATGAGTGACAGGAATCAGATTTTCAGTCCATGTTCATATATCCTGCCTGTAGCCATGAATGTGGAATGCACTAGCTACCAAACCCATGGATGCTCAGTCACCCACTAACTCTCTGAGGTTATGCAAAATATAACCTCAGCCAAAACTTTAAAGTAGCTGTTCTCTTCCTTTTTTATTGAGATGTTTTCACACCAAAAGTTACTCCTTGCTGTCTGGCGCCCTCTCCTGCACACTCGCCTGTGTAGGATGTTCTGGTGACAGAGAATCCCCCGCATCCTCCTCCTCTGGTGAAGTCTTTCCATACAAAAGTCCCTCCTGCCCCAGCACATCTCCCTGTTTTTCAGATACCCACGTTGTGACCACTCATCACACATCAGGAGGCTCCCAGGAAATCTCAGTTTAGCTAAGGAAGAGTTATCACACAATTAGTTTTCTTTACAAATTAGAATCATCCCAAGCATCCTCAACTTAGAATCATATAAACATAGAATGGTTTGGGTTGGAAGGGACAATAAAATTCACCTTTTTCCACCTCCTGCCCTGGGCAGGGACACCTTCCACTAGCCCAGGTTGCTCCAAGCCCCGTCCAACCTGGCCTTGGACACTTCCAGGGATCCAGGGGCAGCCACAGCTTCTCTGGGCAACCTGTGCCAGGGCCTCCCCACCCTCACAGCCAAGAATTCCTTCCCAATTTCCCATCTAACCCTGTCCTGTGGCAGTGGGAAGCCATTCCCCCTTGTCCTGTTCCTCCATACCTTGTCCCCAGTTCCTCTCCAGCTCTCCTAGAACCCCTTTAGGCCCTGGAAGGGGCTCTCAGGTCTCCCTGGTGCCTTCTCTTGTCCAGATGAACACCCCCAGCTCTCCCAGCCTTTCCTCATAGGAGAGGTGCTCCATCCCTCTGATCATCTTCATGGCCCCATCATGCCACCTTCAGCCTTCTTGCTGCTCCCTGTAGTAAGGGAGCAATAGCTCTGTGCCAGTGATGTCCCTGCCCTCTGTAGAGGCAACAAAAAGCTGACAGATTTGCTGGCTCTGCTCCAGCTGGGAATGTTTTGCACAGAAGGCCCATTGTATCTGCAGCACAGGGAGTTCAGAGAGGGGTGACTCGACCTCTGCCTCAGGTCGTCACAGCCTCAAACAGCAGTTCTGAGACTGAACCTTTGTTCCAGGTATGTGCTCTCTTGCCCTGGTGTGAGAATGAGTAGAGTGGTGCACCAACTGCCCTGCAGAGACAGAGGGTCAGGGCTTTCCTTTCTGGGTGGAAGGGCAGGAGCAATGCACTGAAACTGGTCATCCAGCTCCCAAAATTCAGTGCTTACCCTTCATCTCTCCAGGGCAGCTGGTGTGCCACTCTCAGAACTAAAGGGACAGCAAGAGCTTTCTGTGCTGGTGCCTTTCGTCTGGGAGCAATCTTCATCCGTATGGAATTTTGGGAGTTGGACTGGCAATTCCAATGCATGGCTCCGAAAAGCCAACAACAACCCTTATCCCCAGGAAAGAAAGCCTGGGACCTTTGGGTTTCAGGTGCAGTTGGTGGGTCAGCCTGGGCACTCCATAAGCAGCAAGAGCTTTCTGTCCTGGCACCTTTTGTCTGGGAGGAATCTTTGTCCGTGTGGAATTTTGGGAGTTGGACTGGCAGTTTCAGCACAGGATTCCTGAAAATGAAAAACACCCCTTTTCCACAGGAAAGAAAGAACTTACTGTTGTGGTTTCAGGTGCAGTTGGTGGGCCAGCCTGGGCACTCCATGGGCAGCAAGAGCTTTCTGTGGTGGCACCTTTTGTCTGGGAGGAATCTTCATCCATATTTAATTTTGGGAGCTGGACTGCCTATTTTGGCCCTAGGATTTCTGCAAGTGAGCATCAGCCCTTTTCCCCTGGAAAGAAAGACCTTACCTTTATGGTTTCAGGTGCAGTTGGTGGGCCAGCCTGGGCACTCTGTGGGCAGCAAGAGCTTTCTGTCCTGGCACCTTTTGTCTGGGAGGAATCTTCATTTGTGTGGAATTTTGGGAGTCGGACTGGCCATTTCAGCACAGGGCTGGAAAAAAGCAAACAACAGCCCTTATCCCCAGGAAAGAAAGCCTGGAACCTTTGGCTGTTAGGTGCAGTTGGTGGGCCAGCCTGGGCACTCCATGGGCAGCAAGAGCTTTCTGTCCTGGCACCTTTGGTCTGGGAGGAATCTTCGTCCGTGTGGAATTTTGGGAGTCGGACTGGCCATTTCACCGCAGGGCTCAAAAAAAAAGGGAAAGCTCTTGCTGTCCCTGTAGTGCCAAGAGTGGTGCACCAACTCCACAGGAGAGATGAAGGGTCAGGGCTTTCTTTCCTGGGTGGAACAGCAGTTGTTGGCTTGCAGGAGCCCTGTGCTGAAATTGGACATCCGACTCCTAAAATTTCATACGGACGAAGATTCCTCCCAGACCAAAGGTGCCCGCACAGAAAGCTCTTGCTGTCCCCTGGAAGCTCTTGCCCCCCTTATGTGGAGATAAAATATATAGTCCCAACTCCCACCAAAGACAGGGAATGGGGCACAGACCTTGAGGAGGGTATGAATTCCTAGAAGAGGAAGCAATGTGGGGCTCGCACCTAATCACCGTGTTTCTGCATCCTCCTCTCACGGGCTGATTGCCAAAGCACTTTCTCTCCTGTTTCCTTCCTCCTCGTTGGCTTTTTTACACTCTGTCAAGCAGTTCACACTGCTTCCTCGTCCCCACTCAGTGTTCCAAGACTTCTCATCATATTTTCCTAGTTTATCATCAAAAAGCTGCCAGAAACTAGAAATTATGTCTTAGAGAACCACACAAGGAATGCTTTGACTTTTGGCCAATGCTCTGCTGCAACGTTTCTGGTATTTGATCTATATGTTTTAGAAGGCTTTTTACTTGCAGGTTGGGGATGAGAAGTAGATGCCTGTTCTCAGTAAAAATTCACAGATACTGGCTATTCATTTTCTGTAGGTGCCTTGGAAAAAATCCTTCTGGACAAGGTGGCCTGTTTGACTGTTCTCTGATCAATGGTTACACAAAACCACTGTAAATTATTTCACAGGAAAAGACATTAAAAATTTGGTTTCAGCTGCTTTGTGGAAACAGCTGTGGACTCTCATTGTCCAAGAACTCTGTATCACTGACTCCTTTTGAACAGACTATTTTCTCTGTAACTGTTCCTGCTGGAGGTTAAGTGTTCAGGACCAGGACATGTGCTAAGCCTGGAAGTTTGTGAAAGCTCTTGCTCCATTTGTGCTGTGGATTTAGGTCCCCCCTCCCCGTGCACACCAACCCACCAGACTTCTGCTAAACAAACCATTGAAACCAGTAGGAAAAGGAACCCCGAAAGTCTCATGAATTGAAACTGCCTTGTGGAAGATTTACTTCAGCATACCTGTTCCTGCAGCAAAGCAGGGAGTTCTGTGAAGAATACAGAAGAATGTAACAAAGCTTCCAAAAATGCCTGCTGTTTTATGGGAGTAGAACTTTTGGTATCTATTGACAGTTTCATCCCACTATCCCTTAGCTTGGAACTCCTTTTAAACAGTATTATTTAAATGGCTTCCATGGTTTGTTTTAACTTGTTTTTTTAAGGAAGTGTTGTGTATTGTTGCTAAATTATTACCAAAAAACCTGATTTTTATGGCTCATGAAAAAAATTAAAAGACATCAACTTTCTTCCACCTGCCTCCACTAATGTCAAGGTGTTTTGGAATCTTTGGCTTTGAACTTTGAGAAAATTAAGTTTTCAAAGTTCCTCATGTTCTTTTTTTGAATTGGGGATGATTTATGCACCTTAATCATGTAGACACTACAGAATCAGTACCTGAAGAGAATTACTACATTGTGTTGCCTTCCTTCTCAATTTTTTTATTCCCTGGAAGTGTCCAAGGCCAGGCTGGACAGGGCTTGGAGCACCCTAGGGGTGGGACTGGATGGGTGTTAAGGTCCCTCTCAACCCAAACCTTTCTGTGATTCTATGAGCAGAGTTGTCTTGCCAATGCAGAGATAGGTAAGAACACAGAGGGCAATTCAGAATTCCTAAAGTAGGTGCTTAGAGTAGAGAGTGTGGAAAAAAATGCCAGCTTAATGTTATGAGTACAAAGAAAAAAGCTTCTTTGCTCAGTCCTCACCCCTGAGCATCCTCCTGCTCTGCATTCCTTGCACTGCCCGTCATTCCCAGTCACACATAAGAGAGTTCTTCAGGGCTTCTAATTTTTATTGTCACTCTGTTCCCACTGTTACATTAATTAGATTAACCCAGACTCCCGGGGAGGCTGGAACAATGACAAACACTGTAGTGACCTGTCAGCTCTCTCTGAAAGCCCTTTCTCTGGCGTTGGAAATGTGCTGTCCCCACAGCCCACACCTCTGCGGGATGGAAAGGATCTGCCTGGATGAGCCCTGCTCACAAACGCTGCAATAATCAGCACAGAAAAGGAAATTCCTAATGACTGGAAACCTCAGGCACACTATCAGCCTTTCCAGTCAACCACCATGAAGAGGGTCATGGAACCAGAATAATTTTAAATGTATTAATACTGTCATTTTTAACAATAAAATGCAAATATTTTGGGGAGAGAGGCCCTGTCAGAAATCTAAACTGACTGCACATTAATACTCATCATTTGCTTTGTCTGGAAAGATTGGCTTGTTCCATTTGTCCCTCTTTGCCTTAAATAGGTGGTAGCCTTTCCACTGCTTGTTCTGAAGACGGCAAAAAATTCTGGCAACTTTTAACACAGACCCTCAGTTCTGTGGGGTCTCACTTGCAGGCAGTTAAATTCTAAATCCATGTTCTGACAGATTTCATCTGAGGAAAAAAGGACAATGCAAGAGTAAGTGCTGACCTGCCCTTCTTGTCTTAATGTCCAGAGACCCTCAGCAACAAGGCACTCCTCATTCCAGACTACGGGGAGAATTAGGGGGGGCTTCAGCAACTCAGGTTCTTTCCAAGGGATTTAGAAACCATTATAACAAATAATTATTTGCTTCTCCCTAGCCCTGTGCCTCATTTCACTGAAGCCAAAACTGTTTAGGTCTCCTTTATGCAGTGTGTGTGTGTGTATGGACATCTGCTGCGTCCATAAACCTGGATTACACATCTCCTTTCTCCTCTTACTGCAAATCTGAAGCACATGTGTGAGGCTGCAGGGAATAGGTGGAGGCCATATTTCTCCAAATTGTGTTTCGGCTACTATTTGGAAGGCAAAAAAATTTGCCAAATAGCAGAACCACAGACTTTAAAAGCAAGTAGTGACATACAGCCAAGATCTCACCTTTCCATTCCTCGGCCTGAAAATAACTGAAGAAGAGTGGACGTGGAACCCAAAAGGAGAAATTATTTCTTCTCCAGACCTCTACCCTAATCTAATGCCTGTCCCCAAAGTCCACTGCAGATCCCATAAGGCTGTTCAGAAGATTATCTGACAACTGTGATCTTGGAAAGAAACTCCCAACTGCAAAATCCTCCTTAACAGGCTGGGCTGAAACGTGAGCGTGTGCAATGTGCTCTGCCACCCCCAAATAAACCAGAGCTCACCCACACCCAGCAGAGCTGAGAACTCCTGACATTTGTGAGGAAGGAGCTGTGTTCTGAAGAAGTGCAAGAGTTGCTTTGGTGAGTCACATGTGGATTTGGAACGAGAGCCCAGTTGGCAAACACGTATTTTTCATAATTGCTTGAGGTCAGTGCTTCAGTAAAAATAATGGAAAAACCAGATTAGTTACAAGCAAACCTCACTGAGTTATGTGTGAAACACTCAGCTCAGGGATAGGCTCGCAGAATTTAACCAGCCTCTGGAAAGTATGGCACCAGCATCCCTGGAACTTCTCCATTCATGGAAACAGTGGGATTGGAGACAGTGTGCTCTGACCAGCCACAAACCAGGTCAGTCTGTGCTACAAGGAACCCCCTCAAACAAGACATAAAAAGGGGGAAGGAGCAGTCATTCATTTGCTATAACTGATGTTTAAGCCAAGAGTGACTAAAATGTATACTGATTATTTTTTCCAGGATTTTGCCCCCCTCTCCTCTTTTTTTGCTTCCTTCTGCCTTCTCCTTCTCCTTGTCTATTTAAAAACACACTTTTGCTCACCACTTTTTAAATGGCTGTGTAAAGATCAACACAACAGCCCAAGACATCCTCATGCTCATTTACCTTCTGTGTGATTTTCAGTGCAAGCATAAACCTTCAACCATTTCAGCAAAGGTTTGCTTGGTTGGACCATTCAGTGGCAGAAAAAAAAAAATCCCTGTATTTGCAGAAAAATAATCCCTGTGTTTGATTGTATCTGTTTCAGACTCCACAAGAGGGCACCAGATAATTATCTAAAATATCACCCAGGCAGCTGTTGTGAAAAAGCTGTTAATTGCACCTAATTAGAGCTCAGTAGATGTATTAATTAATTAATTAATTAATCGGGCCTCAGTACAGACATTCCATCTCCACCCAGCTTCCAGTTTGCTGCTCCTGTTTTGGATGCCAAGGAGAGCTCTAAGCAGGTATTGCTTCTCCCTCCAAATATTCCCCCATTTCTAGTCTTGCTGCTGGCCTGGCTTGTGTCACACTCCCCAAATATTGCACATATCTCAAAGATTGCCCAGAGCCCCAGAGTGAGAACAGCCAGTGCTAAATTTGTTTTCCAGGCCACAGCACAATTTTTTCACCACAAATGAAAACTTCATCAGTGCAAGAACACCTTCACTACAGGTTAATCCCACGCTTCAAAAGTCTTTGCCCCTATCTTTGCAACACTTACAGTTATTTAAAAAAAACCCCAACTATTTCAAAGCATCGTGTACAGAATTTTCCTACATTTCATAGGTGTTAATCACCCTTGTTTCCTTCCTGCAGAGGACAGGACATTGCTTGCTTGCTGAATCACAAATTAAAAAGCTGTAAAAAGGGTTTAATCCTGTCCCTATTTCAAATTAGCTGCGCTGGGCACCATTCTGGATTCTTCTTTGCCCTGACACTACTTAGACACTTCTGAAAGTATGTCCAAAATCTTTTGAGGAAACAAGAAGGTAAAAAAAAGGACTAAAAAAGTATTTCTTTTCTCTCAACCCACTTCTCATTGCTGCAGCACATGCAAGCAGAAACAATTATCACCCTGGTTTTTGTTGTGGCTAAACAACATGTTTCAGATAAGTGGAATTAATTCTCTTCTCTTCCTGTATTAAAAGGGATAAAGCAAATGCCTAAAATAAAGATCCCAACAAATGAAAATATTTGTAATAAACTAATTACCTGATTAAATGATTACATTCTCTGCCTCCCTGCATTTCTCCACCTGTTAATATAGTCTTAAATATCAAACACAGAATTAATACCAGCCATTAAGTGCATGCTACCCCTCTCCAAAAGCCCAGTCAAGCATGTCTTTATAAAAACAATACCACTAATTATCCAGCTCTTCTATTTCAGTCAAACATCTTAATATGCCTTGAAGGTATTTTACAAGCTAAGGAGACAAAGTGTCTCCTCAAAGCACCAATATTCTGAAAACATGGTACATTTCTGACCACAAACCCTAAGGCTATAGATTTAGTAAACACAGGGTTTTTTCCAGTAAAAAAACTGAGGTTTTGCCTCATGAAATGTTGAAGAAAATGTTGAATTTTTCAGTTGCATGGCCTTTTTCTATAATTTGAGGGGGTGCTACTTTGAACTATCCTTCATTTTTTAAATTGGCCAAACCCTTTGATCACGGGCTGAAACTTCATTTTCTGAAGCAGAGAATGTGATCTTGCAGCTACTTGTGAAGTTCTTGGCTAGTTCTGACCTCAGTTTTTACTTTGTTGATACGATTACTTTCCAACCACACAGCTGAATGCTGTTATGGAAACACTGTCTGAAAAACACAAAATATTTCTGAATTACTCCCAGTCGTTGACACCACTGTGCTCCGGTTGTTCAGCTGCTGTGCTTGTAGGATTGCTTGGCCTGTATCTACTCTGGGATGCTTCCTGCCCATACAACTGCCAAAGCTTTTATTTTATATATATATATATATATATATATATATATGTATTCCTGCCTTCTTAAAGCAACTTGCAATAAAGACCTTGGCCTGATACTGTTCCCATCAAAGCTGGTGAGTGAGCTTATCAAAGCTGTATTAGAGTCAGGTACATCAATATTTGACCCTTCCTAAACAAGATCCACTCTGTTACTTCCTGCTCCCATCTCTGCTACTCCCAGCTCATTCAGGACTTACTAACTGCAATTTTGAGTAATATCTTTCCCCACTGGGACAGCATTGTCCAAATGCTGGCTCTAAACTGTTTCTCAGGGAATTTTTTGGAAGAAAGGACTTAATAATGGTGGGGTCTGAATACTGAAGATCTTGTAGTGTCTCATGCAAAACTTATTCCAAAGGAATAAAGCTGATAGAGTCCCTCAGTGGTCCATTTTCATCCTTGAGCAACGTGGATTGTGCTACAATTCCCATTTATTCACATTACCTCTGTGAGTAGTTACTCTGCCATGGCTCTCTCCTTCTCACTTATTTTGGTCTACAAGTCCCAAAATAAAGCCACGATCTTTTCCAAGTCCTGCAGATACCTTGGCAGGTTATTATCTTACCCATGAGCCCAGGAAGGTAACAGAGATTCCAGCAGAGCTGACTGGTTTGGACACACATTGACAAGAAGCCCTTTCTTCCTGCCTCATTGCACCTGATTTGATCCCGAGGACAGCTGCTCTTTACACACTTTGTAACCTGCACAAAGGCTAAATGGCTCAGAAATGCCTCCTGCCCTGTTTGACAGGGACAGTCAGCATGGGAAAAAGGATTATGTGAGTGCTGCCAGGGCAGCCCAGTCTCTCAGCCTGCTGGGACACCACCAATTACCTCACCCTACCAGTGCCCATTTATTTTTCCTTTGCTATCACTTATTTATACCCTCATCTTTCCTTGCTGTGATGTACCACAGCAGAGTTATGCACCAAAATGTACATTTTCTCCTGATTTCTCCCACCTTTTGCCTGCTGTTTACAGTTCCCTGCCTCCAGACTTTTAAAATGGGAGTATTTTATTTTTCTTTTACTTCTCTCTATATGCTGCATTCTAAAAGGCAGCAAATGGGTGACCTTCAATCACTTTAACAGGTAATAAATATTTTACCTGGAAGGAGGACATGGAAAAAGCATGTCTCAGTTGACTGGAGTAATTTTCTTTACTATTATTTTGCTGCTGCAAGGAGCAGAAGAAATGTTTCCATTACAGCAGGAACAGTGGAAACGAGGAGCTGATGAAAGCTTTCTCAGCTCTCATGCTGCATGGCTTTTCTGCCTGCTGCAGAGAACAAAAACACTCACAAGCACAGATTTGAAATACAGTATTACCCACCTCCCAGGCTCTCTTATCTGCACTGTGAGAGCAGAATCACAGAATGATGGAATGACTTGGGCTGGAAGGCACCTCAGGAGGTCCCTGTCCAAGCTCCAGCTCAAAGCAGGGCAGCTCTGGGGGCAGATCAGGTCGCTCAGGGCTTGAACTACTTGGGTTTGGAAAACCTCCAAGGATGGGGATGGCACAGCCTTGCTGGGCAGCTGTGCTGCTCTTGAGTGTCCTGGTGGGGAATAGGTTTTCCCTGCATTCAGCCCAAACCTTTCTTGGTTTGGCTGTCACCCCTCACCTCGACTGAGAAAAGCCTGGCTCAGCCTCATGGGAAGAGTCCCCAAAGCCTTCCCTGCCCTGGGCTGACCAAGCCCTGCTCCTGTGGCCTTTCCTCACAGAGAAAGTTCTCCAGCCCCAGCCATCCTGGGGCTTCCTTTCCCTTTCCTTCCTCCAGTCTGTCAAGGCCTTTCCTGTTCTTGGAGCCCCAAACTGGGCACGGTATCTGATGTGACCTAAGGAGTGCTGAGCATGAGGGACTAATCCCTCCCTGATCCCCTGCCATGCCCCTGCCAGAGGCAGCAGTGTCCCTGCCACTAAATGATACAGGAAATGTAAAACAAAATAAACATTTCTTAGAAATATGGTGAGTTGGACACCAATAACACAGCTTAATTTTGTTGGATTTCTTTTGTCTCCCTTTCAACAAAATTTTCTTCAGAATATCTATAGTTTATTAATTTCCATGCCACTTTTTAGTTTAGTGTTTTGCCAGATGCTTCCCTGTGAGGGTGGGGAGGCCCTGGCACAGGTTGCCCAGAGAAGCTGTGGCTGCCCCTGGATCCCTGGAAGTGTCCAAGGCCAGGTTGGACGGGGCTTGGAGCAACCAGGATAGTGGAAGATGTTGCTGCCCATGGCAGAGGGTGGAACTGGATTGGCTTTAAGGTCCCCTCCCACCCAAACCATGCTGGAATTCTGTGATTCCCAGTCACCTTGCACTCCATCTGCCTTTGGAGATCTGCTTTCCTTACAACTGCATGCTCTCATTTTGAAAATCTTACTTTTGCAACATTTAGCTTTTTTCACATCAAAAAACTTTTCCCAACAGTGGTACATTAACATGGGAACTTCTTCACTCCCCTCAGTACTGCAGACAAGTGAAGGAACTTTCACCAAAGGACACTTCTGGTACAGCAATAGCTTGACAATGTCTCCCTTTCCTCAGCACTGATGAACAGCCAAAACACCAGAAAATTTCAGTCATTAACTCTTAATGTGATTCTAAAGAGAGCAACTTATCCGAATCTCTTCTTCTGTTCTGTACCAGCCTTGAACTTTAACATTGAAAGAGCTCAACACGAACCACTGAAGAAAAATAATTCTTTTTAAAAAAGGAAACCTAATCAAGAACAAAAAAAGGACTGTTAAATCCTGTCCCCAGCTGACTCCCTCTGAGATTTAGCTGAGACATTTGATCACACTTAGAAAACAGAGATGTTATCACTGACTACTTTATCAAGCTCTTGTGAGGATTAATTATATAGGCTGCGGTGTAGGTCACAGGGAGTGTGAGGGAGTGAAAAAAGTTGCTTAGAACAACGAGGAATAACCTGACATAGGCTAGAATGTCTTAAAAACATGTGAAGTTTTGCAAAAAGGGGTAACAGTCCAAGCCAGAATATTTTTTTAATATTCTGAGAATATTAACTGTAAAACTCGAGGAAAACTTAAAATACTCCATATTGAATTGCTTAAATACTCCATATTGAACAATCTTAATTATGTTGCTGCATGATTAAAGACTGAAGTATTAATTCAAACTCACGTCTCACAAGGTGATCTCTGTTCACTTTTTACCCACACCACGTTTAATTATGCTAAGCACACTGCTTTGCTTTTGCTATAAAACACTTAATGCCAACACCAATAAAGGCACCACCAAAGACCCAAAGCTCATAAAAACAATCTTAACTTAACAAACATTAAAAGGCAGATGCTAGAGGACAAATGCTTATTTCACATTACGACCGCAGAGTGGACTGGGGATGCTTGAAAACCCTGGAATGTGTAATTTTGTGTGGTGAGCAGGAGCAGGGCGAGTCGTGCCTCAGTTTCCATCGCATTGGAGCAGTGTGACGGTGGCAGTGCCCGGGCACTGGGCTCGGTGCCGCTGCCCTGCCTGCCTGGGCTCCAGCTCCCTCCAGGGCCCACCAACTGTGGGCACATCCCTCTCTCTGGAATGGTGGCCAAGAGCCGCGGAGTTCAGGGAGAGGAGCCCAGCAAAGGCCACACGTTCAGCCCACTGGGGCTGATGGACCTGCTCGTGCCCAAAGACAACTTAATAAGGCAGATATAACCTAATCCCTGCTCTCCATCGCCTCACCTGGCTCTGGGGCACCAGTGGCTGCCCGGGGCAGGTCACACTCCGTCCAGGGCATCGCCATCCGGCCCCCTCGCTCCTCACGGAGCTCCTGCAGGCTGCGGGAATTACAGGATCAATGCGGCTGGAACAGCCCTCCCAGCCCATGGATCCCCCCTGTGCCCGATGCCCCTCTTGTCCCCCAGCCCAGAGCACTGAGTGCCACGGCCAGGCCTTCCTGGGACACCTCCAGGGCTGGGGACTCCAAACCTCCCTGGGCAGCCCCTACCAAGGCCTCACCACCCTTTCCAGGAGCAAATTCCTCCTGGTGTCCCACCTGAGGCTCCCCTGGCGCCGTTCATTCCCCCCGCCCCGGTGAGGGCCGTCAGGGGGTGCGGAGCGGGGCCGCGATGGGCTCTGTGCCGCATCCCCGTGAGGGGAAGGGGAGCGGGGGGAACGGAGGGGGAAAGGGAGCGCTCTGAGGCGGCGGGGCCGGGGGTGTGGGCAGGACGGGGAAGGCACCGAGCGGCCCCCGGCCCCGGCGGGGAGGGAGGCGGAGGAGGGCGCGGGGCGGCCCGGGCTCGGCGGCCCCGTCCGCGCTCCCCCTGCCCAGCCCCGGCCATGAATATGTAACTCCCCTCTATTTCCCGAGCTCCATTGCGGAGCCGCCGCTCGCCATATTGCGCTGCGGGGGTTGCGGCGGCAGCGCCGGCCGGAGGGACCCGGGCGGGACCCGGCGGCACTCGGTGAGCGGGGCCGGGCGGGCGGGGCCGCCGGGGCTGTCCCTGTGGGGGCCGGCCAGGGCAGGGCTCGGCTCGGGCGGTGCCGGTGCCCGGAGCGGGGCTGCCCCGGGGCGGGAGGCTGCGGGGAGGCGTTGCGGGGCGGGGGGCGCCGCTCGGGGCCGGGGTGTCCGGGAGGAGCCGTGGCAGGGCGGCCCCAGCGCACCCCGACCCCGCGGCCGCGGGCACCGAGCCGCCCCCGGGCCGGCGGGGGGCTGCACCCCCCGGGGCGATGTGTATCTATCGTGTAGGTATGTATATGTACGTACGTAGTGTCTGTGGGTGCGGGGGAGCCGCGGGCAGGGGCAGCGCACGCCGCCCCACATCGCAGCCGCAGTACCGCAGCAGCAGCCCCGGAGCGCGGCACTGCGAAACGCCGTCCTTGGGAAGGGAGAGCCGATTAACGCGGTCAGGAGCCGGTATTGTCGGGGCTGCGGATCGCCCCCTCTGTAAAATATGACGGTGAATATGATTTATAGCTCTGCGTCCGCGGTCTTTTGTCTCCGCCGGAGCCCCGCGCATCGGGGTGTGCGAGGGGTGATGCTGGTGCTGGGAGCGACCTGGCTGCTCCTGCTCCTGGGAAAATGTCGCTTCCCACAGGGCAGCAGGTGCAGGGAGACGCTGTGTCGGGAGCTGTGGATGTTCCTCCTCCCTTCGCACCCGCTCTCTCTGCTTCCCATACGAATTTAGCACCTGTTCCTTGCCAAGTTGTTCACTCTGCGGTAGCTGCCTCTCCAGAATCACTTGCCTCCCTTCCACCGTGCACGTATGAAACAAGCACTGAGCAATGTTCTCCTCGGGATTTTTGTAAGCTGTTTGTTTTACAGACCCTCCCCTATGGAAAATAGTTGGATCGTGTGCCTAATTCTGCAGAAATCCAGAGGACAGCTAGTGGAGAATGATGATTTCCAGCATGATAAATCATAATGCAGCCCTGTTTGGAAGTGGTTGTAGCTCTGTGTAATAACTGTGCACTGCACACGGGCTTTTACGGATTAAAGGGAATTGCTTGCATTTGAAAGAACGTGACTGGTGTGCGGGGGAAATTATTGTTGCTTGGGGAAAGTTCTTTAATCAAATATGTCACTCATTTCACTGACAAAGGCTTGATTTGTCATAGGAGTTCCCTGCAGAGGTACTCTAATTTGTATTCATCTGTGTTTTCATTAAAAACTTGTGTAATGAGATCATTTGACTTTCTTATACATCGTGTCAAGCTCAGAGCTGGCACTGGGCCTGTCAGCGGAGAGAGAGGCGCTCGCTGGGACAGCAGCAGAAAATGGATAAGCAGCATAATTTGTGTTAAAATATGTATTTGTTTGAAGAGTTAACTTTGTCAGTTGTTTGGAGGTGGGAGGAATTCCCTCTGGGCAGTGTGAGCTGAGTGTCAGCCATGAGCTTTGTGGCTGGGTCTGGCTCTGTAATGGTCCCTTTCAACAATGACAAGTTTGGAACATCTTGATACCTTATTGACCCTGCAAATCGTCATTGACAATGTTTAAAAACTACCTTAGTTTTTTGTGTTTGACTTTGTAATAATACAGGGAGACAGATGTTGCATTGGAGGTGTTTTTTCACTTCTTCATTGGCTAAAATTCTGACCTGTGGCTTCAAAGCTTTGAAGCCCCAGCCTTGCTGCAGCTGCCAAGAAAAGCACTGCTTGTCATGTTTTAGAGGGGAAATAATATGCAGGCCCTGGCAAAATAAATTGCACAGGTCTCCCTTTATCAATGGTGCTTTGTGCTTTAAGAGTGATATGTGGTAGTGGGTTGACTTGGTTGAGCATCTTGGGGAATTACAGCAGAATTCTGGCATTTTCAGGGCTGTGTTACCAGGAGAAATGTGGTTGGCACCCATAGGAAAGTCATCAGTCTTAGATGTGAAATAGGTGTTGGGAGAACTGAATTTCTGCAGCTTTCTTTAAACTCCTTCCCGTGCTTACAAAAAGAATGGAACTGGGGGAAAAAGGAGCTTCAAAAACCAAGATACCAGTCTGGACTGCTCAGTTGTATTTTTCCTATAAGGAGCACTGGATCTGCTCTTACTGCAGCACCAGTTCTAGGAACATGTGGGAAAGAAATATCGGAGTAAAGGAATTCCCTCCATCATTTTTCCCTAAATACCTTTTACCTATTTTTTTCTGAATAGATCAGCAGCTTAATAATGGTATAGACAGAGAGGAAAAGAGATTGGAGAAGGGATGTTGTCGAAGCTCAGCTTGGTTCTGCTTGTTGATGAAAATAATTGGCCTTCGAAGCTGACCCTAAATTCTTAATTTTCTGAGGAATGAGCAGCATTCAATATTATGGAGCTGTTTAGACTTGTTGCAGTGGAGAAATATTTTAGGAATTATCCCTCTCTGCTTTGCCCCCTCTTCTGGATCGTGGGGCTCCCTTGCAGACAGCTGAGAGTTAGCAGTAGTATTCTGCTAACTAATTAAAAACCTAATCCATGCTTTACTCTTCACCTCTTAGTGATAGCATTAAACTGTTTTGGATAATTACTGGGTTAAACTGTGTGAATATTGCTCCTGTAGTACTGTTTACAAAATGTACAATCTTATTTGTGAGGGAGTCGTTGGAATGCAGATTGTTCTTCGCTGTCACCCAGCTTTGGGCAAGAGCTGCTTTGTTGCCAGATTAACAGTTTGGCTTCTATATATTTATTGTAGCTATTAAGTCAATCATACATGAGATGGCTTGAGTCTTTTTGTCTCTCAAGTGTTGTGGGGGAGTTTATTTTCTGTTTCTTAACAGCCAAGCTGTCTTTTGTTCTCATCAAGAAAATTCTCTCACTGTTGGTTGTGGCTTCACTGTGATAACTGCTAAGTGGGGGGGGAAATCTTTCTGTCTGTCTAACATAGCTCTGGAAAAACTGGAATCCAAGCATATTTCTTGATCTGATATTCTCAGAATTGTTCCTATAATGTAAATGCAACAGAGTACTGGTGCTTGCTGTTAATAAATGGGGTGGATGGCAGGTGTGTTGTGTGCTGAAGAGCAGGATACAAAGGGCTCGCTGGATGTGATCCCAGGACACCTGAATTACAGTGTATTTGACTTGAACTTTCATGATGCTTCTTAAAATGTGCTTAGAAGCATCTTGACACTGTGGCACTGCCCCAGAGCAGCTGTCCAGGAAGGTGATGAGCAGCTTTTCTGTTGGTGGGATGAAAAATTTCAAACCCCCTTCGTTTCCCCATGGAAATAGAAGCAGATCTGTGCTGGCTCCTCAAGCTTTTGAGTTCAGGGTTAGTGTGGTTATTTCCACATGCCTTTGGGTTTAGACTGTCTTGGCAACTGGGTGTTTCCAAGCTTTTTCACCCTGGGCTCGGGATGGGTGTCTGAGGGCTGGAACAGTGCAGCGGGGGCAGCAGGAGGTACAGCCCTGGAGAGTAATTAAATATGGAATATGAATATATCAGCTCTCTAGCTCCTTTTTCAAGTCACCCTGAAGTTGTCTGCATGTTTGCAGGTTCGGATGACAGAGCTGCCTGACCCCACAACTGTCAGGAAGGAACCTGGAATGTGCACACACCTCTGGCTGGAGGTTGGGGTTTGCTCAGTGTTACATTCAGGACTGCAAAGTCCTGCAGGCACAATGGAATCACTGGGTTTCATTTCACCACCAAAAGTAGGTTGAGCTGTTGGGTGGAGAACAGCTGTGTGTTGGTTTTTTTCCTCCTGGTATAACTGTAGCTGTAGAAGTGATTTTTACCAGCAGAATCACCAGCCAAGAACTGTATAGATTCTCCATGTTTCCAGTGTAAAAACTGAAAAGACTGAGTTTTCTCGAGACCCAACCTTTGCTGCCTTTGTGGAGATGGGAAGGGTCATTTGAATTGTAGTGCAGGGATGTTCCAGGGATTAGTGTTAAAATGCACAGCAAATGTAAAGGCTACAGCAGTTGAAATGATCAAACCTCACCTTATTGATTGCAGTGGTCAGGTCTTGCTTTTGGCAGCTGTTACTTCAGGGAGACAGCAAGAAAGTGGTTCCCCTCAAAAAAAAAAAAAGTGCCAGCAGTGCAGGGCAAGGAAAAACCCAAAATCTCATTAAAAATATCCTAAGGCAACACGTATCATTCCTGGCCTGTTTGTGTGAATTTAGTTGCTGCGACAGATTCAGCTTTTCTGGAGTTTGAAGGTTTACTTTTGTTTGCTCCCAAAAGTTTTCAGTCCTTTATCCCTGCTATCTGATACAGTACTGAAATAAATATTAGAAAGGCATTTTTGCTTTTCTCTATCCCAGTTGGTTATTAACACTTCCTAATATGAGAAACTTCGCATAAAATTTAACAACTAGCAGATAAAATCACAATTCTACTCCCCCAGAGTTCTGCTTGATATTGTTGCTTCACAGGGCTAAATTATGGCTTGGTAGTGGCTGTTTTCCTTTTTATTTGAGTTGTTGGCCAAGGTCTCTGGCACAGTTGAGGTCAAGTGCTTGCCTGATCTATTGACCCACATTAACAGTGAAAAGCTGCTGTTCCTGTACCAGTTGTGGGGTTTGTTTTCACTCCTGGCAGAAGCATTAATGTTGCAGCATATTTTAATACTAGTTTGGACAAGATATCAGTGGTGTGAAAGGCAAAGTACCAGGATTTGAGCTTTAGTGATTAAAGTAACCTTACTGCCTGATGCATTAGAACAGTGGGCAATGTTTGCCTTTTTTTTGGTGTGTGTACCAAAACCTGTGAAGTTTTCTAATCAATCTCTTTGAGATTAAAAAAAAAACTAAGCTTTTTAATTAAATACACAGAGAAGCACCAGCTTAAAATCACAAACTTGTGTCACATCCCAGGGTATGTGACTGTTCTTAACACTATGATAAAACAGCCTGGAGTATCATAAGAAGTGTAATTTGGTACTTTTTTTTTCCTTACTGCCCTTGCCATCTAAACCAGGAGGAATTATGTCCCTTTGGACACTCCTGTCAGCGTTGGATCCACTGAACCCTTCCAGAGGTGTCCATATGCACAGCAGATGGTTTGTGTGAGGTCACACCCCAGGATGAGCAGCTTGGCAGCCAGGTTGGGAATGCTCCATGGATCAGTCCCTCTCAGGACATGGGGAATGGCGATGGAAGATCCCATATCTTAAGGCAGCAGGCGGAACACTTTCTCAGGAGAATAAATACAGTGAAGAAAGTGTAAAAGACCATGTGCTTCCAAGCCTGTGGTGTCAGAAATGCCAATATGATTTTTTTTCCCCTCTGTCAGATGTCCAGCAGCTTCCAGACATTCCATAATCACAGCTTTAGGTGTCGTTACTTGCTTTTCAAGCAAGGATTTTTTTTTAATGGTGAAGAGAAAGACCTGTTAAGTTTCTGGGCAGGCTGTGGGAAAAAAGGAGTTTGGGACTAGTTATCAGGGAAACTAAAAACTGGGATCTGGTGTGATTTAGAGGGACGGTCATGTTGGGAAAAGGTTTTTAGTGTAATCAACTGTGGCGGCTGTTAAACTGTGGTGGTGCCTCGGATTTCTCTGCATTCCTCAGTTTTATTGGCTGCTTTGGGACATTTTTGAGTCTGTGGTCTTGAATTAATTATGCAATGTCTTTCCCTCCTGGCTGGGAGTGCTCCAGGGCAGCACTGAGGTTGTCTCTCTTTGCTGCTGCTCTTTATAGACTGGCAAACCTCACATTTCTCAGTATTTAAATGTACAACTTGGCACAGGTTTGAGTGTGTCAACACCAACATCTGCCACTGGTGTATTTACAAATAGTTTTATTGTATTAGGAACTTCTCCACTGTGCCAGTCCATCTCTTATCTGCCATTCAGTGGGACTTGGATGGACCCATCTGAACGTAGAATTTTTATTTTAATATTAGTTATCTGGTTTTATTATAGTGAAACTGTTTTCTCAGCCATAGTGGGGCCATATTGATACAATTGATCAAAACATTTGAATGTTCATCTCTTCATTTCCTTCTGTAAATACAGGAGGAAAATAGGATGGCAAGGAACCCGGTGAAAACACTGTTAAATCGGGATTGCCAGGGTGGTTATCACATGTTTAATTTTTAATGACTTATAATAGTGAGAGGGTAAATCTGCTTTAAGTTGTTTCATCACATCCGACATCGACCGTAACCCACGTCCCCAGGTGCCACATCCACGTGTCTTTTAAATCCCTCTAGGGGTGGGGACTCCACCACTGACCTGGGCAGCTCTGCCAGTGCCTGAAGGAAATTTTCCCAAAATCCAACCTGAACCTCCCCAGTGAGAGGACTGTGCTGGCATTTGTGAGGATTTTTGGAGGACTGAAGGTGGTGGTGAAGGTTGTAATGATGCAGGTGGTTTTAAATACACGCTATCAAAAGCCCAGTTCGGAATCCAGGGATGATGCCCTGACATGGATCTGATTCCTTTCTTTTCAGCAACACTCTTGGCCCTGGAGTTGCTGGTGTGCTGGTTTCTTTGTGGAGCACAGATCACAGAATCACAGAATCAGCTGGGTTGGAAAAGACCTGCGAGATCATCAAGTCCAGCCCTTGATCCAACCCCACCGTGGTTCCCAGACCATGGCACTGATGCCACATCCCGTCTCACCTTCAGCACCTCCAGGGACACTGACTCCACCCCCTCCCTGGGCAGCCCATTCCAAGGCCTGATTACCCTCTCTGGAAAGAATTTCTTCCTAATATCCAACCTAAGCCTCCCCTGGCACAAGGGGAACATGGTTTTAAAACTGAAAGAAGGTAGGTTTAGATTGGATATTTGGAGGAAATTCTTCCCTGTGAGGGTGGGGAGGCCCTGGCGCAGGTTGCCCAGAGAAGCTGTGGCTGCCCCATCCCTGGAAGTGTCCAAGGCCAGGTTGGACGGGGCTTGGAGCAACCTGGGCCAGTGGAAGGTGTCCCTGCCCATGGCAGGGGCTGGAACAAGATGGGATTTTAGGTCCCTCCCACCCAAACCATTTTGGAATTCTATGATGATACAATTCTATGTCTCTTCTCCCTTGTTCTTTATTGTGATTCAGTGTTTCCATCACACCCAGACAGTCCCAGGACGTGTTTGTTTGTAAGCTGAGATATGACCCGGGTGGAAAGCGCGGTGCTGTAAATGTTTGTTATTTGTTATCAGATTTGGCTTCTGAAGCTTGGAATTGCTATTTGGAGTTTCAGCTTCATACTTTATATTAATTTGGCATCTTTTATAGTCCTTTAATTGGCTGTGATTGTGCTGTGCACGTGAGACTTGTAGTTAATGTGTGCAAAATGTTTGAAATGCTGGTGTTGTGGAAGTGTTGGGAGCCTCTCATTTTTAACTGTGGCAGGCATTTATGAAGGAGCTCACATTACCCATCAGTATTAACTATAAAGTGTTTGGTAATAATTTTGAAATTAGCCCATTACTATACTTTTAGGCATTTTATGAATAGCTGGAACTGTTCACTTGATAACATTGATTTATTTTTTTTTTAATCTGATCCTCATGAATTTGCAGATTGATGGTTAACCTGCCCCCACTTACAGCTCTATCCTAAGTGTTCTTTTTCTTAAATACATGGCTATATCATGTGTTTATGAAGAAAACTCCCATTTAAGCAGATTTGCTGGATGTTCTTTATAACATAACAGGTGTCTGAGGGCCCAATTCCCTTGTTGCTGTTTCAACAGCTCAGACAAATGGATTCTACTCTGTATAAAACCAGTGGTCACTGTTGTCCCAAAAAAGCCTTCTGATGTTTCTTATGCTGGCAGGGAGGATGCTCACAGAATAATTGGCCACATAGATTGTAAAAGGTCAGATTTCTTCAGCTTCTTATTGTGGCAGTGGTTTATTGGTTTATTGGTGGTAGTTGCTGTTGGCTTTTTTTGGCTGGGTGACTTTCTACACAGCAAAACTAAGGATAAATGTCTCTGATAGTGAGAGAACTCCATCATCAGAATAATTTGGGTTGGAAGAGACCTCCAGAGGTGATCTGACACAACCTCCTGGTAAAAGCAGGTCAGGTTATTCCCCCCCACATCCCACTGAGTGTGACTGTCTCCGATGCTGGATGGAAATACTTTCTCGTTTTGGTACCTTAGGTAATTGTTGCTTTCTGTCTGGCTCGTAATGTGAGCCCACAACACAAGCTCCTCGAGGTTTCAAATGGGATTTTAATGTCTGAAGCAGACAGTGATGATAGAGAGCAAATCATATCCTAATTTGTGTGTTGGAGGTGAGCTGCCCCACAGAGCCACTGTGTTGGGATTGCAACCCTGACCATCAGTGCATGGGGTTGAACTTGGTGTTAGCGGAGCTCGGCTGTGATTGTGTCGAGGGAAGGTGACTGTGCACGTGGCAAATAGAATATTGAATTCAGTTTGCAAACAGGAGGTGAAAACCTTCCCAGTAGGGGATGTTGTGACATTGAACTTCACTGGGAGGACAAGGCCTGGTGGGTGAAGGGACTAAAGCCACTGCAGTAAGACTTTGCTCTCTTGAGCTGAGCCCCTTTGGAGATCAGGGTCATTACAGGCAGTGCCACATAAACTCAGGAGAGGCAGCTGGAGGAGTGCTGACAATAAGGAGGAAGGGGAGGCAGATGCAGTGACACACTTGTTCAGGATCACTGAGCAGTTCAGTTCAGAGCTGGGAACAAATTGAGCTCCAGGCCAGAACCTGATTCCGCTGTCTCCCAGGAATCTTTTGATCTGGAGAGGAAAAAACTTTCCAAACAGTGTGAATACTAAAGGTAATGCTGGATTATAACCTGCTGTTAGTTGTCCTATGTTATAACTGAATGTAGAGCCATCCGAGCTGCCAGTGAACTGCAGGGAAGATTCATTTCTTCAAACAGTGTCTTCCAGAATTGTATGATTTTTTTTTTCCAAATCAAGCTCTCCAATCAGAAAGTAAAAGCAGAGAAAACTTAAATTTCAGACTTTTTTATTTGAATAAATTTAAATGAATGACGGAATTGAAGACTTTGTGAAAACATGCAATCTGCCCCCGGTACTAGTTATAGTACGAGAGAGAGAGTAAAACCCCAAACTCTAATCCTTTTAAGCCTCCAAGTAACTGCAGTATGATACCTGTTTTGAAAGGACCTAATCCTTTGGAAAGAAAAACCGGAATGGCTGAAGGTGCTGTTGAACTTGGCACACCAAGAAGAAGTCTAACTCTTACTGTTTTAAGTCTAAATATTTACCTTTTACAACTTGGAACAGAAATCAGTTGGTCTCTAAGATTTTAATACTCTGTAAAAATATGTGTAATAGATTTTTTTTTAAGAGCCTGATGCAATTTTTTTTTTCCTCAAAAGTGGTTTTCTTCATGAAAGTATCAGAAATCTGGACTCTGTTTAGAGTTGCATTGGAGTGATGTGGTTATGGCTGGGTTTGTGGGTTATCTGCTCCAGCTGCTTGGCACCATTCCAGCCTTTCCCTGCCCTCAGGGAGTGCTGACACAACCACACCTGCTCTTTAGCCTTTGCCTGGGCTAAAATAGGGCTAAAATGGGCATTGCAGAGCATTTTGGAGCATAATCCACGTTGTGAGGGATCTCTGGGGGCATCCAGGGGAAAGCCTCTGGTTCCCTGGTTAAAGCAGGACAACCATCACTGTTAGTGCCAACAAAGGAACTTTAGGGAACCAATATAGTGCCAACATAGGGAGCCTTACATTGTTCTAAATGACAAATTTTGAGATGTAAGTCGAGGAGCTGTGGTGTATTGGTGGGTCTGAGGGGTGGGAGAGCTCTGCAAGGTAAGTTGGGAAGAGCAGGAGCAGAGAGACCTCCTTCAGAAGAAGGACACTGGCATAAATTCCCCAGTTGGTGAGGAGGCAGGAGATCCAAGGGCCTTTCACAGGGGCTCTTCCACACTGGTATTTTTCCCCTATAACTGTCTGTTTTCCAGCACTTCAGGAACAAGACTTATTTTCTTGTGAAGTTTTGGAACCCCAACCATTTTTCTTCAAATTTGTTTTAGAAAACGAGCACAAAGAGCGGGATTGCATAAGCCCTGTTTTCCAAGGAAATCAGGCTTAAATAGGAAGTTTTCAGCTGGAGTGATGTACTGCTCTTTCCTGGAGCCACAGGCTCATCTCCCACCACTGTTCAGCTTGTGGGTGAAGTTTGGATTTATAAAGTCAATCCAAAGTTTCCTGAGCTCCTTAAGAACAGCACAGGTGGCGTTTGTTTTATTTTGTTTTTAACACTGTAACAACATGGAGAACTGAGAAACAGCCTGGGTACCACAAATCAAAATTGACCCATTCTGATAATCTTGAACAATCCTCCTGTTTCCAGTTTTCTTGTACAAAAGACACAAATCAACCAGGCAAGTTTTAGGACTAAACACCTTGTTTCCCTTTTTCCAGCTGCTGTTTGGAGCAGGGGAGCAACAGGGAATCAAACCTGGAGAAATTAGATGAGCTTTAAGGTCCCTTCCAACCCAAAGTGTTCCAGGATTCTACTTAATAGCCATAACAGTGGATGTGGCTACTTTATGTCAGGCTTTTTTCCCCCCTCCTTCTTTTTTCCTAAGGTGAGAAAACTCTGATTTCTGTGCCTGGATGGAAGTAGATCTAATAATCTTCACTGCACTGCTTCTCTTGCTTTTCCCTTCACAATTAATTAAACCTTACAGAGTAACCTTGTTCTCCAGAGAGTTTTTGGCTTTTTTCATATAGAACTTGATGAGTTGGAAACTGGATTATAATGTATGTGGTAGATGCTGATAGAAAACGCATTTGGCTGCTGAATTGAAGGGTCTGGAAATACAAATTTAGGTTTAAAAAAGTGGTAAAAGAAAGGAAGAAAGCACTTCTTCCACCGAGTAGAAATGTCTGCAGCTGTAATCTTGCTACTTCTACAGTTACATTTATTTTTTTAAACATACTCCTCAGTCTGGGGTAAGTTTTCCTGCTTCAAGGCAGGCATTTTTGAAGAGGTGGGAAGGATTGCCTCCTCTACCCCAGTGTGAGAGTATCTTTTGTTCAGAAACATCCTTTCCTTTCTGTCGTTTTCCCCTCACTTTTTCATGTCTGCAGTGACCATGTGTGATAATTTTGCCTTATCTCATCCAATAATCCCAAAGTTCTGATGGGACAGCGTTGCATTTTCTCTGTGTGGTCCTTTGTTTTATCGGTCAGTGACTGCATTGCACTTGATCTTTCAGCATTCCCTAAACTTCTGTTTGGAAACTCCATGCAGTGTGTTTTCAGGAGGAAGGAAAAGCCATCCTGGTGTGCCCCAGTGAGCACTTTCAGCTGGTTTTTGTGTCATGTCTAATTTTGCCCTTCCCCTTGGTCAGGAGGCAGACCCTGCTGGACCCCTCTGCACATTTGTGAGTGGATGTTTGAGGAATATTTTCCACATCAGGTGGCGTTTGCAGCGTTGGCATCGCACGGCCAAAGTTTTATGGCCTTCAGTTCCGTGTCACTTTTGTTTAACAACTCAGTTGATTTTTGCCAAGTGTTCACGGCTCACTGGCTCCCTCAGTTTTTCTGCAGGGGCACAGAGCATGGATTATCCGTGGAGCTGTGGATGAATAAGTGTTCCCCCAGAACTCCTGCTTCGCTGGCACAGAGGCTGCTGTGTCTGCGAGGATCTGGAATTCCACTGGCTCGGGAGAGGGAGTGGATCCTGTACCGGGCACACAGGAGTGTTGAGCTTGTTTCTCTTCTCCTTCCCAGCCATGTCTCAGGCCGTGCAGACCAACGGGACGCAGCCCCTGAGCAAGACCTGGGAGCTGAGTCTGTATGAACTGCAGAGAACACCTCAGGTAATCCTCGAATCCCAGAGTGCTTGGGTTGGAAGGAACCTCTGGAGATCCCCCAGTCCAACCCCTGCCAAGGCAGGGTCACCTGGAGCAGGTGACACAGGGACATGTCCAGGTGGGGCTGGAATGTCTCCAGAGAGGGAGACTCCAGGCTCTCCCTGGGCAGCTGTTCCAGTGCTCTGCCACCCTCATGGAAAGTTCTTCCCGTGTTGAGGTGGAACTTTTTGTGTTTTTGTTTCTGGCCATTGCTCCTTGTGCTGTCCGTGGGCACCACTGGAGAGTCTGGCACCATCCTCTGACCCACCTTGGAGTTGTTGATGTGCATTAATGAGATCCCCCTCAGCCTTCTCTCCAGACTAACCAGACCCAGCTCCCGCAGTCTCTGCCTATAACACAGATGCTCCAGACCCCAACTCATCTTCATGGCCTCCACTGGACCCTCTCCAGTAGCTCCTTGTCTTCCTTGTGTGCTACAGAGCTGGCCTTGCTGGCAGTTTGATGTGTTTATGTAGGTCCTGTTTTGTCTTCTTGCCGTGTTTCCCTGTAGTAACACAGGCCACCTCCATGAGGGAGTGTCTAAATTCCTTCAAAGAACTTTTCCTTTCCGTGGCACTAGGAAGCCATCACGGATGGGCTGGAGATCGTGGTGTCCCCCCGGAGCCTGCACAGCGAGCTGATGTGCCCCATCTGCCTGGACATGCTGAAGAACACCATGACCACCAAGGAGTGTCTGCACCGGTTCTGCGCCGACTGCATCATCACGGCCCTGCGGAGCGGGTGAGTGACACCGGGATGGCACCGCGGGAAAGGGGAGCCAGGACAGGCTGAGGCTTCATGTGGGACAGTCACTGTACACCTTTCACACCTCCTTCTTCCACCTCCAGCCATCTCTGGCACACAGATCTCATTCTTCCCTCATGAAAAACCATCCCAAAACTGTTTCTTGCAAGGAATTGAAACCCTCTTTTATATTCTTTTTTTTTAACAGTTTAATCCAGTAACAGTAAACCAAACGTTACTTTCAAAAATAAATTTCATTTCCCTTATTCATCCTTTTCCTAATAATAAGTTTCAGATTGTGTGGCCTTCAGCTGTAGCTCTGCTTCCAAGCTTCATTCCTGTGCTAAAGTGCAAATATCTTTTCTTGTATTCTTCAGTTACGCGTTCGTATTTTCCCAGATAGAATTCTGAGGTCACCAACAGCAATTAAGGCAATGGTGTTTTTATTTCTGATAATGGCAATTATCTGTGTCACGCTTGATTTGCTGTGCCTGGGTAAATTCTGATGAGTAATTAGGAAAAATTCATTAGAGGGAAACAAGAAAACCATCAGGAGTAAAGACACCAGGCTTTCAGCTACTGAGGCCTCTTCCTCTCTCAGGAAAAAGATGATGTGATCCTGCCGTTTTAGTTAAATGAGCACAAAGTAGTAGGAAGGACAAGATTGGGTTAGTTTTCCCAGTAATTAGTGCTTGAACAATTGAATAGATTTCTTAGCCTTTGTTTTGCCCTGGGAGTGCTAGAAATCATGGAATCACAGAATCCCAGAATGGTTTGGGTTGGAATGCACTTTAAAGGTCACGCAGTCCCACCCCCTGCCATGGGCAGGGACACCTTCCACTAGCCCAGGTTGCTCCAAGCCCCGTCCAACCTGGCCTTGGACACTTCCAGGAATCCAGGGGCAGCCACAGCTTCTCTGGGCAACCTGTGCCAGGGCCTCACCACCCCCACAGGGAAGGATTTCTTCCTAAGACTGTGCCTTAATATAATTTCCACTAGACATCCATTTTTTCTAGGTGAAAATCCAGCCAGAGAGTGAAGGGAAGAACCGGCTGGCAGAGTGGGACTTTTGAACTCCTTGGTCTAAACACAGTTTGTTCAGACATACCTTAAAATAAAAACGCAGCAGGGAGAGGTATGTTTGGGATTTTTGTTTAAATATCTGCAACTACCATCCCAGATTTACTATAAATACTGAGTCTTAGTGAGCCCTTTGACTAAGAATGGCAGCAGCAGGGCAGAGTTTTGTCCCTGCTGGAGGGTTAGTGCCGTTTGCTTCCTTCTTGTTCCCGTCCAGCAACAAAGAATGTCCCACGTGTCGCAAAAAGCTCGTTTCCAAGAGATCCCTGCGCCCGGACCCCAACTTCGATGCTCTCATCAGCAAGATTTACCCGAGCAGAGATGAATATGAGGCTCATCAGGAGAGGGTGCTGGCAAGAATCAGCAAACACAACAACCAGCAAGCCCTGAGTCACAGCATCGAGGAGGGATTAAAGATCCAGGCCATGAACAGGTACGTTAATCGTGTCATTTGTCCACGTGTCACCTCGTTTGCCTTCAAGCTAAAAATATGCTGCCTGTGTAGCTTGAGAGTCCTCTCCTCTCCTCTGAAGTCTGCCAAAATAATTTTCAGCCTTTGGCAAAACAGTTTTTAAGCTTTTGCCTACTAAGAGAAACCTTTGTACCGCTCCCTGCAACTCCTGTGGTGGCCTGATGGAGATTTCAGCTTAGTTTTACCCAATTATGGCTGTCATGTCTTGGATAACAACCCATAACACAAGGAATCCTGTACCAAAATACTACCCTTCCATGCAAATAAATGCACATAATACCAGGACTTAAGTTTTAGTTGCAACTTAACTCACAGGCTGGAATATGTGGTGATTGCACTGTAGTGTCCATTGAAACTTCAAAGAGCCACCTGGGAAAGAGACCCCAAACTTTCTGTTGTGGTGAAGCATGGTGTGATTTGTATTTTTAATCACACATAGATTCATGTTTAGATGAAAATAATGGTCTGCAATTGCCTGAAAAGCAACTGTATGAAGTTAAAATGGTCTTAAAACATGTCTGAAAGTTGTTTGAGGGATAGGAAAAAATTAACGGTCTTGTCTATGAGAATCTTTTTCTAAAAAAAATATTGATATTTGTACAGGGCCTGTCCCCTGGGTGAATTCTGAGTGGGGATCAGGGTTTGTCTGTATTTATTGTGCCCAGGTTACAGAGGGGCAAGAAGCAGCAGATCGAGAACGGCAGCGGAGCAGAGGATAACGGAGACAGCTCCCACTGCAGCAACGCCTCCACACACAGCAACCAGGAGGCAGGGCCCAGCACCAAGAGGACCAAAACCTCGGATGATTCCGGGCTGGAACTGGACAATAACAACACCACTGTGGCCATAGACCCTGTGATGGATGGGGCCAGTGAGATCGAGCTGGTCTTCAAGCCTCACCCCAAGCTGATGGAGAACGACGACAGCGCGCAGACGAGGTCAGTCTGCTGCTCCTCTCCCTGTGCTCTGCTCCTCCTTGCTGCTGCTTTTGGCTTCTGTCACCTCTTGGGGCTTGGAAAAATCCATTTACTTTGGTCACACAACATCCTGTTCAGCCATATCACAGAGTCACACAGTGGTTTGGGTTGGAAGGGACCTTAAAGCCCATCTTGTTCCACCCCCTGCCATGGGCAGGGACACCTCCCACCAGCCCAGGTTGCTCCAAGCCCTGTCCAACCCTTGTGTGTCCAACCCTTGGACACTTGCAGGGCTGGGGCAGCCACAGCTTCTCTGGGCTCCAGTGCCAAATGCAAATGAGCACTCCTTCCCTCTTCCTATTCCAAGTCAGGTACTGCTCAACTATTGGAAAATTACAGTAATGAGCTGTTTCAAGCCTTTGATCACAAATAAAGATGTTTTTAAGTTTTTTTTTAGCATTGCAGTTCACAGTAGGTAGTGGGATAATGGTGTAGTATCAGCCCCTTTCTACTATTCTGAGATTCTTTGGGAATAAACAAACCTTGTGGAAGTGTCAGCAGTTTTCAGAGCAGCTTTGTGCCAGCAGGATTTGCAGGCTGGAAGCTTTTCCTGGCTTTTTTTTGTTCATAATCCAGTCCAAGCACTGACAGCAAATTTTGGCTCACAGCAATGAGTAGTTTTGTGGAGTTTCCTCAGGTCTCTTCTTGGCTTTCTCTGCTGATATGTCTCTGTAATGTCTGTCAATCCGTGAGAAGCTCCAGCTGTGAGCTGTCTTTAAAGGCCTTTTCACAACTGGTGTTTAATATTTGGAGGCATTCCAGATGTTTTTTCCCCGTCCCTGCTGCTCAGACGTTGTGGTTGCTGTCACAGGTACATCAAGACCTCGGGCAATGCCACAGTGGATCATTTATCCAAGTACCTGGCTGTGAGGTTGGCTCTGGAGGAGCTTCGGAGCAAAGGAGAATCCAACCAGATGAACCTGGACACGGCCAGTGAGAAGCAATACACCATCTACATCGCCACTGCCAACGAGCAGTACACTGTAAGCACCTCTGGCCCACACTAAATCCCACTGGTAACATGTCCTTCAGACAAATCTGACTCAATTCCACCCAGCTGCACTTGTCCCGAGTTGGCTTGAGGGTAAAATCCATGGCACTGGGTTATTTAGAAGCAGATGAGCTGCTTGTCAGGAAAATGGAGGCAGCAAAGGCTTGGTTGGTAGAAAAGGAGGCACATGAATTACTTTGGGAAAATGCAGTGGTGCAGTAACTACAAGCTGGCTTATGGTGTTATTTTCCAGTTAAAATGGACAAGGGAAAAATAACACTTCATCTGAGAATCTTGGGGTTTGGTGAGCTTGTAACTCGTGCCACATTTTTGGGGACTCCTTCAAGCCAACACGTTGAAGTGTTATTTAAGGAGCCTGTTATTTACAGCATGACCAGATTTACTTCATTTGTGTCTTGCTCTTCTCTTGCAGGTGTTAAATGGGTCGTTTTCCCTGGAACTGGTCAGTGAGAAGTACTGGAAGGTGAACAAGCCCATGGAACTGTACTATGCGCCCACGAAGGAGCACAAATAGGCCATGCTGGGAAACTGGGCTGGGACTGACTCTTTTTATAGCTACAACTTCTTTAATATGAAAAGAAGGCACCACCAGTATCTTCCTGGACAATACCTGTGCTGCCTTCGGGCACCCTCAGTATACTCAGTAATATGATTAGACAGTATTCTGGGTCGTATTTAATTTAGTCTTTGGGTTGGGTTTTTTGGTTTTTCCCTAGGAGACTAAATGACCTTCTCCATCCAGTGCATTCCAGTGTTTGACATGCTTTTTTTGTTCCTAATGCATGATGACTGAGCGAGTGTTCCAGTTTGGAATGTCTTCATTTTGTCCAGGTAAATCTGGATTTCTCCTACATTTGACACAGTTACAGTAGCCTCTGTGAACTATTGAGTGTTGGATGGCCAAGGAAGTCTGTTCAATAGTAGCATATGCCAAGGAAGGTGTTAAATGTTAGAATTTGGTACCAGTTCTCCATCTGAAAGATTGGTAGAAAACGGATTTTGGATGGCCTTGCAGCTAGAGGTGATTCCCTAGGAAAGGTTTATTAAGTCATTTTCTTGTGAACAAATGTGAGTTTGGCATCTTGGGAGAGGCATCACTGCCCATGGCAGGGGGTGGAACGAGATGGTCTTGAAGGTCCCTTCCAACCCAGACCATTCTGGGATTCTGTGATTCTAAATAGAGCTGCAGTGAGAAAACTTGGAACTCTTGCTGTTTACTGGGCTTAATTTGATCCTTCAGGGCAAGGGGATTCATGAGATTGGTTTGGTTTTCAGTCAAAACAAGCCCAAACAACCCAAACCCATAACTCTTCCCCATGCAGGATGTGCCAGTGTTGATGATTGCCTCCTGGCCTCTCTTACAATGCCCTGTCCTCACAGCTTAAGGGAAGTAAATGTTGTGGAAGCGTCACAGCCCTGCTCTGTTCCCTGGAGTGGGATCTCTATTGTGAGCATGTTAGAATGGGCTCTAAAGAACTGTCTGGAAAACTTGTTTTTTAAAGCAAATCCCCCGAATTCCAGCACGTGGCCATCAAAATGCTTTGCTTTAGGGAATTGTGCCACCCCAGCAGTGACCTTATCCTGGTGTGTGAGTAGGAAAGACTTCAACCATAAGCTGCTCCAAGATTCTCCTTTTTTTTCCTTTGCCATAGCTTTAACAAACATGGCTTAGCACTTTGGAAGACAACTTTAGTACTTGACAACGTGTACCATTGAGTGTCTTAACCTTAGGTTCGAGTGTTCCAGCTTGGCACTGGGCCCTCGTGTGAGGCCCGGGAGCTGCTGTTTGCATGTCCCACCCCTCTGTCCTGGCTCTGGGCTTGGCTGTGGCTCTGGGGGAGCTGCTTCCCCTGCGTCCTGCCTGAAGGATGTTCTGTCCCCACGAGGTTCCCTTTGCTGGAGGACTTGCTGATGACCCTTCACCTCTCTGCACCTGGAGCTCGAGGCAGAGCTGGTGATGGGTGAGAAGCAAGACTTCACACCACAGTGTTGCTCCTCCTGTGTGCTGCCCGCAGTTCCACTGGTTTTGGCATGTGCTACACCAGTATTCCAATGCCTGGGGATTCTCCTGGGAAGGATTTACCCTTCCCTGGCTCCAGGCTTTCCTAGCACCTGTAAATACGTGGTCCTTTCCAGCTGCTGTTCCAGGTCAGCTTTATCCCGCTGAAAACTGCACAGGCTTCCTTGAGTAACTGAATTGTTTTCTCTGACTGGAGAGACTTGGGGGTTTGTGACTTGAAGTTTTGAAGCCCCAGAGCACAGAGGGGGCAGTTCTTAAGGAAATATGTTCTTACTTTCTGGTGAAACGTTGCTGTATAGACTAGTAGTGCATGTCCACAGAATATAAGCGGGGGGTGGGGGAGCAGCCATGGGAAATGCTTTAAATTCATGGGGAAACTTCTAGATTAGTTGTCAGCATCCCTTCCGGTGTGAGAGCTGTAGGGATGAACAGGCCCTGAAGCAAGAGGGGTGTTTGTGAAGCTGAGCAGTCTGTCTAGGAGCTGTCTGTCACTTTGTCCCCAGTTCTTTCAAAGAGCGTGGGAGAATGTGAAGCTTTTATTTTCATGTTGTAGTGAATTTCCTGAATATTTATGTTCTTTAAATATTATATATATAATGTAGTTGTTTGATTAAACCATTGATTGCACTGTGACTCTTTAGTGCTAGAAACTATTTTATTTTCAACATGACGTTACTCTTGCCCCTTTCAAAGCCATGTTATTTTTAAGTACATAACATGTTAGGTATGGGTAAGCCTAACTTAACTATCTCCTATCCAACTAAAGTCCCACTGAAATGCTCAAACTGACAATAAAAGCAAAAATGTTATCAAGAACCTGTTGGAACTTCCAGTGCTGCTTCCTGTTGTAGCTGATAAAAGAAGCCCTTTGGGGTATGTTTTAGTGCTGTCCCCGAGCTCCACCGTGTTGGGTGTTCCAGTCCCTTGGAAGCAGTGAACTCCAAAGGGTGTTCTGTGCCTCAAATGAGAAATAGAGGCACGTAGGAGGCAGCAGCTCTTCCACTGACTTGTCTCAAGTGTTCCTGTTCCAGTCAGATCCTGTAGCCCCAGGAAGGGGATGAAGGATTTTTGCAGCACTGGGTTAAACCCCAGTACTTTTGTTGCATTGAACTGCATGAAGCAGCTTCGGTCCAAAGCAGTGGAGGGCAACTGTAAATCACCTGGGTTGAGGTGCCTTATTTTATTTTAAACAGTGAAGTTTTGTTCCTTTCCTTGTTTTCTCTCTGCATTTACAACTGTTAAACCAGAGGCTGCACCTTGAGCTGAGGCAACGTCTGTGTTCACCAAGAGCTGTACTGAAGCTCCCCTGTGGAAGGAGATCCCTTTGTGCCCGTGCTCCTGCTGCTCCCTGGGCTGCCACTGATTATCCCAGTTGCCTTTGAACAGCCTAAACTCCCTTAAAGCTTCCTTAAATCCCAGCTAAGCAGAAAACAACCTGAGTGCTCAGGGGTTCTGCAGTGGGGAGGTGGCCGTGTCCCCAGGTACAAAGCATCCGAGGTGCCACTGCACCACCCACAGTGGGAACTGCATCACATCTTTCAACTTCCCCTTGTCCTCTGGCACTAATGCTCCAGCCTGCTGTTCAGCTGATGGCCCAACACTGATTTCCAACCCTCAGGCTTCCAGCAGTCGGTCAGTTCTCATTTTCTGTTCAGCACAAACCACTTGCAGACACCTTGACCCAACCCAGAGGTGCTGAAGGTGTGTCAGTGGTGGTGGCACAGCAGTGGGTGCTGGCTGGTAACACTGGCCAGCTCTGAGTGGACACAGGACCAGCTGTGGCCTTGCCACCACCACCTGCATTATCCTCCCATTTCCCACTCTGTTTCCTGCTGTACCAGCCAACCCTGGCACTGTGGGTCAGTACAAGGACAAACAAGAAGGCCCCAAGCTCCAGCCTCAAACAAACTCTGGTGTTCTGGTAACTAATTATTGCAGGACTGGCCCTACCTTGGCCTGAATTTCGCTTTCTCTGCTGCTCCAAACACGTGGGAATAGTTGCCTTGGCTTGGAAAAGGTGCACAATACCTTCTGTTCCTTAGGAGAAGCTGCAGGAGTAATCAAAAACATTTCCCACAAGGGGCTTCATTAAACTTTCTTTTTAACCTACTTTACTGTAATTGGAACGATTTTTGCTCCAGGTAACCAACTTTAGGACTAATCCATTAACACTGAAGTGAGCAGTATGTTACCTGCAAGCACAGCCTGCCAACACATTCCACTGAAAAACCCAAAAATGTGACTAACGAACATGAAATTCTCTTCCTCCTCCATCTCTCTTTCCCATTTGATGCCAGGTCATCTCTGGAAAAGAACTATAAGCACTGCATTTTTGAAGGAAACTTTGTTGCTGTATCACTGATCCATGATCCCTTCAGGGAGCTCCTCTTTTTAAATCAGAGCAGAGTGAAAATAACTCATCCCCAAAGAGCTCTGGAATTGAAGAGGGTGTAAGAGGAAGCAACTTCTGGCCTGACAGGAGTGTGGGAAGTTCTGCATAATCAGGAGTGTATCAGTCATGGTACTCTTGTTGCAAAGTTTCAGAGATGGATAAATAAGGATAATAAGCCCTGATACTCTGCTCTTTGATAACCCCAACACCAGGGGCCAGCTGAACACCAAACCTGTGAGAAACACTGTGAGAGCTGGTCCTTATTCAACTGAAATACAGAGGCATCAGAACAAAGTTTGGGGGAAAGAAAGGACAAAGTCAAGCTTGTTTGGCTGGAATGCTGCCATGTATTTAAGGAAACCAGAACCCACTGCCAACACACAGCACCTCTGCTTGTTCACAGAAGAGATTTTTTCCTCACCTAAGGTTTATTATTGACAAACTCATGGCAGAACTTCCCCTGAACGTCAGCTGTGGTCCCTCATCCCTGTACCTTTCTGCAGCACAAAACCAGTGTGACCTCTGAGCAAACAACTACCTAGAGTGACTACACAATTCACTAAGGTTTGGTTATACACTGGAGTTTCAGTAGCAGTCGTGTCACCTTCCTTCCCTTCTCCCCTGGAGCAGGGCTATGGAAAGGGACCTGAGCACAGTTCCATGTGCAGCCTGGAGCTCGCTCCAGGTGCACCCAGGCAGGAATTCCTGTCTTCAACTCACTTTGCATTTTATCCTGTGGTATATTCTTACCTTAGCATGCCCTCCCTCTAGATTGTAACCAGCCAGGTTTAAGGAGTGATGCTTTTTAGGAATATGCTGTTTCACTTCCACCTCACATTCCAAACTGCTGAAGACTTTTGGCCCTGTCCAGCCTCCTGGACGCTGTGCTGGCAGTAGGGCTTGACCAGACAGGGGAGCAGCCTCAGTGTGAAGGGCATGGGAGTGTAAAAGCAGGTAACTCTCCAAGACCTTTGCACAGTCCCATGACTGTAGCCAGGCTGGGATGAGGGCTAAGTTTTGCTACATAAGTCTAAAATGCCCCTTCAAAGTAAAACGGGCAGCTCAAATGTTCAAACTGCAGTTTGGGAAGAAGGAGTAGCTCACTGGAATGGGGTGTGCTCGAGTCTGCATCATCCTGATGCATGAACAAAACTATCCACATTAATCAGCTGCACAGTCAGTGGGGTAGGATGGTGTGGAAACGGCATCAGCGACTCCAGATTTATCTTCTTCTGGAAACTCAGCATCATCTTCCTTGGTATCTGCAGCAGCTGGAACCTCTTCTTCCACTTGGATATCTCCAGGGAGGTGGACAGGCCCTTCTGCCTGCCCCCCCGTGTACGTGGGGGTGCTGTACTTCATGAGGACAGTCTTGAACTGTGCCAGGGGCGCGTTGGTGCGCACCCCCATGGGGTCGAAGTGGGTGCGGCTCACCCTGTACCCAGCTTCGGACAGGTAGTTCAGGAACTTGTTCAACCTGGAAAAAACCAAAGGCACACGTGTAAAAAGCAGGTGGTGCTGCCGAGGCTGCCTGAGCAGGAGCTGTGTTGCTGGAGCAGCCTTACTTTGGCATGTTCATGCCGCGGATGCTGTGCCGGTGCACGTTGTAGTAGAAGGCGGGGTGCTCGGCGCTGTGCTCCGCTCGCTGCCGCTTGGCCCCGCGCATCACCTCCTCGCCCTTCCTCTTCCCTGCACCACAAAAACAGGCCAGACACCAGTGAATAGCCAGGGAGACCCCACAAAATGCCACCCAAGCCCAAGACGGCACATGAAACAAGCCTCGCAGCACCTCCCCCTGTGCTTTTCTAAGGCAGTACGTGCAGAGTTAAAACCTAGCCTGGATTTCATTAACAGGCTGCTTTCAGTCATAACAAGCCAAGTGGGCTTCATGGAGCATTCAGCATATGATAAATATGATGAGAGATCAAGATGAAGTAAAATCAGTATTCAGTGGAGAAAAACTCCTGAGTAAAGAACAAAACCTGCCCAACTGCTACAGCTACAGCAAAACGATCCACTTACCAGGTACCACGTAGGACTCTGCAGAAGTGTTTGAGGTTTTAATATACACACCACACTCTTCTAGAATAGGAATAAAGTCAAAATTAGTTCTACTGTGAAGTGGAAAAATAATTACACAGAAAGAATTCATTCCGTTATTCAATAATGCATTTAATTTTATGGACACGCTGCTGTTAAATAAGTTATTCACAGAGCAGCATCTGTAAATCACCACAGAGCTGCCCCCCTTCTCACCTTGCTTGTTCTCATCACCAGGACCATGGGTAGAGAAATGTTTTAAAGTTGTGCACTCTGCTTCACAAACTAATGTCTTCAGGAGTGGCTGGGCTTCATCCAAGCCATACTGCACAGCCTCCAACAGCATTCTCCTGAGGAATCCAGTGTTAAAGAGGCTCCCTGACCTGGGACGTGCAAGGGGGATGAAAAGTTAACACTTCTTTTAATGAAAACAAAAAAGCTGCTCTAGAAATCTCTTGCCCAAATTGATTAGCAATTGCTCCACCAAAGTGCTGCATCAGGCTGGAAGTGTTTTTAACTTATCGAAGCTGAATTGCTTTGTTTGCAATGACAAGTAACATCGGTCTTATTAAAAAAATATTCAAGATCTCAAGAACAGGTATTTTATTTCTGCCCTAATATGATGAGAAAGTCATTTAACCCCCACAAGAAAGGTACTGTCAATTGTCAGCTGTTTTTAATGCTGCTTTGAAATGGTCGAAAGACTTAAAAAGCTTCGCTCTTGTTTCTCACAAGTCTTAATTATCAAGCAGTGTCTTTTTTACTATGGTCAGTACATGTAATGATTTACTAAATGAATTCTCCACAAGCATAGAGTAAAAAGGAGTTGCTTAACATCAGACCACTAGAGGAACACAGAGGGAGATTCCCCTGTGCAGGACGTGTTCCATGAGTGCACTGAGTGTGAAATCTAAAGCAAGTTTGTTATTATTTATTAAGTGGTTTGAACAAAAGCAAGAACTGAACAACTGACTACGCTGAAATCCATGATCCATTTCCTGAATTCCTCCTGATTGATGCAGCTCCTTTTGTCGTGCTAACATTCCCAACAGAATGGGAATGTGACAGGACTGACAACTGCCCCTCAGAGCTCCTTCAACCCAACTGCCTGTCCAAGGGTGTGACCTGCACTCACCAGAGAGGCCCCAGGACCACAGCTGTCCTCCCGGGCATGCTGCCATGGCAGTCACAGGGCAGCTGCTGGTAGGGGTTCTCTGCAACAGAAAAACAGGGCTGAAGTTGTGGGGAACAGCCAGCAATGCCTTTGTCACTGCAGAGACACAGCCAGAGCCCACTGCAGGGGAGAGAGTGGAAGGGCAGCAGCACCAGTGTGACACTGTTCCCACTGCTGCCAAGCAGCTCAAGCTGAGAATTTAGTGACTGATGACTTGATCTTTAAAGCAGTGTTAAAACACTGAAGGGGAAAAAAAAAAAGCCACATAACTTCCTATGTTTTTTTCAAGTAACAGGGAAATTATTTGCCTTCCTACACTTATGTACAAATTGTCCAGGTTAATAGTAAATACAACCAAAAACATTTCAGACACAGCCAACTACACTTACGAAACACCTTCAAGTTTTCTAAACCCCGTGCAACTAAGACATTAAGTAAACAATTCACTTACTAATTAAGATCTCTACCACTGTAATTAGCAGTTACACATTCCCATCCTTAGAACTGTATCTGAGTTTTTAAAAAACTTTTTTAACACCAAGCTCATGTACCTGACCTGGAGCAGGGCAGGACCAGTTAGGAGTGAGACATCCAAGAGCCCCTGACTTTGAAACAAGGTTTTAGCTTTTATATTCATTCAAAGCACCATCTCTAGTGTAATTTTTGTCTCCTCCCTCTGCTGACCCATGTATTGAGACAGCCCATGAACAACAGGAGGGGAAAGTGAGACTGTGCAGTCCACTACATTTTAAGGAACTGAAATGAGCAGCAGAAAAGCAACCTGACACCAAAACCTGTCAAGCTGCTGCTGTCTGGAGGAACCCAACGGTAGCCAAGGCTGCCCCACTCTTCTGGCCTTTCCTGAAATGGCAGATCCATGGACACACCAGGCACCCTGGCAGCTTCAGCAGCTACAGCTAGTTTGTAGGATGTTCTGTCTAGAGACAAATCCCAGAATGGTTTGAGTTGGAAGGGACCTTAAAGCTCATCTCACTCCACCCCCTGCCATGGGCAGGGACACCTTCCACTAGCCCAGGTTGCTCCAACCTCGCCTTGGACACTTCCAGGGCTGGGGCAGCCACAGCTTCTCTGGGCAACCTGTGCCACAAATCCAGCACATTTACAGCAAAATCCATGCACACAACTAATCTAACCCATGACCACAAAGCACGGTGCCCCCTCCACCTCATACAAAACACCCATTGTTACATCCAAGGGAACCGTTACTAATGGGATGTAAATATAAGCAAGGCACAAAACAGAGACACGGGAATCACACCTTCTAGAAGTGCAAAAAAAAAAGCCATTTACCTTCTACCATATTACCCTCTTTCTGAAAAATCCTCTCTTCACACCACTGGCAGTGGATGAGGTACTGAATTTTCTTTGCAGAGCTGTCTGCAGTGGATGGGCCCCTCAGAACTCTGACCACCACCAGGACAAAGTGCTCCAGAGCCACTGCCAGCAACACCTCAATGCCTTTGTTACAGCGAGCTGCAGCTCTGGGAAGGGAAAGAAAACCAGACTGTATCAAATTCAAACACTGCCACGGACACCTGGACCTGCTGCGAGGTGCTGGAGCTCATCCACCTTCTGGAGAGATGGACTCGAGGTTTGAGAGATCAGGAGAAAGTGGTGTTCCTGAAGTGCCTTGGTTTGGGTCCCTCCTGCCAGGCCAAGCAAATCTTGGTTTACTTCTTTTTGTCACACCTAGAAATACTGGTCTTCCCCTGCATCATCACACATGCAGGGAGATGGACAAGCAAAATCTAACTATGTTCATGTCAGCATTTGTGCTCTGGCATTCCCAAAACCTCTGTGTGCTTTATTTCACCCCCAGCTTTTCCAAGCAGGTGTCCCATCCTCCTGCCTGTATCTTTTCCTTTTCCCAGTTAGGTGCCATGCCTTCATTTATTCAACAGACTGAATGTACTGAGTATCTACATGCCAATGACTAATTTGGCAAGTCAGTGCTGACACCTCTCTCCTGAACCTCGAGCGTGAGGATCTGAAGTGAACATCAGGTTCCACTGAAGCAAGAAGCCAACCAAGCAGTTTAATTAGCATTTATGAAGTCCTGTGCAGCTCTAAATGACAAAGCTGACAAGAGGAATAGAAGAGTTTGCAAATCTGGGTGGGTATCTCCTATTACCATCCCACGCCCCTACCCCACTGATGCGTTTGTACCTTGTCCACTCACTAATTATTTCTAATAATTACCTATTATTTCTAATAATGACCTAATGGCTTTTTACCGTGACTGGAGGTGGTTCAGCAGTACCTGGTGACAGCAGCAATGACAATCCTGGCTGCCAGCTCCTTGTAGTACTCTGTCCTGACAATGTTGCACCCATAGTGGCGCAGGGCGACGTGCTGAGCCTTTGCATACAGAGAGCTGATGTCTGTGGACGTCAAGGACACGATCCCAAGGTTTCTCACATTCCTAAAGGCAGAATCCAGGTAATTCACTGAAGTTCCAAAGGGGTCCAAGTGGCTGAAAACAAAGAAAACACCACTGAGTGTCTATAAATGCTCCAGAGTTTAGCTTTACACTGAGGAAAACACTATTTTATAACCCTCACTTATTTAAAACAAAAAAAAGGACCAGGACTAAAACTTCCAATAATAATATTAAAAAAATCCCACCATTTATTTTGATGTCTATATAGGTTTTGAATGCATGCATCTCTAAACTCAACCTGGAAGAATTAGCCTACTTTAACTGAAAATTAATATGCTGAAAAATAGGTTAAAAGAGATGCAATAAACTCTCCTACACAACAACATGCCAAGGGATGAATTTTAAACCAGTAGAAGTTTTAAGAAAAAAAAAAAGACTGATTTGACATTTCTCTTCATCACACAATGAAGTTATATTAAAAAACTCCAGTTTGCCTTAACATTTTCACGTACATTTAAAGTCCATTCTGGAAGAGCAAATATTTTTATAGCAACTTCTAAAATATTTAAGATTAAAGTTCTGTCCCCGCATCATGTCTGGGAAAACAGAATTATATTTAAAATACCAAGTGACTGTTGGCTGACTCTTTCATAATTCTCCAAATAATCACACACTGGGAGGTGGGGGTGGGATGTGTCATCATCAAACAAGAAAATTTTGACAGATTCAACACTTACATGAAATCAAATGATCTCAGATGCATGATAACATTGGCATCCATTTTGGTCACCTCAATGGTGTCAGTGTTTTCTTCTCCATCTCCCACAGTTCCATCACTGTCTCCTTCCTTCATGTTCAGCTTCACCTTCATTTTGTTTAAATGACAGTTCTCCTTGATGATTTTCACAGAATTCTCGTTACAATCATTGATTGTAACTTTCACAGAACTCCTGAGGTGCTTTGCCCACTGCAGCCCCATTATACCTGAGGAAAAACAGAATTGGACAGAAGAAGGAATTGGTTTCTGCATTGCTGAACTTGACAGGAAAAATCCATGTTTTTCAATTCTTATCATACAGAACTGTGTGTGTGATGCAAATTTTGTCATGTTCCTGCAAAACTGTGACCTTCTGCCTCAGCAGGGTGACAATGGGGTATGGAAAGGGACAGTCTTACCTATCACTTTCTTACATGATAATCAGGGTTACAGACCCAAAGACCTGTGATTTTGCAGAATTTAAGAAAGCTGGAGCCACACTCTCCAGGAGAGCCCCTTGGCTTAACACTGCAGGACAGCAGACACAACTCTATGACAGAGCACTGTAAAATCCACCATCTCCTCAGACACTGCTCAACAGACACTGACAGAACTGCTCTACACTCGTGGTCAGAATTTTGGGGATAATTAAGAGATGACTGTGATAAAGAACTCTGAGTTCAACCCCATTTTTAAACCACGGGTTCATTTCACAGCCAAATTCCACATCCGTGGAGTTACAAGAGACCTGTGACCTTGGACACAAGCTTAGGAAGATGCCATTCCAGGGACTGATTTAAAGGAGACTGCTAAACTTTGATTTAGTATTATTTAAAGCCTCTTTAAAAGGCTGAATACCAGGCTCTAGATGGCTGGGGTTTTGTATGTAAGCTAATGACTGCCTGCCTAAGGAAGAAATTACTGTGTTTCTCATTATTTTTGACTATGTGATGTCAGTTTTGATTTCTGCAGCTTCTTACTGTTGGGTATTAAGCAAAATATTAAAGAAATGACTTTACCAGTGGCCCCAAAAGCATCCAAACACTCAATGGGTTTACGCTCCTCAGCCAGCACGGCCAGTGCACAGAAGATCAACTGCCTTCAAAAGAAAAAACAATGGGCACAGTAAGGAGATAAATAAGGAAAAGGAGGGGAAAACACTTCATCTCCCCTGAACCCAACAGTGGAACATTTAAGCTAAACTCTACCTTTTACATTGTAAAAGAATTGTAAATTAAAAACCTCAGCTCCACTTAGAAGTTGTAATTCTACAGCAGGACATTCTTAAATCTACTAATTACAGAAAGATACTTAATTGCTTCAGAAATTACAGTATTTCCCATACAGTGTTCTTGGGTTTAAATATTATTTGTCAGGAAGAGTCTTCTGATGGAAAACTCCTTTCTCCTGCCCTCTGAACAAAAATTTCCCAGGGCTTGCTTTTTAAAACGTGTTTTTCACTACCAACTCAACCCCCCTCTGGTGCATCCTCCCCTCTCCCTGTTCTCTTACCTGTTGAGTTTCATTTTGGGATTAAAATAGGAATCTGTTTTCTGGGGCGTGGAGTGGTTGGGAAGAACCTGCACATCCGTGGCTGACTCTTTGATCACTTCGTTTGTGGGAGCACGAACTGCGGGAAAGGAATTGAGGGGGAAGGAAAGAATCCGTGAGAACTGGAATGAACATCAGCACACTTGAGGAATCACATGGACACACTGCTCCCACACAGCCACAAGCTCTGGTTGTGCTGTAACCCAACCAGCACACGGAGCAGCTGACAAGGATAAGGAGGGAACAGGCAACAATTTGTCTTCTAATCTCAAGAGTGGCAGATAAGGATCACACTCCACCACCATTTTCTTCCCATACAAGATCAGATTTGTTCCTCAGTTGGGCTCCTATGTATCCGCTCACATTGAAGAAAGCCAACCCCTGAGCCTGAGGCTTGGCTCCTCTGGTTTACATGTTCAAACACAGTACATTGCTAATTAATTAAAACCCTATTAACACAGTCCTGAATGTGTATCACTGAACTGCAAAAATCCCTCAAAATCCTGCATCTAATCTCTCTAAGTTATCAAACAGCTCCATGAAAGGTGCCTACACAGCACAGGGACAATTCCAGCACTTAAGCTCTGTGTAAACAGTCTGTGGCTGTCATTCCTCTGAGCAATTTATCCCCAGCCTAAAACTCACCTAGGAATGACCAGGAAAAATTTATACCAACTAGATACATTCCAGAGCTCAGCCTGCCTCTCTCTCAGGGCTTTCAAACACACAGGTGGTTTATCTGGTCCACCTTCAGAGGTCCCAGGAGTTGTCAAAGCACCTACAAAGCACAAAACATCTGAGCTCTGCAGTTCTCTTTTTGTTAAAAAATGACAAATGGGCCATTCTTTACTTACAGCTCTGAAGGGAACCACACAGAGATTAATGTATTGCACAGCAAACTCTGCTGAAGCTCAAGGTATGGATACCACTGTAGCTTCTCAGACAAGCAAACTGCTGCTCAGGCATTAAACTACTAGCATTCCACTGATTTTAAAATGTTTTCCATCTAGTTTATCCAAGTTTAAAAAACAAAAGTCCCATTCTGGAGAAAGTCAGGTGGGATTGTAATTTACCAAAGAACTACTGGCACCCCTACTGCAACTCTCTGGGACTAAAAAAAATCACCTTGGTTTGGGAAGCCAGGCTGGTGCAGTTTGGATAAAAAGTGAAGGATTTTTATACTGTTTTGTGGGTGCCACATCCCTTATTCTTTTGGAGACACAGAAACTGGTACTTACAACATTAAACCAAGTGTGAAGGGAATATTAGTGATCAGTAAGAACAGAGTAACCTGCCAATGCAGAGACTAAACCACAACACTGCAACATTTCCGAGGCAAACAGAAGCTCTGAAATAGGAGGGCAGATTTTTCATTAGTAAACCTAAATCTGTTCTGGAGGTTTTCTCATGTCTCTCACCCCCATATCACAGTTATTGCAGGTGCTATGTGGTATACAAGGACTGAATGTTTGCTGTAGCTCAGAACCCACCTGTAATAAACCTTGACTCAGTCTCTCCCTTGTTCACATGCCTGTTAATGTGACCTATCATGTCAGTCCTTCGGGTGATAGTTGCTGAGCAGATGATACAGTGGTAATGGGCTCCCATCTTTGACAAGGTCTGTAAAACATGATATTCTGTGTAGTTCCAGAAAACAGAAACGTGGTCAAAAGTCATCTGTTACCTCCAGAGCACTCAGAATACTTGGAATCTCCAGGCAGAGATGCTCTAGGCAGCTGCCCACCACAGTGAGAGGTGTAACTACATCCAGCCACCCGGGGGTTCTGTCCAATACTTGCACTCTGCACCAACAACTCAGCCCACACACGGCACAGCAAGATGGACTTGGCAACTCATTGGATCTCCAAAGTTGCCCTAAATCACCCATTCCCCCCAGTCTGTACTGTACAAGCATTTCTCTGTGATTCAGCACTTGTACCTGGTCTCCAGCGAGGTTTGGTTTGACTGGACGACAAGGTAAGTGACAGATGCACATCCTGTACCCTGGAAGACAAAGCCACACACAGCACAGCAAATAAACAGGATGGCTGTGTCCTGCACCACAGTCAAGGCTCCCAAACACACACAGAACATCACCAATTATCTGCTACATTCACCCTCTGCACAGGGAGATGTATAATCTGCTGATTATACATTTTAAATTTTAAAATGCACAAAATCTACGTAAAGCAAATTGTTTTAATCAGTCTCCGAGCATCCTACAAAGCTGTGTCAGGTCTCCAGTTCAAAAGTACTTTTGAGTCTTTTACAAAAATATTTGTACTGCCTAAAGGACTTCTGTGAGGACTCCTGTAAAATATGTCCCACAGTTGAAGAAAAACAAGACAAGACACCTGACACTCCAGTCAGGTAACTTTCAGTTTAATCTTATCATTTTATCTCCCCCAAGCCCATAATACTTGGTTCTTTAACAGACACCTACTGCTCCCTTTTTGTCTTTCCTAAACTTCTTGTAGGCATTTTAATGCACCTTACAAGCAGATCACAGAGTTTGTTAAAAAACAATTAAGGCCACAAAATACTAAATAATATGCTAAATACTACTAAATAAATACTTAAGATTGTTTATCTGAAACCATGGACTCTTTATGATGAGCCAAAAATGACCACATGTGTGTGTCTGATTATTTCAATATAAATAAAACTTTTATTAAAGTAATTTTCTTATAGTAACTTCTATGACATGCCAAGCTACTGTTTTTTTGAAGAGAAAATGTAGAACTATTTTGGCACGTAGAAGAATACAGAGTTATTTCACCTTTACATTTTACATCCCAGCTCAAAATTCACTGTGTCATTCTGATTCAGAGCTGGGAGCAAAATGCTTAAGGAAGGGGAATTTAAGGAGATGAAACACAGACCATGCCCACAATTTGTTCAGGTATTTGCTGTTCAAATCTGACTGCCATTACCTTTGAACTCAACAGAAACTTTCCAGTGCAAGTTCTGAAGGTGACGATGGAGTTTATGACTATAACAAGCTTTGAATTTCTCCTCAGGACACAATGGACAAGGCTTCTTTTTGTCTGAAAATACAACAAAAAACCATGAGAAACAAAAAATTTAGGTATCATTCATGTTAACCAACATGCAGGCCAAGAGAAAAAAAGCATGAAGGTAATATCAGTGGGAGTTAAAGATGAATTCCCCAGGAACATTCTATTGCAGGCCCACAGAAACTTCAAATTCATGCATTTAGTCTTTGTACTCCACTGAATACAGGCAATACCACCTTGAAGATAATTAACTTCTACAACCTTTAGCTTTTGCTTTCTAGTATTTTTCACTCCAGCTACATGAGGTTTAATGCAACTTCTGAAGAGCACTGAGGAACAACAGAATTTTACAGATGACATGCAGAGACTTGCAATGTTTCAAAAAAACCTTAAACAAGTTAAGAGGTTAGAACAAGACTCTGTCTTTCCAACTCCTGAATCTTTTGGAGAAAGCAAGCACCTGACATCTTTTTAAGCTGCAAAAAAAAGACAATGTGCTCTATATGAAAACATTTTGCCTTGGAAATCCTGCAGGCAGAATTTAGCAGAAGAGCAAGGGAATTAATCATAAAGCTCTTTTTTTACAAAAGCCCTGGTCTTCAAGCGTTATAAATACATGCAGTGGGTTAAAAATAAAGACTAAGGGAAAACAGAAATACCTTTAACACAGAGATGTGTGTTCTGGGACACTGCCTTGGTGAACTCACCTTCTCTCAGGTCAGCCAGTTTCTCCAGATCAGCCAGGTGTCTTTGAATTGAAATATGTTTGTCTAAAAAGCAGAAATATTTAGAAGTTAAACACTCTCCGTTTAAAAATTATTTTTAGTTTACTGCTACTTTTCTATGCATCATTTCAAACCTAACATTGTTAGAAAATGTCTGTAGTACCAACTGGAATCCTTATTTGTATCCTTTAACCTCCATGGCAGCAGGAATGACTGCCAAAATTAATCCCCAGAAAGGCTCTTTAATAAGATCTGTATATTTTCACATATTCCTACTTCTTTTTAATACTAACACACATCAAACTTTTAAAATTGGAAATGTGAAAAAACAAGGTAAAAAGATCAAGTCACATTCCATTTACTGCTGGTTTTAATGCAAATCATGCCCAAAGCAGTACAAAAACATCCTATGAACTCTGGCAAAATTAAAATATCAACCAAAAGTGGACCAGTTTTAAGAAAAATTATTCACTGTAGAGCCAGAATACATTAAATTCTACCACTTTTTTCCCTTTCCCTTAAGAAACTGTTCAACCCCTAAATCTACCACCTGATTTTCCAACTTACCAGTTAAGGGGAACAGTGGAGAATTTGTTAAAAAGAAGAGAATTAGCTTATCCAATAAATCTGCTTTATTGGTTCCAGCACACAGAACATCCCACTTTAAAGTGACACTGATTTTATAGTGACTTTAACCTTCACAGTGTCTTTCCCAAGATCAATCTTCAGGTTTTCTTATGAAATATAAAGTAATTGATCCGTGGGCTCAGGATACACAGGTGAGTTTTAAAGCTGTAAAATGAGATTTCACACACTCCCTTCACCCTTCTCCCCCTCTTCCTCTACCTCAAGCACACAACACAAATATCACAGTTTAAGAGCAAACCTCGTGGAAAATCAGACGATACATCCAAAATGTTGCCATCCGATTCCCTTGTAGCTTCTTCCTCCGTTCCTTTTTCTTCGGTTTCCAATTCTGACTCGGGAATTTTCACATCCAGGTTGTTGCTTTTCACTTGGTCAGAGGCAACCACACCATCTTAAAAACAAACAAAAAACCCCAGTGGAAGTGTCGTTGATGTAACCGAACTATACAAACGTGCTCATCTGTTTCCAAAAATCTGATGCTGACTAAAAGTGTGAAGGAGGAAAAAACATAACCAAATACGAGGTTAATTATCACTCCAATTATCCTTGGGAACCACCGTGGAATAATGCCATCATGGACAGCTGAAACTATTCAACTCGCCACCTGCATTATCAGATGTTTAAGGTGAACAAAATAACATTTACATTTTTTCTGGAAGATAGCAAAGGAAAGCAGGCAAGGAGGAGGTCCAAGTTCTCCTAACATCATACCACGGCTGGGAAAGTCTGGTAACAGTAGTTTAGAATTGTTTGTAATTCGAACAATCAGGGGAAAAAAGACGGGAATAAGGAAGGAATTTGCTATTCTGGGGGTTAAGTGCTGGTGCCATCAGCATTTGCAAATGAATGACCTCCTGGGGCAATGCGAGATGGGCCTGAGGAGGATAATCAAGGACTGAAGGGGCTGAGTGATGGGACGATAAAATGGTAAAAAACAGCCAAGTTCCCGAGTCAAACTCGGGGAGATAACTGAAGGAAGAGGCAGAAACCCTCAGAAGCTGTGGGTCCCACTCCCCACCCAGGAAGCACTAGGAAAGGATTCAGAAAGCCACTCCTATCGAACGATCCCACAAGCTTCCAAGGGACGAGTGGGACTAGGAGAGTTCCCAACAAGAAACGAGGCCATGGCACGGCTGTGCAGCCACTGAGGAGCAACAGGGCAGGCTAAGGCTCCTCAGCCGGGGTGGGACGGATGTCTGCAAGATCTCGGGACGCAGAGAGAGCACACAAGTCAACCACTGGCTGCCTCTCCCAACACAAAAGCTGGGATGCACCACACGGAGCTACAAACTGGTTTGTGTTCGAGGTTATTCCCGGAGGATCCATTGGTTGTGCTTTGGACGGGGGTTGGAGCAACCTGGGCTAGTGGAAGATGTCCCCGCCCATGGCAGGGGGTGGCACTGGGTGATCCTTAAGGTCCCTTCCAACCCAAACCATTCCAGAATTCCATGATTTTAGTAGTCTTCCCCAGCCACCCACTCCTGGCTGGAAGGATCTCGCAGCAGTTCTTCGAATTCCCCTGGGGGACTCTTGTTTGTTTTCTTTTAAACATTGCAGTTGGGTACAAATATTTGTTATCGCAAAAACAAAGCAGAAAGAGGAAATGGGATACCTCAAGGCAGGGGCTAGAGAAATTGTTTCAAAAGACAGAAGCAACGAGGAAAATTATTCTACCTACCTTAAAATATATCATGACTGCACTGCTACTCAGAGAGCATTGCTGTGCTCCTCACAGACCTGTTTCTAAGCTGACAACTCACCTAAGACAGACTTGTATTACCTGCCCAGTGCTCTATTAAAAGTTGTAGGATTCCTGGTGACAGTTTCCACGCAATTTATTAATAGACAGAAAGAAGATGAATAAGTAAAAGGATTTTTGGTAAGAAATCCGTAACAGTTATCGATTATGATAACTGTGTGCTGTGAGAAAACTGGAAAGAGTTACAAAAATGAAGAATGAGAGCACAGCAGTGACAAAAATCCACCGGAGATGGACCATCTGCATCTTCAGAGCACGTGCAGAGGTTAAAATAGTTGAAAAGGAGAGTACGTGTATATACATAAATGTAATTAGTATATAAATGCACAGGGAGAGAGGTAAACTTTCATACCGAACGCTGAAGAAAAGCAGGCTGCTACCGAAGGAAGACTGCAGGATTTTTTTTTTAAATGCTTATCAGGAATCACTGATTACGCACAAATCAGAATAACGCTTCAGAGAGCCTAAATTATACTTTAACGGGAAAAAAATTAATTAGAGGAGTCGGTTCACTCGAACCGTAAGGCTGCAGCAGGAAGGGACTTGAAACCCGGCACAACCAGTTCCCAGCCCCCCAGAATGGGCTGGAAGGGACCGCAGCGTTCCAAGCCCCCGCTCGTCCCAGAGCACATGGCACAGACACGTCTGGGCTCACAATCCTGCGGGGAAAGGGCGCGGGGCTGAGCTCCCCCGCACCCCGGGCTGCCCACGGGCCCCCAAGGAACAAAAACTGACCATCAGGGACAAGGCACCGCCGGGTTTAGGGTGAAAGGGGAGCCACGAGCGCGGGGTCGCGGGCTCAGAGCGGCCCGAGGCCCGGCGGGAGCCGGTCGGGGAAGCCGGGAGCCTCCAGCTCCCAGAGCTCCGCGGCGAGGGCGGAGGGAGCCGGGAGGCGGCCCCGGGGTGGAAATTCAAACGCGCCCAGGGTGGAAATTCAAACGCGCCCGGGGCTCCGCATGGCGCCCGCCCGCCCTCAGCCCCCGGCCGGCGGGCCCGGCTCCCCCCGCCCGCCCTCAGCCCCCGCCCGGCCCTCACTGAGCGCCGCCGTGTCGCCGCCGCCGCCTCCATGGTTATGGTTATGGTTATGGTTCTCGTTCTCCTCCTCCTCCTCGTCCTCCTGCCGCCGCTGCAGCGCGGCCTCGGCCGCCTCAGCCGCTGCCATGTTCGGTGCGCGGAGCCCGCGGCGCGCTCGGCCCGGGGCGGAGCGGCACGTCCGGCCCCGCCCCGCCTACACTTCCCAGCCGCGCTCCGGGGCCGGCCCGGCGCGCACCGCGGCGGGAGGAGGAGCCGCGGCGGAGCTCGGGGAGACCCGCGCCGGGCAGGACGGGGGCGGTTGGGGCAGGGACGGACCCGCGCCCGGCACAGCCGCCGCCTCCGCCCCGCCGGCCACACGGAGCCGCCGCGGGAGGAGCGTCCGAGCCGGGTGAGGCGGCGCCGTACGGGCGCCCTGTGGGGAGGGGCGAGGAAGGAAAGGGAAATAGGAAGGAAATAGGAAGGGAAGGGAGACGGGAAGGGACGGTGTGTTGTCAGTGCCCGAGGTGCCGTGAGGGCCCCCGGGCTCAGCGAGGGGGGCGAGGCGGGAGCTGCCGTCCCTGAGCCCCCTGGACGGGCTCCCTCAGAACCCTGTGCCTGTCCCCCCTCAGGGCGGGGCCGCTCCTGGGGCTCCCTGCCCGGCTCTGGGAATCGCCTCATGCTGAAGCCTTTTACAGCCCTCGGGAACGCCTGGTTCGAGTGCGCTGGTTTGTGTGGAGGGTGGCGTGGCTGTCGTGAGGTGTCACGACAGTACCTCCGGCCCGGGGATGGAGCGAAGGCGAGAGTTGCGAGGGTTGCGCGGTTGGAACTGCCGAGCAGAATCGGTTGCGTTGGAAGAGAGCCCTGAGACCATCGAGTCCACCCTGTGCCCGATGCCCACCTTGTCAGAAGGAGCCCCGAGTGTCAGGCCGGGCTTTCCCGGAGCACCCCGGGCACGGTGACTCCGCCAGCTCCCTGCGCAACCCCTGCCCGTGTCTGATGGGCTTAAAACTTGGTTATACGACTGAAGGTTAAAGGATGTTTGTCTCTGTTTGCTGGTACAAAACTGATGTTTCTGGAGCAGCTGGGGGGGGATAATTACCATCCTTTTCTGCTCTGAAGTTCCCTTAGATGTGAATAATTAACCCTGTCGAGGTCTGCTGTGGCTCTGTAATGAGAAAACAAAAGAGGAGTATTTGAATATTTTTTTCTCTGTGCAGTTACAATTTATTTTTATGATAGCTGGAACTAAGAACTTGACACAAATAATAATGGCAGCACTCTCTTTTCTTAGGATTTGAAGATGTCTAAAAAGAAACTGAAGAAATTACCTGAAAAGGAAGACTGTTTGGATGGCCGGGATGACAAAGTAGGAAACAAAATATGATTACTGTTATTATCTTAATTCAATCCCCTGTGTTCAAACGAAAAACATGACTTGTTTAGTAGCTTTGTGATAGAAGGATGAATCCAATTTAAATACAAGGTCATAAAGAGCAGCAGGAGGGTTGAGTTGGTCAGATAACTTATGGTTGTGTTTATGTATATAACTTAGGTTTTTCTCCAGGGCTGTGAGTAGTGTAGTTGTCAGAAAATAAGAAGCTTTTTTATTTTTGTGTATCTTCCTGGCTGAGGAAAGTTGAGCTTAGAACTGTTACCGAAAGCACTGCTGTTTTCTGGGGTTGTTCTGCATCTTGGATCATACACTTTTATATTCTGATGAACCACAACTTGTACTTTTTGCAGCATTTTGATGAGCGACTCTCAAATATTTCCTTCTAAGCACTGAGACATAAATTAATGACCAAAACTCAGCATGTCCTGGTATCTACTTGTACCTAGTGAGTGAACTTTCACTGAATCACTTGTAAAATGCAGATGCTACAGGGGTGATCATCTTTCTGGTCATTTCTTGCAATGTTCTTTTTTCCCCTTGAATTTTGCAAGGAGTATTTGAAGTAAGAGAGCTTTTAACTGTCTTATCAAAATTTTTTTGGCAGTATTAATAAATGAGCGTGGTATTATGACCTTAAAAACTCAGTTATTCACATTAGAAACTGTTTAATCTTATAGAAAATGTTGTTCAAAGCCAAATATTTGTAGCTGGGTTTTTTTCTCCTGAATTCCTTAGTATTATTCAATTTGTGTTTTAACATTAACTTAGGTGTTTTGTTGTTTTTTTTTTTACTTCTGTAATACAAAGGGTAAGCACTTGGCTTAAAACTTCCTGCTGTAGCTTATTGCCATTGCTGATGCCTCTACTAATTTGAAGAATACAAAGTGTTGCCTGATTTCAATTTGAGGCAGCATTAAATATTGCTTTATGCAGATATTGACCACCAAAAGCAACAGTGAGAAGCCCAACTATTTAGTAGCAAAAGGATGAGTAAACCTTTAATAGTGCAAGAGTTCTCCAGTGTGATCCCAGGATGGATTAGAGGTGTCTTACACCCCAAACTGAGGAAAGGAACAGTAAGAAAACTTGCTTGTGATGACCAAATTAAGTGAAAATCAGGGAGTTAACAAGAGACTTTTGAGAAAAGGAAGAGATGGGTTGAAAAGAAATATTAAAAATGCCATGAAAAACTGGTGATGGTTGGGGAATAGGCCTTGAAGAGAGAAATTAGTACCTGAGCAGCTGGCAAAGCGGGGATACCACCAGGAGTTGTCCCACCAGCATCGTGAGCTCCACCTGCCCCAAGGGAGACCCTTCCCTGCCTTCCAACCAGTGGGGGACACACCTTGGGGGTATGGACGTGACCTGAGGGGGCTTTGGAATCATCTGTCATTCTCTTTTTTCTGTTGCATTGCTGACACTGATCCTACAGATCAGTTGGTTCCTCCAGAACCAACCAACCAAGGCAGAAGTTCTCAGAATTGCCTTAATTTAGGACTCCACTGCTTTCTGCAAGCCTTTGATTTTTGAGTGGAGTGCTTTCCAATGTGGAAGTAAACCAGCTAAGGCCTGTCTAGGTAGGAAAAATCTCTGCAGCAGTGACCTGATGGCCTCACTGAGTCAGCACACCACAAGTGTTGAAGGAGTGAATTATCTGTAAAAGGATGAACTGTCTGGAGCTTCCTTATCCCAAGTAATCCATATGTTACCATTCTGTGTTGTAACTTCCTGCACTCTGCTGTAGTTTGGGGAAAACTAACTGCCATATGGGGCAGAGTTCATCCAGAGTCTGTCCTTCTGCTGCTCTCCCCTCTCTCCCAGAGCTGCTGCTCTGCCCTGCTCAGAGCTGCCTTCCCATTATTCCGTGACATGGATGCAACATGGGCACAGCAAGCAGTGATACCACTGCTTCCTAGACAAGGAATGTCCAAGTTCTTTGTTTGAGGACTGTCTGTACCCTTAACCAGGCCTGTGTGACCACATTTTCATGCTGTTCCTCTGTGGTGGTGCATCCTCCCATCCCTGGCCTTGCTGGAAGCATCTCGGAAGCTCCTGATAAGCCTTGACGGACCCGCTGAGCGGTGAAGTGTCCCCTGACTGCTCCAGCTGGGCTGGGAGGTGCTCCCTGATCCTGCCAGGAGCTGCTGGGTGGTACAGGTGGGAACAACCAGGAACATCCCAGCCAAGGTGGGGAACAAAGGATGAGCCGTTATCCTTGGGAGCCTGGGTGAACCATTGCCCTGGATCACCGATCACCGCCTGGGCGGAACGATCACTGCCCGGGCGGAACGGCACCGCTGGGGATTGCAGCCCGAGGGGAACAGTCCCATTGTTACTGTGCTTTGGGAAAGAGCCCGGGACTTATGGACTTGGGATATGGCCAGGATGGGAAATTGGTGATGACCAAAGTCAGTGGCCTTGTGACCCTACAAACAGCGGTCCTCAGAGCGGGATGTCTGTTGGAATTCCTGAATCCTCAGGGACCCTCACTGATGAGGAGGTGTGGGCTGATACCCCCACACGTCTCCACACTCCTCGAGGTGCATCCCTTGGCAGTTGGGAAACAAAAGGATTTGATGAATGTCACAACTTTGGAATTTTGGATAGTACCTTCACACACATGGCAGTAGGTGTGGGACACATCTTCTGACCTGGGAATTGATCATGGGATGAATGTTGCTATCTCAGATCTGTAGTTAAGTCATTGTTGTACTGAACCCTATTGAATCACTTGGTGAATGTTAAAGTACTCAATAATTAAATGCTGCTAAACCCTTTTGCACCCTTATCGTTCCATCCACATCCTTTGCACCCTTTGTCAGAGTTTCCTGAAGTAGCCAAACCACTCAATCATGGCACCATCTTATGAAAGTGTGTTTTATTTTAACTGCAGTTCCCTCTATAAGCCCTGAATTTTTTATTCTTTCAGACCTCTGAGGACACAAGATCTTATAAGCACACTATGAAAGGAGAGACAGAACTCCGGAGGTAAATTCTTGCCCTGCCATTAAATGGAACTACTTAAAAATGTAACAATCACAAACATTTTAATGCTGAATTGAAGAACTTTTTCAACCTTTTCATCAAATAAAACACAGTATTTTAACTAGTCTTTCTTTGGGTATTTCAAAGCTAGTGTAAAGTAAATAATAATTACTGAGTATTTTCTCTGCTCTTAGGAAAACTGACTAGGAAACTTTCTTCTATCATTCATGATTTCTGTAGAATGTTACTGTATTCCCATCAGTTGTTCCTTTTCCAAGTTCTCCAGTCAGTGCAGGACAAACAGTTTGAAAGCTGTGTGGGTTTTGACACTATGTGACCAAGCTGACCTTTCAGGGTGACACACCTCCTTTATCATTAAACTGCTGTTAAAACTTACCTGTGTGATAAGAAGAAACCCAGCTTTGTAGGGTGTCTCTCAAACTGACAGATACCGAATGCAGAAAAGGCTTTTTCTCCATTTTTTTTTGAAGCTGAAGTAACTGTACAGTGGAGAAATGTGAATCTAAAAAACGCTGCATCAAACTATTTTAAAGGACAGATGGTGCTGCAAGTTCATATTTAAGAGCAGACCAAACTGGTGCTCATAAATACTTAGCTCTAAATGCCTAAATCAAATGTAGGTGCCTTTTTTGTTGCTGTTTTGCATTAACTGGGCTAAATTACATTGCTTTTTTTGTGATGTTTCTGTAGATCCAAACCAGAGAAAGATGGGCAAGAGAAGAAGCGACACCAAAGTTCTAGTGTTTCTCATGATGCTGATGAAAGATCCCGAGGAAAATCTCCAAATAGAAGCAAAACCCCAGACAATTCTTCAGTTAGACCTGAAAAGCAAAAGAAAGTCGTTATCCAATTTAAACCCAAAGAAATTAAACACGGAAAAAGCAGCCGCACTCCTGACGCGGTGACTGCCAGCAAGGAACGGAGTCGCTTGGAGGGAACAGAGAAAAGGCTCTGGTACACCTTTGAACTGCAGAGGGAGAAGGCCCTGAAGAGAAAGAGAGAGAAAGCTGAGCTCTGCAAGCTCAAGTTAAAAGCAGAACAAGCCATGATAGAGAAGTTTAAGTCATCTGTGTCCGATGTGCCGTGTAAAAGGGCGGACGGCTCAAAGAAGCGGAGTGAAGATGGCAGAATTCCAAAGAAGCCACCTGGCACCTCCGTGAGGACTGTGTGTGGTGGCAGACTTGTCACTAAGGAGTCAGATGTACTATCTGGCCTTTGGGAAGAGGAGGAGGAGGAAGAATGTAAGGAGTTTTCTGTGAAAAAGAGGCACGTAAGTAAACACAGAGCAACAGACTCTTCAGCCGAGACACCGCCGCGATGGGACTCCCGTAAGCGCAGAAAGCACGATGCTGGTTCTCCTGAACCTTCTGGACCTTCAGGGACTGAAGAAAGGGACTTGAAAGCCACAAAAATGTGTTTTAAGCAGGTAATGAGAACCCAGTTCTTTGTATTCTGCAGGTAGATATTTCGGGCTGGTTTCCGAGTGGCAGAGTTTTCTGTACTCAGACTGTCTCCTTCCAGAATTCAGCCAGGTTTCATGGCTTCACCAGGGGGATTTTTGTGATCCCAGTGTAAACCTTGATAACGTGTTCCTCTGCTGAATGGTTAAACAGAGCAGAAGAGTAAAGGTCTTGCATGTTTGGGCTGTGTCTGCAGATGCTTTCACAGCTTTGCTCTGCTGCTGAGGGTGTGGAATCCTTCCATTTAGGTATAAATCAACAGGAGTTTGTTTCTGAGTTGACATGGCTGTATAATTTTTTTAAATGAATGGACTTGAAGCAATGAAAGCTTGCTGCCAGACTTGCTGGCAGAGTGATGCCAGGAGAGCTTGGTGTGGATCAGGGGTTAAATTGGTACTTTTCCTGCAGAACTTCCCATTTGGCTGTGAGGGGTTCATTTCTGAGTTCAAGCTGAGGTGCAGAGCCAAACACAAGCTAGATCTTGAGCGTGGGGTGGTTCTCTTTGTTGTTGTTCTTGTGTAACATGCCCAGAATTTTTGAGGATTTCAGTGCATGGTATGGTAGTGTGAGCCTTTTGTGCATATGCAGAGATGGTAATTCCTTGCAAAATCATGGAATCACTGAAGTTGGAGGGCCCCTCTGGAGATCCTCTAGTCCAGCCCTCGTGCTCAAGCAGGATCAGCCAGAACAGGTTGCCCAGGACAAAGGATGGAGACTCCACAACCTCTCTGGGCAGGCTGTTCCAGCACCTTCAACCCCCAAAAAGTGGGGGCTTAATGTTCAGGTGGAATTTGCTTTGTAATCCACTCTTATTTATTTAAAAGAGAGCCATCCTTCTAAGCTCTACTGAAATGATACTGTAGATGCTAAAAAACATAGAATTGATGTTCCCTATTCAGTTCACTTGGGAGTATTCAGTGTTCTTTAAAAACAACTGTAAAAGTCTGATACATGTTCTACTTTTATTCCTACTTGTTTCTAGAATTTGGAGAGCCTGTGCAAGTCCCAGTCCTACCAGGAAGGTGAGGTCAGAAAGCCTGTGCCTGTCCAAAAGGTGAGTGATGGACTTGTTTAACACTGTGGAGCTCTATCCTGGAACTCCTGACATGGGAATCACTTGCTCCTCAGTCTTCCTTGATGTTTTGTGGTGTTGGGAGGGTTTTTTTAATCCTTCCTGCAGAACTTGGAAGACTTTCCAGCCCTTCAAGACAGTCAGAACCCAGAAACAGACCAAGAAGTTTGTAATGCTTTAATTTAACGCTTCTGAGTTGTATTAAAAAGCAAAGGCACTGAGGTTGTGTAGCTGGACAATTCCATGACCTTTCCTAGCATTTGGCATTGTTGGCTTGTGATCTGCCCTTCAAAAATGCGGAGCATTTATTTTAAATGCTAAACAAACTTGCTAAAGTGCTGCTAATCAGGAACTTTCTGAGATAAAGGTTGTCTTTCTGTTGTTATCTGCAAGGGGCCCTCATAGTTGCTCACATTATCCAGCTGTCTCATTTTCCATCCTCTAACTTTTTAGCTGGGAGAAAGACTTTGTTTTTAACAAGTTCCTGTGAGGAAACTTGCAGTTTATGTAGCAAAAAATGGAACAAAGTTTTTGGGTACCAGCTAGAAAGGTCCTAAATCTTCTTTCCAGGCCATATTTCTGATGCCTCCAGAGGAGCAGAAGTTCTCATGGCTTTACATTTCCTATACCAACTTACTGGTTTTCATACTTCATTTTGAGCCAGTTTTAACAGCATTAATGCAAAAAGATCTTTTGGGGGGGACAATGATGAAGTGATTCCTTCCAGTGGATTGCATCCATGCCCATGTTTTCCCTGTAGATGCAGATAGTTGAAGACTTGCACGTTGCCCGTGTGGAGAAGAGGATGGCACTGTCTGTGGTCCAGGCTTGTGGAGAGCTCACAAACATGGACATTGATCTTCCAGAACAGGATTTAAATGTTTCTGCTGGTATGTCATGGTGCTCTTTGCTCTCTGCTTGCAGCTGGTAATTACAGTTGGTTGATGGTCTGAGTAGGGAGTACAGAACTGATTATTTCACTGCTGCTCTGTTTTCTCTTTTTTCTCTTCTTTTCCCCCAGAGGCTTCTGGTCTGAACATTCTGGTGGTGATTGACACAAACATCATGATTAGTCACCTTGAGTTTGTCAGATCCCTGAAGTCTGAGGATATACCAGGTATGTGAATCCATTGTAAGAAAAAACAGATGTTGTAAGAACTTGGAGCTGTCTGGAGAAAACCGAAGCTGGGCTCCTTCAAAGGGCAGCAGGTTTCCTGCAGAGGCAGAAGGCTGGTTCTGTGAGCCCAAACAAGCTGCCTCTCATGGGAAGTCCAGCTATGGAAGTACTGTGCTTATCCCAATCTACCTGCAGGGAATCATGGCAGACATTCCCAGGAACATGCTTGAATTCTTGGAGCTAAATAAGTCTTACCCTTTCTAAGAACATAATGCAAGCATTTAAGCCATAACTAGTGATAATTGTGTTTTCTACTCTCCTTTTAGCATTTCTTTTTCTAGAAATCTAAGAACATTTAAAGTCTGGTAAGCCATGAGTCAGTGCTGTGTTTCTGTTTGGTAAAGGTCACAGAACTGAGCAGTTTTCAGGAATTCAGGAAGCAGGTTCTGGGTTTAACATTTGGCTCTAATATGTTGGGAAGGTTTGGGTAATTTAATGTTAGCAGGTTTAGGGTTTTGCATGTCAGTTCTTGGAAGCACATTTGGAATCCAGCAGAATGCTTAGGGTGCTTTGATTCAGCTCATGAATACACTCATTCCAGCCACTTGGAAAGTGGCTTTAATCATAACTTTACTCCTGAGTAATTTTCAGGAGAGTGTCAGACCATATTTCTCTTCCCATTTTGGGAATGGTGTTGCCTTGCCTACCCTGGGTTGCCTTTTTAGAACATTGCAGCTCCCAGTTTCTGGTCCTGCACGTTGAGAAGGTCACAGATTCCTGACCATTTATTACAAAGCAGATGGTTATTAATGTATTTTCTCAAAATTGCATCTCATAATATGAATGAGACAGAAAACAGTTGAAGTGTTTGTTGTGAGTGGACCAAGTTCAGGCCATACTTACACACAATTAAACCCTTGGTGCAATATCCATACTCTTATTCCTGGCTTAGGAATGCTGGTTGGCAACTGGAACAAGCCATGGCTCCTTGTTGGGATGCTTGTTTTGGCACAGTGACTGTTGTGGTCATCCAGGTGTTTGCAGCCTGTTATTTCAGCTGCTGTGTCACCTTGCTGTAACATCTTACAGCAAGTGTGTGGCGAGGTAATTGCTGCAAATGTATTTTATAATATTGCTACACACTGTTGTCAGAGTGTTCTGTTGATTAAAATTGTGTCTTCCTTTGGTTTGCCTAATATTGTCATTTTTCCATGTAATCAGTGTAGTGCCAGTTTGAGGTTGGGTTAGAAAGAGGGACCTTGGCCATTTCAGTTCTTTTTTAAATGCCAGATTCTCTTGAGCAAGGAATATGATAACTACTGGCACAAAGAGAAGTGTGAACTTGCATAAATACGATGTTTGAATTAAAAGTTCTCTGTAGTAGTTTGTGTGGCTCTTCAAAATATCATTTATTGGTTGTGGTTTGGTTTTTTCCTTCCAGGTGTTGACAGACTTGCTTTAATAATCCCCTGGGTCGTCCTACAAGAGCTGGACCACTTGAAGAAGGGGAAGATGTTGCACCATGTCCGGGACAGAGCTATCCCTGCAGTCCAGTTCATCTACAAGTGTCTCAAAAACCAGGATTCCAGGCTGTGGGGACAGTCCATGCAGCTGGCTTCTCAAAAAATATGTAATATATGTGCAGTCAGTTGGTGTGGGGTACTTCATCCTTGGAGTTCACCTAGTGGGAACCTTTAATAGAGTCTTCACTGTGCAGTTTGCTAATTACAATTAGCTAATAGGTGCCAGCAGCCTTCAGAGCAGAACCAAGGCTGTGCTGTGCAAATACCTGATCAGTGTTAGTGCCGTGTTCAGTGTGGTTTGCTCAGGGCCTTCTCAGTTTCACTTTACACTTCTCTCTCCTTGTTTGGGGGGTAATTAAATGTACAAACAATACCGTGGCTGCCCTGAAATATTTCTTGCCCTGCCTTTTTGCAGATGGGCTGAGTGATGAGAACAACGACGACCGTGTCCTGCAGTGCTGCCTGCAGTACCAGAGCCTCTTCCCTCAGGCTGTTGTCATCCTCTGCACGTGAGTCCCTGCCTGGCTTTAGGTCTCCTGCCACATGCACTGTTTGCAAATTGAAGGGCTGTTGTGCAGTAGAACTCTTTGAAGGGCAATCACCCCCTGAAAAGCTTAGAATAGAGGGATATCATAAACCAGATGTAATCACCTTCATGTCAGGCCTGAAGCAGAATTAAGTTTACTCAATATTCCCTTTTAAAACTTGTTAAAGTATAGCTTTCTCAGATTTTAGCCTGATTTCTCATAGGTATTACTGAAGTTACAAAATAGAAAAAAATATTTGTATTAATGATTGAGATAGTTTATCACTGTTCCCAGCCAGATGAGCAGAAGCAAACACGGGGTTAATCTGAGGGGGAAGCTGGATATGGATTTGCTGCTGCTGTTCCTGTTTTGTGAAGATAACAGCTGACTTCTGAGTGTTGATTTTCATTTGATAGGAGCAGGTGAAGCTGGTTTTCAAGGGCTGGTGTTCCTTGGCTGTACTGCAACAACTTGCTCTGGGCTCTGCTAGAACCAGTTCCTGCCTAGTTCCAGTCTGTGGGGTTAAGACACTGGGCACCAGTTAGTTTAAGTTGACAGGAGTGGCTGCTGAAAATACCATTTCAGTCACAGTATTGGTGGTGATTTTAGGTTCCTTTGAGTAAAGAACAAGAAGTGACTTCAGAAGTGCTTTTCATCCAAAAATCCCTTTATCCTCTCTCCATACAAGCAATGGGAATTTTTGAGAAAGCACTAAATCCAACTTTGTCCTGCTTCTTTGGAGTAGTTCTGCTGGAGCAGAACCTCAGGGCAGCATCTGGGATAGTGATTTGGACAGTAGAACAGTAAAAAAGGGTCTCAAAAACGAGAATTAATTGTAGCAATCAAATAAGATTGCTATCTTATTGCCTTGTTTGCTTTAAGATCATAGAAACCAGGCATCATTGCTGCAGTATTTATAGCTGTTGTTTTCTTAAAGCAAACCTAGAGCCTGAAACACTTTTCAGTTTGTTTCTAATTTCTTTTCAGAAAAGATGCTTTACTTTTAATTTTCTAGTTTAATTTTCTGATCTGCTTCTAATTGCTTGAGAAAAAAAAAAGTCATACATGATGAAGTTCCCAAAGCGAGTTTTCCAGATGCACTTTCTCTCCGTGTGTGTTGCTTTTATTACTTTTATGTCAGCAGTTCATTCTCTCTTCTCCTAGGGATGATAAAAATTTGTGTAGTAAAGCCATTGTGAGTGAGGTCAAGGCATTCTGCAAAGCTGATTTGGTCACTGCTCTGCAGAATGTGAATGTGAACAGGCCCCAGAGCTGTGGGGAACAGCAGCCAAAACGTGGTGAGTTTGTTGGATGTAACAGTTCCTACTCTAATTTCAATTCTCCTGTGCTTTGAATCCTTAGGAATACTTTTTGTTTGGGGCACATTTGTTGTTTTCAAAGGTACCTGGTTTTCTGAAAGTTTGAGACCTTTATTCAAGCATCTGTCTCAGAGTTCTAGGAAATTCAAGTATGATGTATTTTTGTTTTATAGAAAAAAACACAGCATGAATTTCCTGTGTTTAGAGTCATTTAAAAATTGCCCTGAACCTTTTAGGACTGAAAGAGGTTCTTCATTTTGTCAAAGTTTGCAATGTTGAGGAGTGATCATCTTAAACTTGCTGATAACCCCACTGGCTGTACATAATCTAAGTTATTTAAGGAAAAAGGAAATGTGGAGTAATATCACAAATTAGTAATGCTCTGGGGTTAGTAGCTCATAATTAAAAATGCCCACAGTACAAGTGAATATAACTAGAAATACTTGAAACCTGTTTAGGTGTAGCCCATCTGCTTTATAAACATATATAAATAAATATATAAATATAAAATTTATTGTATTTATATAAATATAAAATGCAGTCTGTATTTATGGGGGTGAGTTCTCTGTGTACTATCAACACAAATTAGAGACAGAAACAGTTGCAATAAATACCTTTTACATCACTGGTTTGGCAGATACAGAATTTGAGAAGACACAAGGAAGTGATGCTGGGTTTACTGCACAATTCCCAAATGTGCTTCCAGACCTTGAGAAGAACTTAGGAGAAGCTTTGTCTTGTATTTTGGAGACTGAAATGAAACTTGCATTTGGAAACCTGTGGACGGAGGTGGGTTTTACATCATCTTCCTTGATGTTTCAAGTATGAAGAGGTTTAAATGTCCTTAATATTTTAATGATAGTAATACCTGTGCTAAGCCAAACAGCTCAGTTATGCAGTTCACTGCCAGTGGACAACTCAGGGTTCATTTCTAATATTTCATTTTATAACAAGGTTGTTCTGTTTGACCAGTAATGACTGTGCAGTATTTTAACAGAATTTTAATAATGCAGTGGCAGAGATGCTGGCTGCTCAGTGTGAATTTTCAGAATTCTTTTTATTAGTTGCATTAAAATTGTATTTATTTCAGCTTTTCTGGTCTGGGTAAATCACTGCACTGTAATTATGTCCTGCAAGAAATCATTCCATCACATCCTGTGTAATCCTGGGGCTCTTCTTGCAGGCATTTCTTCCCCACCACAACTGATGGTTTTAGATACCTTGTGGATAAAATTGCTCACAGCTCAATGGATTACAGTGCAGATACAGAATTACAAGGGTGTTAAGGAGAACCTCCAAACACTCTTTCAAAAGTATTTTAAACAGAAATTGTACCCAAGGACCAGGCACTATAAATTGTCCATGCTTTGGTTTAGATTCCATTTCATAGCTGGTGGGGGTTAATTAGAAGTTTAAATTTCTTACAGATGAGCCTCTGTGGCTTTAAAAAAACCCCAAAAATCATGGGATGACAGTTAAGCTTTTGGTCACTTCTGTTTAACTTATTTCATTTCTGTTAACATCTCTTCAAACTCTAGTTTCACTTGATACTCATAAATTTCAATTTTTTGCAATACACATATGTTACTTCATGTGTATACAGTCAGCAATGTTTATTTTTATTTTTTAGCAATACTAGAAAACCAAAGGCATATTTATTGTTGTTCTGGCTTTTGTGCACAAGCAACACATTAGATCACTTTGAGATAACTCAGGAGCATTTGGATTTTGTTTTTAGAGGAAAGAGGAACCAAAAATCATGGGAGCGATTGCACATTGTACATGAGCATCACTATTCGACCCATGCTGCTGAATCAAATTTTTATTTAATAGATGAACTTGTTACATGTGAATAAAGCCTTATTTTTGAGGAATCACTGAAACTCTACTTCAGCAATCACAAATCATCCGTTATGGGAGAACAGAGGGAATGGAGCAGTTGTGGAATGCACAGGAATAGCTGTAAATGAAAAGCAACCTTTGAATTTATAACATGTTCTCTTTCAGATCCTGTATCTGAAGCCACCATGGACATTAGTAAACCTGCTGAAGTGTTATAAAAAACACTGGATGGCTGTTTTTGGTATTGTGGTGCCAAGGAGTTTACTTTCAACTGTTGAGTGTCTCTCTAAACACCTTTGTACAGGTAAAAATCCTTGAGAATGTTAATTGTAAACTTGTAAAAAGCCTCACTGTTCTGGTTTATAGTTACAGACTGTGTGTATTAATGGTTGCCAAAGTCTCTGAACTATTTTGAAAAAGCAAATAATCCTTTTCCCTCCTTTGCCCCTGTGTTATGTGGGCAAATAATCTGCAAATTATCTATTGCCAAAGAAATTATGGAGGAGCAAAGGACACTTGGTGTGGCAGATGAGGACAGGGAGGTTTGTTTTCCAAAAAAAGCCAACAAAAAAGCCCCCACAAACCTTTGACTTGTTTAAAGATGTCTTTTAAGATTTGATTTTATCAGATGTACCTGTTAAACTCCCCCAGAGGGTGGTTGGGCACTGCCCAGGCTCCCCAGGGCAGTGGGCACAGAGCTCCAGGAGTGTTTGGACAATGCTCTGAGGGACAGGGGGGGATTGTTGGGGTGTCTGTGCAGGGCCAGGGGTTGGACTGGATGATCCTTGAGGGTCCCTCCCAGCTCAGGGCATTCTGTGCTTCTGTGCTTCTGCCTCTCTTGGGATATTTGAGTATTAAATTTGCCTGCCAAGACTGATAACTCCTAACATTTATTTTTTTTTCCTCTTATATTGATGTCTGAATATCAGATGAACCATTTGACTCCTCAACAGTGCGTGTCTTGCTCCAGGAATCCAAAACATTACTCCATGCTTTCAGCTCAAGGTCGGACTACAACGGTGTCCTGCCCCAGGCTTATGCTGCAGTGACTAAACTGTGGGAGGGGCTGGCAGAGGTGAGAGGAGCTCCAGTGCTTGTTCACCTCATCTTCCAGTTGTTCCATGGCCATATTACAAACCTGGCTTAGATTTCTTAATTATTCCCATCATTTCCACTAAGTTTTGCAGGAAATGTTGTCGTTGGTATCTTTTCAGTGAACAGACCCCAACTTTAATTTTCATGTGGTGAATATCTGTAGATATTTGGGAGACTCCTTTTTCCCCCTGTATTTGTGTTAGTATTGGGAGGGTGACTGAAAAACATTACTTTGTCTTAGCTTTCTTTAATCTTAAAGATTAAATTGCTGTCTCTCCTTCTGAAGAAGGAATCCCACACTATGAGTCCCTCACTACTGCTCTTAGTGTGTAGAAGTGTTCTAGTTTTCTGAAGTTAGGAACCAAATACATTCATGATTTGTTTGCTGAACTGTTTTATAAGGTGAGGGCAGACAGTGAGCAGCATTTATCAGAAGACATCATGGTTCTTTCAGAAAATGCTGAAAAAATGGAAGCCACAACACCCAATCTGCCAAACCCTGAAGAAAAAGAGTTACATCCAAGCTTTCACGTGGCTCAGGAAAGCAGGCACCAGGAAATCTGGTCGGTCCTTGAGGGTGTTTGGAACACAATGAACCTGTACAGGTAAAGCTAAAAGAGCTCAGAACTTCTACAGAACCTTAAATAATTTTCAAACAAGCACACTTCAAAATTGAGCTTTTTTCCCCCCACTATTTTAGAATAAAACCTATTGATAATTAATCAAAATCAAACCCAAAAACCCCACAAAAAATCACCCAACCTGTCACACAAAGAAGTTGGGAGCATGCAAATTGTTATGTCCTTCTGCTGCTCTATTGTGGGCAGCAACTGAAACAAATTGCCTTGGAAAATGTTGTTGAAAACCCCACAAATGTGAGACATTCCTGGAAATCTCATATTTATCCATGAAAAGAGGAGTTCAAGCTCCAAGATTTCTTGTGGTTATTTCTTTCCAAATCCAGTGGAGGTGTACGAAATTCTTTACCTTATTTTTAACTTTTAATCAGTTTGAAATAGAAAACATTTTCTTGTGAAGCAAAATCCTTCACTGTATAAAATCCAACTGCAGAGTCTAGGGATGAATTTCCTTTCTCATGGAAACTCAGAATTGCAGGAAATGAATCCCTTTTCCATCTGGGTGTTTTACCATTGCTTTTAATTTGGTTATTTTGTTCTGAGACTGTTTTACACAACATGGGTTTAGTGTAAGTTTATATTTGACTTATTTTTTAATAGGCCAAATACAGTGCACACAACAGATACTGAGTTTCTCTGAACTCTGAGGATTTTTATTAACTGCTTTCCTCTGTCTCTTCTTTGTTTCTTTTTAATTTTAGTATTGAAATATTCCAGAAGTTGGACCCCAGTGCAGTGACTATGGCTGCAAAGTCTTCGTTTGAGGAAGCTTTTTTAGGCCTGCAGAAGCTGTTGGCAGCTGTGAAGGATATCCAGGAAGGAATTAGTAGGTGAGCATTCCAACTGGGGCAGAAAAGTGAGTAACAGTCACTTGAAGTCCCTAAAAGTCACTGAAATATTTGAATACCAAACCACCCTTGAGCTCTGTGTGCTTAGTTATGTGATTCCCAGTGGAAATCTTGGTGTCAAGGCTACATAGAACCATTTCTTGGTAGCCAAAGAACGTGGAACTGTTGCAGACATTGAGATCTCTTGCAGGGAATTTTCTCTTCTGTGGGAAGAGAGCTCTGGGATTTGTTTTTCCATGTTTGATGCCAAGCAGGTCAGTTCTGCTCCGAGGGTAACTGGAGCTGGGACATGATTAACACATCAGCTCTGATGGCAGCAGCTTTGAATAATTCAGAGCATTGGCTTTCCAAGGGCAAGGCCCCATGGAATGGGGGCAAATCTCCAGTGTAGTGAAGGACACAATGTTTTGGGGCTTTGTTCCCAATTCCAGAGTGTTCTTCAGGAGTCAGGACCTGTGTCCCAGCCCTGACGATGAGCAGCAGCTGCACTCTCCATTTAGGAAGGATCATATTCCCTCTGCCTTCGTAGCATCACAGAATTCCAGCATGGTTTGGGTGGGAAGGGACCTTAAAACTCATCTCATTCACCCCCTGCCATGGGCAGGGACACCTTCCACTAGCCCAGGTTGCTCCAAGCCCCGTCCAACCTGGCCTTGGACACTTCCAGGGATCCAGGGGCAGCCACAGCTTCTCTGGGCAACCTGTGCCAGGGCCTCCCCACCCTCCCAAGGAACAATTCCTTCCCAATATCCCATCTAAAACTACTCTGTCAGTGTGAGGCCAGTCCTCTCCCATTTTTCCAAGAGAGCGGAATAATAAAATTGAAGTTTCAGGAGGAATAATGAATTTCCTGGTTAATCTTACTCCTTTTTTACAGCAATGCAGTATAAATCCATTCAAAGAATTGTCTTTCAAAGAGAAATGATCTCAGTATTATGAAAGTAGAGACAGAAAAATCTGGGTAGAAACGTGAGCTGGAGCAACTTGGTGCTAACAGGTTCATTTTATTGCTAGTGGGTTTCTTTCTCTAAAAAAATTGTTTTAATTAAGCAGGTTACTGCTAAACTTTGCTTTTTTTCATTCCAATCCCAAAGTTTTTGCAGCAAATCCTGTGGTATCAGTTTATAACCGTGGTGGCTGAGATTTCAGGGGATTATGGTGCTTGGGGATGGTTGTTTCTGCCTTACAGAGGTGTTTCAGTACAAAATGTTACATTTTCGTGAAAGCTCCTCACCTCCCACATTCCCCCTCATGGGAGAGCTGTGTAACAGTGAAACCTGAAATGCACAGGATGATTCCTTGGAATGGAGAGTGTTCCTGGAGGTTTCCCTTTGGAAATGATGTGCAGGTTTGCAGTAGGTGGCATCGTGGAGCAAAAAATGGGGAGAATCTGCACCCAGGGCCCTGCTGCTCTGGCCTGGAGTGCAGGGGTTTAAGGGACCTGGAGACTTCTGAGTGGGGCTTCCAAAGAGTCAGAGACCAGATTTAGGACTCCTTGTACATTTATATATGAATTAAAGCAAAACTTGTGAAGTTTTCCTAGAATCCCAGACTGGTTTGGGTGGGAAGGGACCTTAAAGCTCCTCTCGTTCCACCCCCTGCCCTGGGCAGGTGAGAACCTTCTCGCTTCCATTTTGCTCTAAAACTTGATTTCTGTCCTTGATTTCTGAAAAACTACCTTTTGGTGACTTATAGTTAAATTATATGGTTGCAGAAAAGGAGACCCTGGAGAAAAAGTAGTGCAAAAGCTCCAGGTTGAATATTTGGAGCTTTTAGTGCTAAAATGCAAATGGTTTCTGTGTTCCCTTGGGGTCCTTGCTGCCCAGAACAGAGAGTGGGAAACACCTTGTGAAAGTTTGGAAGTCTGACAGTTAAATTATCCTGAAAGTTCAGCTGCATTAAAAGTTTAGATTTTCAGAGTGTTGGGAACAATTAGAAAAGCACAATGACACTTGTTGAGATAAATGTGTGTGAGATGCCCTTAGTCAGAAAAAAAGGCTCCAGTGGTGGCTCTGCTCCAGCTGCTCAGGCTCGATGAGCAGAACCAGTAATAACAAATACAGATGTTAAAAAAAAACCAAAACAAAAAGGCTGTTTGATGGAAGATGTCAAATTAACAGCTTTTTACATCTTATACCCTTTTCTTGTAACTTTGGGCATTTTTAGTTTTATCTTGGCTTCTTCCTCTGCCAGCACTGGGAGCAGAATGGGATTTAAATTGCAAAATTCTGCGTGCCAGAAATGTCTGACAGTGCTTCAGCTCTAAAGCTGAGACAATAATTGCTGTGGTTAGCAACTAAATGTCATTACTAATCATGAAGAAAGATTTGAAATTTAAGTCAGGTAAAATTGTGAGACCATGACACGTTTTTTTAAATAGTATTTCTCAGTGTTTATATTTGTGTTTGAGTTGGGTATTATTTGGAACCAGTTAATTAAGGGACCTAATTTAAGGTCTCTTAAATTAACTCTTTAAAATAGTTGACATTTTCCCTTGGCTGATTAGATCTGATTCCAAGGTTTATAGGGAAATTTTACATGTCTTCATGTTTCCTGCCAAGTTCCTTTGAGATAAATCCTTGTTCTTAGAAAAGAAAGAAAATTCAGCCTTTAGTGAATTGATACAGTTATTTCTAGTTGGATTTTTCTTTCCATCTGTTGGCTAAGAAATAATTGTTTTGTTCCTGTGCCAGCTTTAAAATCCCTCACGTCCTCTTAGATACAACCCTCATAAATATTTATACTAATACAGTATCAGCTGTAAAAATATTTGCCCTGCTCACTGCAGGAAGGAACCTGAATTCTGCTCTCTAATATTTTATCTAAATGGAATTTCTCTCCTACTCCCAATGGTTTGGGAAACACTGGCTTAGACGAGGGCTCCAGGAACATTTGTAAATCAGAAGTGTAATTTTTTAAGATCTCAGCAGTGCAGGGGGGGATGTTCCTGTGTCAGAACTGGTCACTGAACGTTGGCATTAAATCCTTTAACAGTGGTTCTGCAGTTTAACTCATTTTACAGTTCTGCACATGGAGAGAAACTGTTTTCATCAAAGGAATTGAGATTTCTTTTTCTTGGTGTCCAGTGAGGAAATTGTCCTTCCCTCAGGCTGCCAGGGCAGGGAGTTGTGTCAGGAAGAAAGGGAAGCTTTGCCCTGGGAAAAATCCCTGGATTTCCCGCCAGGTTCCCCCTTCTGTTTGAGAAGTTCATTTGCTGCTTCTTTCAGAGAGGTTTTGCTTTTTCCCAAATCCATTGGCACAGAACCACATCCTGAGCTCTTTCCTGTCCATCTCTTTGAATCTCTTACACTCTGTGCACGAGTTTGGCATCAGATGAGTGACAGGACACGAGGGGAGGAACATCTGGAGTGGTTTGGGAAGCTCTGTTGCTTATGAGATAAAATCATCAAGAGTGACTCTCTCCTTTCTGGTCCCAGAACAACATTTAACCTCCCTTTTGGAGCAGGTATCCACAGGCACTTGTTGTGTCCATAACATTCTCTGCCTCACAGGGCTGAATATTTCCAGGAAACTGTGGAACCACTCTGGAGTCTTTAGGTTGATCAATAAATTGCATTCTAGTGGCAGTGCAGCTTCTGTGTCACCCATCCTTGCCAACCCCTGCTGAGAGTGTGACTTGGATTCATTAAAAGTTGAATTTCATCCTGTGGGCTGTTGTAGTTTGGTTTGGCTGTGCTGACAGAAAGGCAAAAAAAGAAAAAAAAAGAGGATTTGCACCCTTTGCTTTTGAAACACAGTATAGACAGAGAAGCAATGGATGGTTATTTACACATTTTATTTTGGGGTTTTTTTCCCAAAGAACCAGAGGCACAGTGGGTTTGTCCACCCACCCTGAGGTCTGGGAGCTTGCAGGAAATTTTTGGTGATAACTCCTATGTAAAATCATGATGGAAATAAGCACTGAAGTTCCTAGTTCAGTAAATCCTGTGCTGTGTCATGGGCTCCCAGCCTGCTTCAAGTACAGTGTCTTTTAACTGGATTTTCAACTTATGCCTTTAGTTTCCCAGTTTTTCAGTTCCTAATTAATTCACTTATAAAGGCTTACAGCTTGCAAAGGGAGGGAGGGGAGAATTTGGGCACTTTCCCATGGGAAAGTAAATAGAACTTCTCAGAAAGGTTTTGTTTTTTTTTCCAAACTTGGTCATTATCTTAATGATTATTTACCTATTTAAACCTTCAGAGGCAGAATTTTGTCAGTATTTCTTAGTATATATCAAGTGTTCTGTGTGTTTTCCTGTGGATTTGAGGTACATTTTGCAGCATTTAGGAGGGTTCTGCTTTTCCTGGGGAATGCAAATGAAGTTCCACTGAGGTGGAACTGAATTGGAGCTGCTCAAGTAGAGGAGGAGAATTAATTTGGGGAGAAAACCCACTTCCTTATTGGATCAGAGTTGGGAAAGGGTGTCCCTTGAGGTTCTTCCTAAAGCCACATCCCTTCAGCTGCCACATCCCACAGTCCCTGGGCAGTGTTGGGTGGGAATTATGATCAGAAGTAGGAAAAGCAGGAAGGGAATGGGAGTTGGGAGGGAAGGAGTTAAAGCTGGAGCTGCTGTGGGAAAGCTGGGTGTCGAGTGTGGCTCTGCTGTGGCTCCACATGAATCCAGCAGGACTTTGCTGATGGGCAACAAAAGGCTTCTAATTATTGCTGGGTTTCTTCCCTCCTCGGGGAGGAATCGCCCACAAAAAACATGGATTGCATTTGTAATGAGGAAAAGCCTCCGGAGAAGGTCCTCAGAAATAATAAGCTCTTTAATTCTTTTACAGGAGGCAAAGGAAAAATTCTTCAAAGTTCATAATTTCCTTTTTGTTTAAAGAAAATAGTTAGATTTTTTTTTCCCCTTGAAGCATTTCTGACTATTTTTTTAACCCTTTCACAGAATCCTTTTACACTTGCTTTAAAAAAAACCCAAACTTTTTCTCTTTCAGAATTTTGAGCCCAACAAGCAGTTTCCAAGATATTTGGACCCTCTATAACTTCCTCAGAAGACACGAGGTAGGACGTTTTCTGGAGTATTCGGTCACTTCACTCACACTTCTTATTTCCAGGAGCCCTGAGGTTGTGTCTCATCACTCTGTTTCCACTTCTATTTTGTTTATTTGCCCTTATTTATTAGGTGTTGAAACATAAAGATACATTTTTGGTTGGCATCTGCCAAATGTACTCAGATTTCTACCAGTTCTTCGTGTGACTTTCTGAGCACTTATTTTGTGTGAACGAGTCTCTGTTGAGAGTAAAAAGCCTTGAAATGAGTGTTTGCAGTAGAATATGTTTCTGTTTAGTGTATTCCATATTTCAGAGGCTTTCAGTGCTCTACTATACAGGAAAATATATTTGGGGTTGGGACCTGTACATGTAATTTTTGCATTGATGTGATCTATCTTCATTTGAGAGGGGGGAGTGTGTGTATATCTATATATATATATATATGTATGTAACTACTGGGTAAATTAAGAGAGGAGGAGGAGTTATTTAAGGTCTTTCAGATTTGCACAGAAATGGTTAGAAAATGAAGCTGGAGTTTGTAATATTTGATTTCATAGCACATAGGATGACTTTTTTAATGTACTCTCTCCCCCTGAGAGCTGTTAGGTAACACATTACCTGTGTGTTATACCAGCTGTACATATCTATATACACAGATAGACATATCTGGGAGATGTGGTACTTGATAAATTACTATATTCCTTCTTTGGTTTAGGTGAATAACAGTCTGAAGTTCACTGCTGAGGAGCTTTATGGGTGTGTTTCCCAGGAGTTGTACAGGTAAGGCAGTGCATGACCACACGGCGGGGGGGTTGACAGGGATTAGCATGGATTGAACGTGCATTTTATCATGGATTAACCAAGGTCCCCTGAGAGAAATCATGTGGGCAAATCCAAAACCCCCTTTGTAGGAGGGGCAGGGGGAAAATGAGTGGGGATTGGGTTTTTTTTGTTTTATTTCCTGAGGAGGGAGGAGCAGCAGAGACACCACAACCCCCATTCCCATCCCCCTGCGGCACCGGGAGGGGAGGGAATCGGGAGCAGGGAATCAGGGGTGAAGTTGGGCCCAGGAAGGGAGCAGTTTGGAGATTTGGGTTGATTTCTCTTTCTCCTGCTGTGATTCCATTGGGAACTCATTCAGGTGATTTTCCCCCATCCCTTTGTGACATTTTCCTGCCCTGTCCAGCTGAGGAGGGCGGTGACAGTGGCTTTGGTGGGCACTGGGGTCACCCACCACATGGATGGATTAGAAGTTGATCCAAGTGAAAAAACCAATTCTGGCTGTTGGCTCTAGACCTGCATCAACACAGGCAGAAAGAGAAGAGGGGGTGGAAATTTGTGCTTAGCAGAGTAGAAAAAAGTACTTCAGAGGCTGGTCTGGCTCAGGCCGCACTTGTGGAACTCAGGGATGGGTTTTTTCCTCTTGTGGAACTCAGGGATGGGTTTTTTCCTTTTTTTTTGAGGAGTAACTTTTAAATGGTCTTTTGAGAAATAATCTCTTGGAAACCAAAGTTATGGAATGTTTACATGTGCTCAGGTTTGGATCCCTCTTTTGAGGGAAAGGTGTAAATCATAAATCAGTGTAGGCAAGAGACTTGTTTTGGGTTTCAATACAGTGTATGCAAATATGAAAGATGGTTTGAATGGAACCTTCCAGAATCCCCAATGTGTCCAGAAAGCTGGAGGATGTGACTGATTCCTCCACCTTCCCCTGACCCAGGAAAAGGGAGCAGAGCTCTGCCTGCTGCAATTGTGGGGTGGCTGTTTTAAGGAGTTCATATAAAAGTCACTGCTGCTTGTTGAGCTTTATGGAGATTTCCTTTTCGAAAACTTTTCTTTTCAAGGAACATTTGGAAAGATTCCCGTCTGTGCCATGGGTCCACTGTGTCCTAACTGTTGTCTCTTCCCTAGGGAAAGGCTGGAAGTTGGTTGCTGCCAACTGGCACAGCTGGAGCAGACCCTGGAGCAGTGCCAGGTGTCGGCACACAGGGAGGCCGAGAGCAGGGGCTGGCTCTGACACCCCGGGCTGGGACACCCCCCAGGCTGGGACACCCCGGGCTGTGACATCCCTGGGCTGGCTGTGACACCCCCTGGGCAGTGACATCCCAGGGTTGTGACCTGGAGCTGGGGGGCTCAGCCCTGCCTTGGCCTGGCCCAGGTGAACCCTGACTCCCTAGGGGAGGAGAGGGAGGTGCTGGAGGAGCCAAAAACCCGCCTTCTTTGCTCTCAACGCTGCTGGTTCGTGTTGGAGTTGAAGGAAAAAGAACCTGGTTACCTGTGGACATTAAATGTCGAATTTCTGCTGCAAACCACCCGCCAATGGAATGCTCTGTCTCGAGGGGGAGTCCTGGCTGGATATCCATGGATACCCAGGAAAACCACGGCCTCGTTGGGATGCAGAGGGGGGCTGGGCTGCTCCCAGTGCTGTTAATGGGCCCATAGGCAAACGCTTGTGTTTGTTTTGCTGGTACTTTAGAAGTGACAGGGGAGATAAAAGAGTCTGTTGTGTCCCGTGGGGGGCTCTGGAGGATGGAAAGGGAGGAAGGACAAGGCTGGGAATGAAGGACTGAGGAGGGACAATGGGGACAGATGGATGCTCATTGTTTTTAAAGACAGAGCAGAACCCCCTTCCTACTGCAGGTGTGTTTGTCCTGGAGCCCTTCACAGAGGAAAGGGATGTTTTTCCTTTGTTAAAATGCCTGCTTAACCTTCATACAGTGGAAACCTGCTGGCAGTGCTCTTTGGGAAACTCCTCTTCCTTCTCTTGCCACCTCCTCCTGCCGAGGTGGGACTGGTCAGCCCTGCTCTGCAGGTGCCATCTCTCACTGCACTGCTGGTTGCTTTCCAGAACTGCTCTAAGCCCATGAAACTTTCCAAAAGCCATTTTCCAAGGCCTTTCTGACGCTACCTCTTCTGTGTGTGCATTTGTACAGAGACGAGAGACGCCTGGCAAAGTTCTAAAGGGTCTATTTTGATATTAACTTTTGGATGTATTTGTAAAACCTCGATTGTACAGATGTAATTTATTGTTAAAATAAACAGTGGTTAATTCTTGAGTGGCTCTGCCTTGGAAGCAGAGAGATCTCCCACACAAGGGCTGTTGGTCAGCCCTGTGTCCTCCAGCAGCACAAGGGACACTTCACTCCCTCCATTCTACTCCAGGGCTGTCAGTTAAACACCCCCTTCCTTGCTCCTGGACCTGCACCCATCCCAAGGGTCGTTTTTAGAATCCCACAGTTCTGTTTGCAAAGAAAAGGACACACAGAGAGCTCAGAGCACGCCTGTGGTGCGAGGGTTTCCCAAAAGGTACCTTTAATGTGTTTGCAGCAGCAGCAAGCAGTCAGTGCTAGTTTGGCACCCAGTCAGGTGTGCAGCACTACACATTAGACACCAAGTCATCCCAACCCAACAGCTGATCCAGAGGAATAGAGAGAGTGAACGAAAACAGGACTATGAGCACATAGGAAATCAAGTTATTTGTGTTCTATCACACTTCCAGCTCGGAATATTAGAAAAATAAACTTAAGACAGTTACTACAACACATTTTCAGTGCCAGCTGGCAAGAGCTGAAAACCCATGAGAACCCCCCTCCCCGAGGACAAAGATCAGCTCACCCAGAGTAACAAAGGGCGGTACAGAAAGCGCTCTGCGTCCTCAAAACACCCGGAGCCAAAGGAATTCTCCCCCCCAGGAGGTCTCAGCTGTGGTGTCTCAGAAAGCCTGTGCAGCTCTAAGGTAGGTGGTGCAGACTAACTTACACTATTGCAGCAGAGGCAAAGCTCCCACACGGGTGAGTCCACTGTCCCACTCGGTCTCTATGGACTCCAAGGTTGTCTCTTTGTTCCAATAACCATTGATCTGCCACGTGCATTTCAACAGACAAAATACTCTGCTGAGTATATAAAAACTGTTATAAAAAGGCAATTGTAAAAGATAAGGTATTAGCAGAGGCATGTCAGCTTTTTTTTAATAAAAAAAATAGCCATTATATCTATTTAAATAAGGCTTCTTGTTACAGATTGTTCCAGTTACTGAAGGAAACCAAGGCCTGATGAGAAAGAAAAAACAACTATCCCCCCCAAACTTTACCCTTCCTGCCCCGAGAACACACCTACAGGAAACCATTTCATGTGCAAAGTGACAGAACAAACACTGGGGGAAGCTCCTGAAATGATATGCCCAGTCTAGTTTCTCCTGCCTTATCTTCAAAATCTTGAAAACAAAACCAAAACGAAAGTTCTAAAATACACAAAAACCCCCTTCATCTCAATATTCTTTCCAAAACAAAATATGTACAGCACATTAATATGCAATATGCAAAAGCTCTTGTGTTGCTGTTGGCAACGTCTATGCCCTCCCCGCCCCTATTCACAGGTGTACCTCTACTGACACACAATTACATCACTAAGCCTGTTAGTTTGAAAAGGGGATTTAATTCACTCAGAACTTGTAGATCTTGGTGTAGGGGCTCCACTCGTTGGTCTCCGGGTTGTAGACCTCGAGGGTGTTGAGGAAGTCGTTGCCGTCGAAGCCGCCCACGGCGTAGATGGTGTTGCCCACGGTGGTGATGCCGGCGTTGCTGCGGGCCGTGGTCATGCTGCCCATCATGCGCCACTCGTTGCGCGCGGGGTCGTACATCTCCACGCAGTTCACCGCGTGCGTGCCGTCGAAGCCGCCGCCCACGAACAGCTTGCCTGGCAAAGGGAAGGGGCAGAGGATGGGCGCTGGGCTCCAGCCTCCTCCTGGGAACGCAGACCCAGCCCGAAGGAGGAACCCCAGGGGGTCTGGCAGAGACCTCAGTCAAGGTCTGCAGTGACAAGGTGACCTGCCTTGGCTCTCCTGAGCGTGGCAGCTGAGGGGAACCTGGGTCAGAGCAAGGGCAAAGTCCAAATGCAAACAGGTGGAGCTCTGGAGTGCTTTGCAAAGACTGAATGGGGAATGCCCCAAAACTCTCAGATTTCTTTAATCCAAACAAGGTTTAGCCAGGTTCTTACTGTACCGTGTCCTCCCCGAGCAGGAACACAGCTTTGCACTCTACTAACATCGCAGCTCAACGTGGAACATTCACCAAGCACCAGACGCTGCTCAGGCCCTGCAGCAGCAGCCCCTACCAAGAGAGCCCCCCTCAGAGACACCCCCCTCCCCAAGAGCCCCTGGCAGCCCCGCACCTTCCCGCACGGCCACGCCGGCGCCGCGCCGCGCCACGTTCATGGGCGCGATGAGGGTCCACGTGTTGTTCTCGGGGTTGTAACGCTCCACGCTGTTGAGGCAGTTCCACGACTCGGCTCCCCCGATGATGTACAGGAATCCCCCCAGCTCGCACACGGCCGACTGGTGTCTCCCTGCAAGCGAACGCCAGCACAGCCATGCACCAACATCCCACAGCAGCTCAAAGGTAAAGCTTGGTTTGGTTTGGGTTTTGCTTTGGGGCAGTTTTGCGGTTGCCCTTTTCTCCCCCTCCCTCCTGACTACACAACGAACTTACGGATGTTCAGGGGAGCACAGCTTGTCCAGGACTTTGTTATGGGATCAAACACGTCACAGTTCTTCAGTCCCTTTTGGCCATAAGGATCAGAACCACCCACGATGTACAGCTTTCCATTGAGGGCACACACTCCTGTTCACAAGGGACAGAACGGTAAGTAAAGAAGGAGTGAATTTACAACACCCCAGCTCCCTGTGCTGCAGAGGCCTCACCTGCATTGCAGCGGTTGGTCCTCAGCTCTGGGACAGGAGTCCAGTCGTCGATCTCTGGCTCGTACATCTCTCCACAGCTCAGGTCATCCGAGTGGCCGTTGGATCCCCCCACAACATAGAGCTGCCCCTGAGTGGAACAAACACCCCCCACTTCAGCACTGGAGCGCCCGGAACCACGGAGGAAGCCCCGGTGGCGGTCAGCGTGCCCCTGTGCGCACCCACCATCAGCACTGCCATCTGGAACCGAGCCCTGGGCGTCCTCATGGGCGCGATGAAGGTCCAGGTGTCGCTCTGCGGGTCGTAGCACTCCACCGTGCGCAGGCACTCCTCCCGGTTGTAGCCACCTGGAAGCAAAGGCTCTCGTGGCACCACCGTTCAAGCTGAAGAACCCCAGTGGGTGGTGGTGAGGATCCCGCAGCCCCCTGGCCGTGCCCTGACCTGCAGCGATGAGCTTGCCGTGCAGCTCGGCCGTGCCCAGCCCCGAGCGCGCGTACTGCATGGGGGACATGGGCTTCTCCACCACGTTGCTGGGCTGCAGCTCGAAGCTGAGGCTCTTCAGCAGCCGGGGGGTGCTCGAGGGGGAGCTCTGCGGGCTGTTCCGGCCGTGCAGGAAGATCACACACAGCACCCCGTCCAGAACAGCCAGACACAGGTACGTGTTACCTGGCAGCGGGAGACAAGGAGAGACCACTGAGGTCAGTAAAGTTGTGGGTCACCCCAAGCGAAAGCCAACGAGGGTTTTTTGGTTCTGCTCCTCCCCTTATCTCCTTGGGTTTTTTCTGGTTACTGTTTTTCCAAGTGTTAGAAAAAGTGTTAGTTACTGAAAAATCTGCGTTTTAAGTACTAAAATAGTACTCGAAGAAAGTAAGACAACGACCTAAGGATGTGCTGGGAGAGTCTCTGCACACACCCAGAGCAAAGAGCTCTGCTAATTAATTAGGGACTGCCTATCTCCTTAGGCTTTTCTGGGTAACTGCTGCACACCTCGGCATTTGGGATGGCCCTGTAGATAAGGAATTGAGATGTATGTGATCCCAGTTACATTAGAAACATCCCATCAATTACTTGTAAGAAAAAGCACTTCTGCATTCCTCAGAGATGCTGAAGGAAACCCCCAGGGAGCAGGAGGTGGTGGGTACACGACACCAGACACATCTGTTAGACAAGCCCTGCCCCTGTTACTCACTCGAGGTCTTCTCTGAAGCAATGATTTTCCACTCGTGTTTAGGACTCTGAACAGTAGCATTTGGAGAAAGACTTCCAGTGCAGCTGCTACTGATCTGCTTGTGATCATTCTCACGTGGTGGCTTCTTCTGCAAAATCAAAAGGCAGCTACAGAAACCTAGCCAGAGACTACACCTCCTGCTACCTCTGCTTCCCTGAGCTATCCGTACCTCCAGCAGAGCACATCCGTGTGCCACCCCCGCAGAGCGGCACTCAGAGCACACCTCCTCCTGCACAGCACCTCCCTACCCAGCAACAGCCACAAACCACCCTGCACCTTCCTCCTGGGACTCCTCTCATCCTGTGACTGCAGCTCTGCACTGCTGGAGTCGGAGCAGGAACCATTTCAAATCCCTGGAAGAGTCTGCCTCACTGACAGCATTTACAAATGCAAGGCAAGAGCTGCATGCAGTGGGACACAACTGAGCTACCAACTAGAAGCCTCTCTCCCAGCTCTGCTCCTGAACTGGAGTTCATTATATAATGCTATTTGGAAGTGAATTAACTATTCTCTTCATTCCCTGAAGACAAATTAATTTCGCCTCAGTTCCTCTCTGTGCTCAGATTAGCTGTTTCTTGGATTTTACTCCCTTGATACTTCCCAGTAACAGGAGATTTCTGCTTTCTTTTCATCTTCAATTAAATTTATACTGTAGCTTACATTATTTTGCTCAATTAAGAAAACCCTCCAAATATCCCATTTCAGCCCAGTTGGCTGGGGTGGTTCAGGCTTTTCCTGAAGCCCAGAAGTTGCTGTGCTGTCTGTTCTGCTCAGCAGCAGAGTTTGTGACCACAGCTCCAAGTTTGTGATGCTTGCAGAGTTCCCTGGAGCCTGATCTCCATGGAAACTGTCACAAGACTTCTAAAACACAACACCTAGTGCCGATAACCTCACACAGAGGAGCTCCCCCCTGAACATCAGCTCATTGGTGGGCAGCGTTTTTGGTGTGGCTGAATCTCCATCCAGTTAACCCCTCGTGCTCTTATCTTTAAACTGCCTCGACCCCAACAGAAAATACCAACTTTCGTAATTCAAAAACTTAAAAGTTGCAATTTTTCCAAGACTGGTGTCAGATCTCCCAACTGTTCAGAATGTCTAAAGTCAGTGATTCTTCTTATCAGAAAGGATTTAGAAAAAAGTTGAGGACCCCTGGTCTTATTTCTGAAAATGAACTTTCTGAACCTTCACCTCCCCACTCCTAACCATTACAAGGAGTAGTATCCAAAGGTGGAGAAGTCTGTGAAGGCTTATTAAAAACAATTAAGAAAGTGGAAAATTAGCTGGCTTTTCATTTTCCTCTCTTTTCATTTCTAAAATCCATGTTCTGGGGTGGACAGTGTTTTGCTAAAAGTTCCAAGATGTAAACTTTTTGCATCAGCATGTTATAAAATATTACAATACATCTGCTTCAAATTCAGTGAATTTAAACAAACTTCAGGTGTATAAAACAACTGATAATTTACATCTGTTAGTCCCTCTTTATTCTTTGTGCTTAGCCTCTGTTTTGCTAAGCTGTGTGGTTTTCAGGAGTTGAGAAGGATTATACCTGGTTAGAAATGAAAAAAATGAAAATAATTAAAAAAAAACCTTTCAAAAAGGACAGGACTGACTTGCACTCAGTCAAAACACCTCTGGATCAGAGAGATCTGGCAGCTACACTACCAGTGCAGCTGAACAAAGGGAACGGACGCTGGCAGCTGAAGGATTAGAACTTGGATCTGGAATCTCTCCCTGGGCCAGAATTTCCCAGCAGCATTTCCACTGCAAGCCAAGCGGCCCGAGATTCTTTACAGTCTCTGGATAACTCTACAAAGCCTCAGTTGACTTCCTACAGCTGAGTGCTTGTCTGCCTCTTCTTTCTTCTAACAGCCAAGATTGATTTTGAAGTCAAACCCAGAGCACTGGGTTTTGCAAAGGCTCAGTCTGCCAAAAAACCAGAGGCTGAGACTGTACCACTGCCTGCAGCAGCTCTGAAAGAGACTTTCTTGTGGCGTATTTCTCCATGACAGCTACTGCTGCTTTCTCTGCTGGCACAACACAAGACTTCAGGGGTGCTGTAACCTGCTCCAGTCTAGCTGGGGTTACCTGAGGCTGGCTGCAATTTGTACCTGCACAAACTGAATGTGGTCATCCTCACTGCCATACACCTCAGCCTGTCCATCTAGCAGATTTCCATCAAGCAGCTTGTGATCAGCTGAGTAGTACAGCGTTTGCACCTGCAAAGACAACAACAGAACACCCATGTGGCTGCTGCCCCGGCGCCCCTCAGCTACAGCACATCCCCCCGGCACACCCTGCTCCTCGCTCGGCCCGAGCTCGCCCAGGGGCACCACTGAAAGGAAGCAGATGTCATGGTGGCAATCTTCAAACAGGGGTGGAGGGTCCACACCTTCTCAGCTTGAGAGAGACATCTTCCTTTTCCACGGGCTTCTGCTGTTTGTTTTTCCAGCACAGAAACATTAGACAAGCAAAAGGCACATTAATTTGCAGAGTTATACAAATTCACAGTCTCATGCAAAGCATTTTTCCTTATCCCTGCACACAAGTTTTCTCGCTTGAAAAATACACATATTTAGCTCTACCAAAAAACGTCAAGAGAAGCCAACAGTGGACTCTAAAAGAAAGGTATGGGAACGAGGGAAGACAACACAAATTTAAGCTCTGGAGGGAACTGTTGTCCACCACTGAACATCAGATGCAGCTGTTTCAATGAAACGCATCTGAGTTTCAACATGATCAAAGCTTGTTCCGAGAGGAAATACACACGTGAGAATATACGACAGTATCAACATGTACCTTTGCCTATACAAGTGTTTCTGAAGATCTTTCATGCTTGTAAATAACAAACTCGGAAAATTCTGACGTTCCACGAGATGTGGCAAAGCCTGGAGCCAATTAAAAATTTTGCCTCCCCGCTAATTTTTCCATTAACCACTGCCCAGGCTACATCTACTATCAGTATTCATGAGTAAAGCCATTTAACAACACACAACTTTCAAAAGAATGTATCCTGTAAAAGGAGTAATAAACACCATTAAATCATCATCATCGTTCTCTGCCCACAGCGGATTTTCTTAGGAGAACTGGGGCAGGACTGCTGCTTCTGTACGTGTCAATACACTTGAGGGTTCTTCTTGGTTCTTCAGCCTTGGTATCCTAGTTTTGTTAATAAACCTATGGGGAGATAAACCAACGGGGAGGAACAACCATTAGAAGCTTTTACCTACTGTGCATTTACAAGCAAAACCTGCAAGAGGAAAACATCAAGAATCTACGGCAAGTCCTCAGTTACCACCTCCCCAAACCTACAGCGAGATACACGCCACTCTGAGGGCACTATACAGCAACAGGGAGCAAAAAGGGAAAGCAGAAGACCAGACTGAACAGTTCATTCAGCTCACCTGAACACCCCCCCAGTTTCTCAGCTTAGGGGTACCTACAGTAAAATTTAAATTCTTTAGGGTCATAGTTCAAAAAGTGAAAAAAATTTTAAAAAAATTAAAAAGTAAAAAGGGATCATCCTTCATAATGGCTTTTTCGTTTAAAAAAAATAAATGTTGAATCCCATTTTCTTGAAGACTAACCTCTTCCATGAGATCTTCCAGGCTGTCTCCGTTCTCCCAGATGCTGCGCTGTACCCAGTTGATTACCTTTGTGTACAATTTGCCATTGCTGGGTAGGCCAACATTGTCTTCCAGCATTATTTCAAGCTTGAAGGAGAAGAGAAAAGCACGATTACTCCCTAGGAATTACCCTGGTATGTGCAGCGTGCTGTACTTTACACAGTCAGCATTACTCTCACTTTACCTCCGAGGAGCTGCCCAGGCTCTGGAACTAAGCAGAGTGTTTAAGCACAACCACAGCTACCTTCTGCACTTGGAAAGGATGACAGTGTGTCCTCTCCACAGTTAAGGTTCAGAGCATATGAATATTACACAGATCCATAACTGTCGCTCTGTTGGCAGAAGTCAATACACCAAGTTTTCCTTCCCCCAAAAAGGAAGCCATCCTTGCTGGTTGCTCTTCAGAAGTCTCATCCCAGAAGGAATTCTACAAAGCCAAACTAACCTTTAGCCGTGGGAGTTTGAGAAATTCCTCCTGTTCTGAAATCTGTACAAGGTGTTCCTGTATGTAGCCATCAATCTTGTTCAACAAACGGGAGTCTCCCATGGAACTGGCAAAGTTCCGGTAGGAGATGCAGCTCTGCACATCCATCTTGGACAGCAAATAGTCACCACAGACCTGGGAAGGGAAAAGCTGCATCTTAGTTCACAAGGAGACAAGGTTTTTATGCATTTAAATCATCCACCTCAACATACAGCAACAGCTGTTTTGTGCCTGCAGGACAGTGACTGTCTGCTGTCATCCCCATGCCAGAGCTGGAAAGGACACGGTGCCTTCCATAGGAATATGCAAATTTAAATTAAAAAGTCAGACACAATTTGGAAGTTGCTGACATGACACTGGCCCCCTGCTTTTCTACAGAACACCTATTACAACCTTCTTAGTCAGGTGAGGTGAATCCCTATCCCTTGGAAAAGGTATCCCCCTCCGTGGGATCAAGCGCTACCAACTTTATATTCAGGAGGGTGTGGATTATTCTTTTTTCCAGGTTTAATTATGTCCCCAACACAAGCAAGCACAGCACTGCTCCCATGGACCCCAAGGTGAGCAACCAGCCAGGATTCCAAGCTGTTTTCCTCACGCAGGTGCACAAACTCCAAACGTGAGTTCAGAGACCCCCTCAGCACAAACACAACTCATGTGGCAGCAGCACTCACTGCTGGCACCCCGGTCACTGCTGCCAAGGGACACCTACAGAAGCTTCACACTGACACACAGGCATCACTTTCTGCCTCACTAACACCAAAAAGCACAATGCTGTCAGCTTGGGAAGGCAGAAAGGACTTCCAGAGGAGCTGAGAACTGTACCTGCTTAACCCTCTCCATTTTCAACCTCTTTGCTGCAGAGTATACATCTTTAACCAGCTCTTTGTCAGCTTTCAACCTATTAAAGACAGAAATTTATCTCTATTATCATTTTGATTTTCCAAACCAAAGCTTACTCTCTCTGCTTTCTGTGAAAACCACTTACTGAGCAGTATAGGCATAATTCAACAGAACTTCCACAGCCTCTGGATTGAGATCATCAAACTTCACGTGGGACACTCCGTGGCAGTCACTGTCAGTGTTGAAGATTTCAAACAGGTAGGGGCTGCAGCAGGCCAGCACAGCTCGGTGTGCCAGCATCTCATGGCCACACACCTGCAGTCAGAACACAAACAGAAAGCTCACATGCTGGTAGGGAATTTTTGGAATTACATCTGTATTTTAATAGTATAAAGGGAAAGCCACAGTTCAAGTGGATGCCACAGATCAAATCGGTTTTTCCAATCAATAGTCTCCAGCTGGAAAACAATGTCAGCATCACTCCTCTCAAAGAGTATCTGATTTTTTTTTTTTTCAGTGTACATTTTTCAGGAGAACTGGACTCTGAAATGCCCCCTCTCCCGAGCAGTGAGGCACACAGAGCCCTCAGGACACGGGTACCTGGAGGCGGACGTCGCAGAACTGGCCGCTCTTCCGTAAGGCATTGAGTTTGGCAACGGAGGACTCGATGAAGTTCTCATCTTCAAACATCAAATATCCATTGGGAATCATTTTGGTGACGGTTTGGCTGCAAGGAAAAGGCATAAAGGTTATGGACACGATGTCATGCTTCAGTGCAGGAGGACTATTAACACCCTGTTTGCAAACAAACATTCAGGGAGGATAAAGGGGTTCATGATTTTCACAGACCAAGGCCACAGCTCTTAATTCACATCACGGGAGGCACCAGGTTCAGAACTACACCCTGAACTTGTGCCAGCTCCATGGGAGCAAGCTGGAACTCCCTGGATTACACAAGAAGCTTCACTCCCCTCTATAAAGATCTTATTTGGACATTTATCACCAGCTCTCATTATTCATCACCATTTTCCACTCACTATCACACTAGTCAGCTGCGTTTTTTGCACAGCTACATTGCAAAATAAGAATTTAAAGTAACTGGTGAAGTAGAATAGAAATAGAAATATATTTTGTTTAATTTTATGAGTAATGACTTGGTATTTTAGAGCAGCTGGAACTCATGAAACAACACTATGACCAACAAAACAACGACCATGGATTTTAAGTCATCTTGAAACTAAAACAACCTCCCCTGAAGATCTTACCCATATATAAACACATCCTCTCAGGGGAACGGGTCCAAGGCAGGAAAAATAACTTCAGGAAACTAACTTTTTGATCTGGAAGCTATTTTGTAGCTCTTTCAATTGATTCGCTTTTAGTTATGCACTTAGAGGAAAAGTCCACTTTCCAAATAGGAAGCTAATTAAGAATACTAAAATATTACCCTGAGGTCACCTAATGAATTAAAAAGAGTAATTAAAAAAAAAATCTAATTTGTAACTTTGAGCTGCTAACCCACACAAAAGTGCAGTTTCCTCAAAAATTGCAGAGGAAAGTATATGTGGGATACTACTAATGTTACCAGCAACAATTTGTATTTCCATCTAAGGTGTAAGAAAATTCTGAAGATCAGAGTAAACGAGAAAAACCCAAAACAGAAAAAGTGGAGAGCAAAAATCAGCAGCAGAAATAGCAAAGCCCCCCCCAAAATAATTCTGGTATTAATCCATTTATTTTCACTTACCACTGCAAGCATTTGACCCTAAACTGGCAACAACACTCTTTTATAGAAAGATCATTATCCATTTATTGTGTTTTATTAAAAAAAGGACAGCAAGGGTTAAAATTTGCAGCATTTCAGCTAAAGTATTAACTACTGTACACACAGTTAGTGGTATCAACTCACCTAACAAATATATGACTGTAAATTTAAAATAGTCCAATGGTATCACTGTGTTAGAACAGAGCACTTGAGTTTCCGTGCTCTGGGGAGATGTTTGTTGAAATGCAGAAGCAGCTGCAATATGGATTCCAAAACTATCAGGCTTGAAGATGATGTAATAAAGTCCTTATGAGCTATAGACATGAATTTCTTCTGTGATAATCATTCATCATAACCTGCAACAAAGGAGAAGTTATCAAGTAAGGCCAATAGATAGTGCTACCCTGTATTTCAGATAAAACTTCCATGCTGTGTCAAAGTACAAACAGCTCACAAACAAGTTGTTCTTCACAAAAAGCAAACAGCCTGAAAAATTCCACATTGACACCAACACATTCTCACGGCTAATGAGAGATCAACCACACCACTTGTTAAACCCCCAAAGACAAGAAAAGGGCTGAATTAGTGCTTAGAGAAAAAGTGAGAAGATCTGAATCCCATTTTCAGACAATTCCTTACCAGCTCTGCCCTTCAGCACATCCTATCCCAGACCATTATTGCTTGCACGAGTAAGTAACTTGCAAGTAACACAACAAAAATACTCTTGTAAAATATAATTTTAAAGAAGACCCCGATTCACAAGCCTCCTACCTTTGGCTTTTTCTGTGCTCATCTACTTATAGCCTTCTTCTACCGAATGCCTAAAATTGTCTGACGATGGATTAAGGACATGTCTGAAATGACTGGGCATGTCTCCAGTCTCTGGTACTTCCAAAAGGGTTTATGAAGTCAGAGACCACTATCTGGACGACAGCTTTCCCTGGTGAAAAGTCTGTGAACAGAATCTGTTGGGTTCTGGTCGAGCTCTGCGCTGGGATTCCACCTTCTGTGGGCTCTTTATGCCGGGATTTTCAGGGAGGGCACACAAGGAGGAGGAGCAGCAGCAGGGAGGGAACAGGCAACAAACACCCACTCTGGAACTTTCCATGACCCTGATGCCACCTCAGGAAAACCTCAAGCACTCCAGCTCCAAAACTCTCTTCATAGCTACACAATAAATGCCACATCGGGAATCGGGTTTCCTAAAAAAAGGTTGCCCCCGTTGCAGGGAAGAGCCCCCGTGCCCCTGGTGCTGCCACGCGGGTGTCCCTGGGCAGGGGCTGGATGTCCCTGGTCCCTCGGCAGAGCAGCAGCTCCAGCGGGAGGCTGATTCCCAGGAGCGGCAGGGGGCATTATCCCGCCGTATCCCAGCTCCACGGCAAACTGCTCCCAGCCCCGCAGCCCTGCAGACAACACTTCGTGCAGGAAGAATTAACAGGCATTAACTTTGGCTACTGGAACAGGCACACCCCCTCCTCCAAGGAAGGAACACCTGCTCCACAGCTCCATCCAGCTGGAATGGAGAACCCTGGAACGCTGGGAGGACCCTGGGACTACAACCTTCTACTTTAAGGTCAGCCTGCTTTTCTAGGAAAAGAAATCTCAAAGATTAAAGGTGTATTCTTTTTATAATCCTACAGGCGAGTTCTGAAATTGAAACCAAGCTCTATTTACCAAATATTATTTAATTAAGCATTTGGCAGTCAACACTTCTCATGTGGGTACAACTGGCATAATCACTGCAGGTTTCAAAGTGATCCAAACTTCTCAGAACAGAGCCTGACTCCCCAAAGATTCACCTCAACCAAAACACTTCCAGTTACAGGACAGCCAGTCAAACAATTCCAAACGAATCTCAGCACCGGCCTCGCTCAGTTTACATCTCTGGGCATGTTTTGTCACATTCTGCTGTAGCATATCAACTTTATTTCAAGTGTTATACCACTGTTCTTGTGACCTTGAAGACCTAAAAAGGTCATCCCGAATAATTGTGGATTGCAATGGAAGATTTGTCTCTCACAGTCCTCTGTGTGTGACATCAAACCCACACATACACATTGGTGCACCTCAAAGTATTGTCCAATTTGAATATCTGGGAACATCTTAATTATTGCCACAGAGTTTCAGTGCTGGTTTGTGTGTCATGGCTAACATTATTACTCAAAATAGCATTAAATAGCATGAGCAGATTCATTACTTTCCACATTCTTTTTGGTTTGGTGTACTACTGCTAGAACAAAAGCCAAACTATCAGCCAAAATTCACTGAAAAGCCAAGAATGCTGCATTTTCTGCATTAAAGGTTATAGACAGGTACTGCAAACAAACTCCTTCCTTAAAATTATTTTAAAAATCTAAATCACTTTGTCATTACCTTCCCCCTCCTTGCTGATACTCCCTTCTAGCTCACCACAGCAAGAACCATGTGTGGCTTTTTTTCACAATTTTCCAGGATTCTGAATTTGTTTGAAGCCAAGTGTGATGTTCCAGATCATTGCTACCCAGGAAAATCCTGGTGCCTCTGAAGACTTTTCAAGCTCCACCCAAATGCACTTCTTTAAACACTTTAAAGCTACAAAACCGGCATCCCGGAATGGGAACAACACATTCCACTTAAGAAAACTCTTCCTTGAGAGCTCCCTGCACTTACTTTTTAAATGAAGCAAAAAAAAGAAATCAGAGTGATGTGTGAGCTCTGGATTTCTGTTGTAGTTAATCCTGAGGTTGGACAGTGGTGACAGCCCTTCGATCCAGAGCCGATCACGCTGTGCTGCCCAATGCTCACGTGGTGTGTTCCCACGTCACGGCTGTTCCCAAGCGCAGGAATGCCAGGACTCAAATGTCTGCCCAGCTGCTCCACTGAAACACAACTGTGCTGGAATCACTGTGGTTCCTGAACACTTCATGTGGGGCACAGACTGAGATTCTCCTCTGCTACACGTGTGTACCACTGGGCCATGAAAGAGTCACGGCTCGTAACACACTCGGAGATAAACTGGCTGCACACACTGACTTCCAGAAGAGAAACTTCCTCCTCTTAAATTCACCTTTCCATTTCACTGCATGTACATTTAAAGGTGCATTTAAGATGATTCACCTAAATAACCATGATACTAAGTCTTCTCATCCTTCACTACACTATCCTCTTATATATCTTGCAAATGCTGCTGGAATATGATTAGCTCGGTTACAAGAGCAAATAAATGTAATAATTAATACACTTTAAATTCTTAATTACATTCAGAATTTGGAATCTGCACAACCCAATGTTTTATTTAAACAGTTGTTCACTGCAGAAAACATTCCAGCATTTAAAAAACCTTCCCCAAGATTATTACTGGAGCATCTCAAACCCCTTACCCTGCCCTAAGACTCCCCTGCAGAGCCACTTGTAGGACCTGTGATCCTCTGGTGAGGCACCAAGACAAGCCCCAGAGGCAAAAGTCACCTTGCCCATGACCCAACAACACAGGGAGTCTCTGTTTCACCTCTGACCTTTAATACAGTCCACTTTCCATGTGCTGTATTTCCCTAGAAAGGTAGACAAAGCCCTTGCTCTGTGCCAGTTTTGCACAAACTTTTTTGTCAGATTAAGGTATTACCTCTTCAACTCACAAGTGAAGCACTACCCTGGGGGAGATACTTGTTCATCTGTCGATTAAAAGTCAATACTTGTTGAAATAATCATGGACACTCGATTGACACTTGTTGGGACAATGAAACAAAAATGGAATGTTAACACCTCCTGTAGGTGCTTTCTGGCTTGTCACAGCCCAGCCCAGAAGAAATGTAGGTCACACCTACAACTGTTCACAGTCCATTACCTGTATCAGAAGATAAAACCAGACGTCCTCAAAACATTTCTTTCAGAGATTAGCACTTATTTATGATAAAAACACACTATCTTTTCAAGTCTGAGTTTGCACTGGTCCACGTCACGGACCAAGACATGTATCAACATACTTTACACTACTAAACAGGCTCAACTTCTTTACACCAGGGATTTAAAGTAAGACTCAAGATTTACAACAATTTGTTTTGCTTATTCACTTCTCAGTTGATTTCCACTGAAGATTTAGTCTCACTGATAACTGTGACTTGTAGACAAAATTGTTCTATTTCGCTGCAAATCAACCTCAGTTGTGCTCCCACCCCAGCAATGAGGAGAGAGGGAGGGAATATTTGCTATCCCTGGGTAAGAACTGAAGGGGAAGGATGGAGTACCGTGGACATTTTCCAAAATCTCTGACATGCAGCCCCAGAGGACGCAATACTTGGACTGTCCTCTATAGAGAGCAAGCCTAGAGAGCTCTTCCAAACACACATTATGCATGCAGACTTTAAAAATTTATAAGCAGCAGGCTTTCTGCTTGACTGTTACTGCTGTTCCAGTGACAACCCTCAGCTCTGACACCTCAGCTGCCCATTTAGCACTCGCTTCCAGGACTGGCCTCCCATGCCTCCGAGTCCCAGCACTGCTCATTAGTCCCCATTCCACACTGCTCCTGCCTTTCCTCCCCTTTCCCACGTAGTCTTTATCTACACCTCTTTTTTCAGCTTCTGCCTCACATCCACTCTACTAAAATCCGAGCTCTTTTCCTCCCCCCTCCCTCCCCCCTCATGGGTTTCTTTTTCCCACTAACAGACACTTCCCCACAGTTCTCCAAACATCTGTCACACAACCAAATTAGTGGGGTTTGTTTGTGTGTCCTCCTGGTCTCCCACCCCCCTATTCTGGGTAGTTTTTGCTTTTCTTACCATCTCCTGCTCCTTAAGAACTCAAGCTGAGGAAAACAAAATCAGACCTATTTACAGCAGCTTCCTAACTGGAAAGTATTCCCTCGCTGTTGCACCCTGTGCTCAGGAGTCAGGCCTGTGGCTACAAAATCCTCTTTCTAAAATTAAACCAATCTCACCATCAAAGCACCACATCCTGCTTGGCTTCTTATTTTGCAGCTCCCTGACAGAAGAGAATAAATGTGGTGTCTACACACCCATCACTGGAAAGAACAAAAAAAAAAATCCTCCCTTCACAAACCACACAAATAAAGAGTGACATGAGGCTGTGTTTCCATTACTCCACCACCACTCATCTCCTTAGGAGTAACTCTGCCTCTCACTTTGTCAACATTCTTCTATCCTCCATAAAAATCATAACCAATCCAGGTTTTACCGTCCGTGGGAACCCCGGGTGAGGGAACAGTGAGGGTGCCAATGCGAAGGTATTTTCTACCTTGAAGCGCCTCTGAAAAATTCCACAAAGCTGCTGGAAATTGGTGCACAACGGCAGAAAATACTTCTGCCCACCCACCCCCCCCAAAACAAACAAAACCCCAACAAACCCCGTGGTCATTCATCCTCACCAGCTTTCCCCAGAAGCACTAACGTGGGCTGACAGCCCGCATTTCGCTGTATTATCCCCCAGTTCCTAGACCGGGTACAGATGACAGAAAGGGTCGTGACATTGGCAAGCAGCTGTCAGCACACGTTCTTCGCCCCTATTTCCTGCAAAGCCCGGGACTTCCGCGATCCTTTCCCCCCAGTTACTCCCGAGGGTTCAGGGAGGCGCCGCTCGTGGCGCTGGGGGAGGCAACGCTGCCCTTGGCCCCGCAGCCCCGGAGAGCGCGGGGAGTCCCGGCCGGGGTCACACCACAGCCCCGCTGCCCCCCGCAGGCACCGAGCGGCCTCCCGCCCTCCAGGCCGTGCCCACACGGCAACTCCGCGGCCCGAGGAAACGGGCCCCGAGCACCCAACAAAGAGCGGCGGGGCCGCAGCGCCTCCGGCTCCCTCAGCGCGGGGCGCCCGCCCGGGCCGCCGCCCCGCCCGCTCCCCGGCGCCGAACAAAGAGCGGCCGCACGGCCCTGCCGCCCCCCGCCCGCCCTACCTGGTGCCTCTGAGCGCAGACGGCGCTGAACATATTGGGAGCCTCCGGACTGCGGGGGAAGCCGGTTGCAGGGGCAGCCCCGGCCCGCCGGGAATAGGGAGCGGAGGGCGCGGAGGGCGCGGCGCTGCCGGGAGAGGAGGAGGAGGAGGAGGAGGGTGGCGGGAGCGGAGCGGGAAGCGCGGCCACGAAGCTGCGGGAACACGCAAGGGCTGCGCCTCGGACCGTTCGCCTGCGCGGGGCGGGAGGAAGCGAGGCAAGGAGGGAAGGAGGCGGTGCTGGGGCGGTGATCGGCCCCGGTCGGCCGGGAATCGAGTCCGGCCGCTCCGCCCTCCGCGTCCCGGGGCGCTGCGGTCAAGGCGCGTCCGCCTCAGGGGCGGCGGGAGAACCGCCAGGCCCGTGAGGGCTGAGAAGGAGGAGGTGGTCCTAGGGGCGGACCCGCCGTGCCCGTTTCTGCCGGTACCCGGCGCCGCCGCGGGCGTTGCTCGCAGTGCTGAGCCGCGAGCGCAACTGGCTGAGTGACCCTTGTTTTTCAAACCTGGTGCTGCCTGTGTTCTTCAGCCATGGCACCCCCTCAGCCATGGCACCCTCTCAGCCATGGCACCCCCTCAGCTGTGACACCCCCTCAGCCATGACCTCCTTAGCCATGACACTCCCTCAGCCATGGCCCCCCCTCAGCCATGGCCCCCCCTCAGCCATGTCATCCCCTCAGCAATGATCCCCTCAGCAATGTCACCCCCTCAGCTGTGACACCCCCTCAGCCATGACCTCCTTAGCCATGTCATCCCCTCAGCTATGTCATCCCCTCAGCCATGGCACCCCCTCAGCCATGTCATCCCCTCAGCCATGACCTCCTTAGCCATGACACTCCCTCAGCCGTGGCCCCGCCTCAGCCATGGCCCCCCCTCAGCCATGATCCCCTCAGCCAGGTCACCTCCTTAGCCATGTCATCCCCTCAGCCATGGCTCCCCCTCAGCCATGACTCCCCCTTAGCCATGACCTCCTCAGCCATGACTCTCCCTCAGCCACGGCCCTGCCTCAGCCATGGCTCCACCTCGTTGCTCTGGGCTGTAGTTCAAGGGGTCATATCTGGTTGGCCAAAAAATGCCATGCTTAATGCTGGGAACTCTCCCTGGCAGCCTGCCCTGTGTGGGGGGCAACGCCAGCTCCATCTCGCCTCTTCCAGCACCTCGGAACCCCCTGGGAACGGCATTTTCCCATCTGGATGAGAAATATCCACACACCCTCTTCACGATAAATCCTGTCTTACCAGGGAAAGTAATTTGAAAACATCCCTACTGATAAATGAGGGGTATTTGAAGCCCTGTCTGTTTGTTATGTGTTTGTATGTGAGATAGTGCAGCGGGTTCCTGATTCCTGGCTGAGCCTGAGAGCTGCTGCAAGATCATCATAAATAATCCACAGACCGGGTGAAGGCTGAGGCTCCATGTTTGCTTCCTGATTTAAAGTGCCAAGGTCACCTGGAAGGCAGCGATACACTTCCCTGTGCAATTTCCCTGTGTGCTTCCTCCGGATACGGAGGCCGCTTTGGTCAGGAAATAGGAAACCTGTAGATTATGTTAGATACAGCTTCAGTGTCTTGCCGGTCAAATGTGCGTGATATATTATCGTATATTATAATATTTACTCATTTCTCTATAATTTTTCAAGATTCTCGGTGCAGAAGTGTGTTTCAAAACACCGAAGTTGGGTGTTTCTGCGATTTCAAGCAGAAAGTGCTTCAAAATACTGCAAATAATGGTCTTGTCTCATCGGAAGCAGGCAGAGGCATTAAAGCTGTAGGTATATTCCTCACCTACACACATCTCTGAGATACACATGCCCACACTGCAGCTGAGCCCTCCCCAGCTTCTCACTTTGCCTGCAGCAAACAGGACAATCCCGACTTCCCTGAGACATTCTCACTGCCTCCTTTCAGTTTTTAAATCACCAGCCACACCTCAGTGCTGCCTTCCCACTCTCTGCTTGCTTTGTGAATGAAGTTTCTTATCAGGGCCATTGTAATCAAAGGCAAAGCTGGGAGGGAGCAGGAGGTGAAGACAAGAGACAGGAACCATGATCAAATAGCTGGGATGTTCCTTAATTAAGTAAATCTTGGGATTACGCAAGCTGCTGTTCCAGTTTTCTCAGGAAAGGAGATGTCTTTATGAATCACCATCAATTTTCATTATCAGCCACCGCATGAGACGTCAGAGAGCAAGAGTAGCATCTTCCCCACAGCACAGTTAGCAGATGAGTGTTCCCAGTTCTCTTCATGTAGACAGGGGAACTCGTTTGGGATTTTGGGAAGCATGTCTAAGCCAGGACCTCAGGCAGCATCTCCTTTGGGCCGGTTGCATTCTGATGACCCAAACTCACTCCTGGAAAAAAAAGGTTTTTTTCCTGTGCTTCTTGCTTGGTAATCAACATTAAATTATTATACATCATTAAAACACCATTGTTCTGGACAGCTATATTTCCTGTGATGATGGAAAAGACTTCTATGACATGCAAATACTTTAATTTCAAAATGCTAGAAACTTTGCGATCCTTCCCAATGAAACTCATGCTAAATCTTAATTGATTTCTGAAGAAGAACACATTATTGGAAGGCACTAGTGGGATTGAGTTGGAAAGCCCTCTTGCTTTTCATCCCAGTGGTGTGTTTCTCCTAAGCCAGGTGGTTTGTAGGTGTCCCTGACTCTGATGTGGCTCTTCTGCTGGTCCCTGTCCCCTTGTGAGGGACTTCACATCTCATCTAAAGATCTAATGGCTAAAGGAAAGGCTGCATTTGTTAATTCTGGATATTGCAAAGCCTTGATGTCGTAACATCAAACTCTGCTTCTGACAAAGCTGCATCGTGAAAACCACGTGAGAGGGGAAAATATTCGATTTGGTGAGAGCGAAATACAGGGTTTGGATTGCTGCACTAAAAATGGAGAAAATGCAGAAAAAAGAAGTTAGTCCTAGAGGTAAGAACAAGACCTTTTTCTCTTCACATAAAGACAAATCATTCTACAACATGTCTTTAAATCCAGCATCACAGAGTGTTCCTCTGTGGCCAGACTAGCACAGCTCAGTGCAGTGCAGCACCTGAGCCACGGACACCACCAGCCAAGGATCTGGGCCCTGCTTCAGTTTTAAAGAGAAAATTGTTTCTATGAGTGAACAAAACGCTTTGTGAAACCCAATACAATTTAGTGAATCGTCATTTATTGTGTAAATATTTAAATTATATATAGATATGTATTGCAATTGAAGGTTCCTTTTGTTCTCTGTAATTCTCACACCGGTCTATTCATCCATAGCTTTTCCTTGCTGCATTTTGGAGAGGTTTTCCATAATTCATTCCGGTTGCAGAAGTCTTTGTGTAGAACACATTTTGTCTGTGCCTTGGCTCTCAGAGTCCTTAGCAATGACATTTTAATGGTGTTTGGGCTGTGTTGGGATTGATGGTCCACGTTGGACTCTTTCCTGTAAACTCTGGCACCTCGTTTGCCATCTGGCTGGCTGATAAGAGCTACTCTGAGCAGGGCACTTCATCTCCTTTCCTTTCCCTGTGGCAAAGCAATGATGATCTTGGATAAATTCTTTACTTAGGAGCAAAGATTGTAGGAAATTTATAAGCATTATGGAGGAGTATTAAAAGACCCAGGTTTAACAGCCAAGGCCTTACATTTTGAAGGCAGGTTCTCTATCAAGTCTCTGTTCATCTTTCTTGAACAATGTAAACATCTTTCCCTTCTTCCTTCCCATTCTTCCACCAGAGTCACCTTCCTTGATTTGTGCTGGACAGAAAGTCAGAGCCTGTCTGCCACAACAGGGCTATAAATTATGCCTTGTCTCATTTCCATTAAGCAAATAGAAGTCTCTCTAATTAATTCCATTGGATTAAGTCCACAGAAAATGTACTGAGGATTCCGAGAGAGCTGCTAGTTAATGTCTTAAAAAAACCCCTTCTTCTGACTACCTGTCCTTGAAGGATCAATCCTGCCATCTCAAAGACAACAGCTTTTGGGATGAGGCCTCGTGCGAGCTCCCAGCTGCAGATATATCTTGCACAGAGGAAATTGCGACAATTTTTGAAAAATTACAGCTTTTATAACTCTTTCAAGACAATTCTCCCCAGGCAACTGTCAGCAGATCCATCCTGGGCATGGAGATCTTACCTTTCTTTATGTTACAAGTTATTTTCCCTTGGCCTGGGACAGTGTTTAACCCAGATGTAACATCAGTTCACAAGTGTGGACGTGTTCAAAGCAGTACCTGTCCTGTCACCATTCTTGGAGCAGACAAATCAAAAGCTGATATTCAGATCTGATCCCCAGCAAATGTAGTGGCACATTTGTGGCTGCCCCATCCCTGGAAGTGTCCGAGGCCAGGTTGGAGCAACCTGGTCCAATGGAAGGTGTCCCTGGCCAGGGGGGTGGAATGAGATGAGCTTTTAAGTCCCTTCCAACCCAAACCAGTCTGGGATTCTTTGGTTTTAAGGAGACTGGACTAAAGTCTGATCCTTTGGACTACACACGTTCAAGAGTTTCTGATCGGGCATGAGCTGTTAAAAAATCTCTAGTTTATGGCTTTCCTGTAGAACTTGAAATGTGGTTATTGTTTATTTAGGACCAGGAGCCTAGTTAAAATTAAATGCTTTCCAGCTGTATTAAGTTGTGGTTGCAAATATGTTCTACTTGTACATTATAAAAATGCTGATTCTTTCCATACACCTGTAGGTCTTTCGTGCTTCCATAAGGACAATCGTTTCTTTGGCTGAAACATCCTGTTCAGAGGGTTACAATGAAACACTTTGCACTTGAATTGTTTGCCTTCCTGACCCCTCAGCTTTCTGCCAGCTTCTGACTGTGCCTGCAAGTAAGAGCTTTGTACTATTTGTCCTTGAGGTTGCACTTACTAAATATGTTTGCTGCCTGTACTGCAGCCTGGGAGCTCCCAATTTGCTTCTCCTTCTTTTTATTTTTCTCCATCTGAAGCTACATCATTACTAATGAAAAACCAAAATGTGAAGAAAAATGAGTTAGAAATTTTCAATTATGGGTGTTTCTTCAAATATTGAGAATGATAACACTGTGAAATTTCTTTTACAAGAAAAGCTCTTTTTTCAACTTTTACAGAAGAGCCCAGTGGCCCTCAATTTTATTTTTTTAATTAATGCTAACATAAAGCTATGAGAACAAAATTGATTTAGGAGTTGGACTGTGCATTTGTAATCTCTGCACAAGCAGAAGAGTAGATTTCTAAAGTTACTTTAACTCTGCTTATATGTTTCGGCCACAATAATGCTATAACTAACTTAATTAGGAAAAAAAAAAGAAGGAAAATGTAGAAAAACCTTTATGTCCTGTGAAAGGAAAGCTATTGCTGCTGTGAGAATTGCTATTCCTGCTGGCAGGAAGGCAGGAGGTTAATGAGAACCCCTCCTTGAGGGTTGGTTTTCTCAATTTTCTCATGTGCACAGGAACAAACCAAAGTTGAGCTACACTGTTTCTTGATCAAGAGCAATGAATTAGTTTTAAACCCCATCATTTATTCCACAGAACACAGAAATTTAGTGTAATTGTGTCTTCACTCTGTATTGACAGTGTCTGAAAAATAACTTTCTGAGACATTGATTCTCTTTGACTTCATCAGTGTCACGTTATGATAGGACAGAGCAGCACAGGGAAAAGTGTGAGGAGCACATTTGGAGCAAGAGATACTTTTCCTGCATCACCAGTGTCTCCCCTCCAGAATTTGAATTACCCCACGGCCTTGAGAGGGGACAAAAAGGCTGGAGAGATTTAAAATTCCAGCACTCTGCCCATGGGGACGAACTAGATGCACCAAGAGTCACTCGGTGTCACGCCCATGTGCCCTCCTGAGCACTGCAGATTCCACTGGAAGGTCATGCCTGTCACTCTTTGGCCCCATCCTTCTAGCACAGAGAGTGAGAACAGCTACAAGCTGCCTCGTGTTACCCAGGAGCATTAATTGTGCTGGGTGGAATGCCCAGCTTATTTCTTTAAATGAATATATGTGTATCCCACAGTGCCATCCTTACAGGCTGGGCATTAACCTACCAGCACAGTCAGGAGAGGCAGTTGAACAACAAACTCAATTTTTATTAAGATGAAACACTCTATTTTGACCCTGATGTTAAGGACTCAGTTATTGTCATATATAAGACGGAGAGTTTGGCACATGCTGTCTGTGGTGCCAGGATAATTGCTGTGTGTGTTTTGTTCCAGCTCCAAAGCTCTGCAGCCATCCCTACCAGCAACAGCAAGTTCCTGCTCCTGTCAGTTAAAAGCCTGTTTACCTTTGAACTCAGTGGGAACAAGAACCAGGCCCTTGTGCAACTGTGGGAAATAATTGACTGCAGTAACATTTCCATCAGCCCTGTGAGTTGATTTGAACCAGATTACTCAGGTAATTGCAGCAGGGTTTACTTACAGTTTTACATCCTTAATTACCACCCAAGTCTCCAGCTTTAGGAATGATACGTATTTAGGGACAAGAGGAAAAGGCACTAGTGGTTTTCTACAAGCTGTGTTCAGACCCAAAAACTCACGTGGCCACTCCAAAAACCAGAGTGTGTGTTCAGCTTTTGTGAATTCTAGGAGGTACTAGAGCAAACAAAGCAGATGTTCCTTTTATATCAGTCCTGAGGCCTGAAGTTTGAAAAGAAACCGAGAATGTTGTCTTGCTTTCCCCCAGAACTGATAATCTATCTTCATCTCTTAATTTTTGCCTCCTGTTCATTTATGGTGTGTCTTCTGAATGTCCTTTCTTCGCTAATTTTCGTTGCCTGCTTTTATGACTTTTGGCAAAGCCCAAGGTGATAAATTACTGACTCTTCATTAGAGAGAACAATCCCCAGTGGCTCTACCTTGTGGTACTTTTATGGGGTGCCTTATCTTTTCCTTTCACTTCTAAATGAACATATCTGACGTGTTTGATGGGAAAGGGGAAGTGGCATTACCATTTATAAAGTCCAGTTTGAAATCTGTAAGTGAAAGCTGGGTCCCTTTTGGTTTTGTAGCCACTCCCTTTTTATGAGTGAATTTATTTGGAATTCTACTATACTTACTTTTCTTGAAGTTTTCCCTACCGTAATCTCTGATCCCATCACAAAAATGAATGACTGTAGTCTCACAGCAGCTCAGAGAGATTTACAGACCTCATTTTGCAGCTTAAGAAGCTGAGGCTCAAAAAGGCCAAGTCATTGGTTCGAGTCACAAAGGAAGAATGGAGCAAAACTGTGAGTTAAATTTGGAACACCCAAGTCCTGTATACACACTTTCACCCCAAAGCCATTGTTCTGGTGTGATGCAAAGAGCAATGTGACTCATGCACATACATGTCTTTTTTATATAACTATTTAGAACAGGACCACCTTATGAATATCAATAACCCAGGATGATTTTTGGGAGGAAATATCCAGAAAGATGAATTATCATTTGGATAAGATAAAATACTTGAGGTTTTTTAAGTCATCAGTGAAGGTTGATGGCCAAAATAACTGGCTGGCTGCAGGTATCTTCCCATCTGCTGTAGTATCTTCCCATCCTTCCTAGCTACCTCCCTGAACAATTGAATCCTGGCACTAGGAACTGCATATTTGAGGAAAGAATGGTCACAGTGAAAAGTTTGGTGGAGGAGACAGAACAAGGAAACAGTCTCAAGCTTTCCAGGACTTCTCAATTTCAGAATTAAAAACTCCAAACCCAACCCAACCAAACAGGCCAAATGAAGGAGACATCATTTGACACTGTGACATCATTCCTGTCAACAGTAACACTCCCACAGTCTTCCCTTACCCTTCTCCACTCAATCCATCTTTAGCCACAAACTAACTCTCTTGACAAACTTGACTTTGCCAGTCCTGACTCCTCCTTACCTTAGGGCTTGCTTAGCTCGTCATTATCCACGGCCATTTTTCCAGTCTCCATTCAAATTCCCAGGCCCACCTCTGGTTCCTCTGCCTGAAAACCCACCTTTGCCCACCACACCCCTCAACACTGGTTCCTTGGGAACACTCTCTGCCTGCTCCAGGCTGCTCCCTCCCAGCTGAGGTCAGGGAGCAGCTGGTGGAGTTGGATGTCATTCCTCCCCTGACAGAGGCTGAAACACTTGCTCTCCTGTGTCAGACCACCGGCACTGTACGTGCAGCTGCTGCTGTGTCCGGAGGAACAGGAGATGGGAAACCTATTCCTAGACATGGGAAACACGTGTCCTAAGTCTGTGTGGTTGAAGCAAGTCAGTTCTGCGGAATAATCTTGGATCATTCACCTGCTGCCTCCTCTTTGTGCTGAGGGGCTGAGCAGATTCCAGGGACTAGGATGGCACTGCAGTGTGCCTTTGGCTGGGTGTTGTGCTTCGCTCTCAGGGCATTGGGATTTGGTGGTGGACACGTGATTGAAATGGCTGAAATACAGAAAATGAGCTAGTGGGGAAGAGGCACAAGCTGCAGCTGGACTAACATTCCCTTCAGGAGAAGGGGAAGGGATGACAACAGCTGTCACAAGAAGGGATCCCTTTTTTTACAAGCAAAGCAGAGATGATTTACAACAGCTTATTGCACAGGCTGTTGGATTACTTGGGATGACTATTCTACAATCACCTGGAATTCCATTCATAACAAACAAAGGAGAGAGTTTTTCAGGATGATCCTGATCTCCTTCTATGAAAACAGAAATACAACAGACATTATATGTGCATCCAGTGCCACCCCCTGCCATGAGCAGGGACACCTTCCACTAGCCCAGGGTGCTCCAAGCCCCGTCCAACCTGGCCTTGGATGAAGGTGACGGGTGCATGACAAACTGTTATTCCCTAAATCCGTCAGCAATAGGGGACATAGGTTGAAACAGGTAAGAGGTAGATTTGAAACTTTAATTGAAGAAAGTACTTCTTTAAATGACATGTAATGAACTTCTGGAATTTGTATCCCGAGGAGGTGATGGAGGCTGATTTGGAATGGGATTACACGAATTCATGGATGCCAGCTACATGAATAGCTACTACAGGGAATAATCAGAGATGTATCCTCTAATATCCCTAACTCAGGGCAGTAGGAGGGACCACAGGAAGTGGCTCACGGGCTCTCCTGAAACAGCATTTTCTGTTCCCAGTTGTCCGTGAGATGGACCATTGGCCTGAGGGCCTATAAATAGGCCTGGGGTTGCTAAATATGTATCTCAGATACTTGGATTTGCTTTAGTTTTGAGTACTACAGTACCCAATAATCTGTGAGCAGAATACAGTGTCCATAAACAGCAGATAAAACACTCAGGGGTACTGTAAAACAAACTACAGCCAGGCACAAAAATAACCACTTCGAATACATGCTGAGGAAGAGTTTACTCCTTCATGGTCCAACATTTTTGGTATCAAACAGAACTTGTGCCTAAAATTACTGCTCTGGTTTCCTGAGTCCTTTGGAGGTATGGAAATAAATAGTTTTGTAGTTGCAGAGGTCTCTGGAGGCTGAATTCCAGGGGAATGGTACTGGAATGTAGCCCTTTTTATCTCTCTGGAAGCTGCCCACAGTTAGGGTGGGTGCAGCCTGAATTTTGGGATTTTTAATGGCCCAACATACTCCTCGTGTTGTCAAACACTCACAGCACAGCAGTGATTAACTTTGAACCTGTTCTGATCTACAAGTGACCCAATCTACTGCCAGCACATCACTCATTACAGCAAGTGAGACATGTGGGGGGACAAAGAACCCCCATTTAAAGATATGAGATGAGCCAGTTTGTGTAATTTTTTAAATTATGGCTCAGATTCCTTTCTGGGTCAGTACATTTGCTGCATATTGATTTTCCTGGAGTTACATAAGGCCTAAACCAGCCCTTTGTCACCAAAAGCAGCGCAGCTGTTTCCAGGACCATGAGTCATGCATGTGACTTCTCTTTTTAACTTCCCACTGGCTGTTTAAAAATACACTTTAAATCAGTTCTGCTTTTCAACACCAAAGAGAAATGGCAGTAACTTTTCCCAAGAACTGGAGATTTGGGCCAAACATTAAGTTTGTGCTGGGAAGTTGTGTTAAACTCAGATATTGACATGATGTTGCAGAATATGGGAGATATATATCTGATTACATCTAAAATTCAGGTTGGAGGTACTGGAATTGTCTTATTTAAGATACAGTGAAACAAATTAATGTCAGCAGCAGTGGGGAAAATTGAGAATTTCGGGCTACACTGGCACTTTTTTGGGAATGTGTTCATTTACAGTTAATTAAACATTAAAGCCTATAAAAGTGGGTCTGCTGAAAAAAATAATAAACACAGGTACAGGGTGAGAGTGAAATTCTCCTCGAAGTATCTTGTGTAATCCCATCTGGATTAGCAAAACAACCACTGATGATTAAGACCAGCTTTTCCTTGGCCTCTTCCTGTGGTGTTGCAGAGCTGTAACAACCTGGTCTTCATGTACTTGTTTTTGAACCTTGTTTTGTTTTGCTCCAACTTTTGTGCCAGGGATTTAACCTGACCGGGATGTGCCTCCAAAGGGAACTCTTTGTGCTCTTCTGGAGTAACATCATGTCATTCCTGGCCTGGGTCCCTGCCATGATCCCAAGATGGAGCAGTCTGTGCTCCCAGCATCTCCCAGGTGCCTGCTGGGCCGAGCCAGACTGTGGGAGCAGTGGCTTTACAGCAGTTTAGATTGGATTTGCTGAAGTCACACCACTAATTATACAATATTCACATATCATATTATATTTGTATGATAAATATGTGAAATCCATATATTTGCACTTATCACCTCTAAGGCTTTTGATCTGCTTTGTGAGCTGAGAGGACAGCATGTATCCTCCTGGCTGCTGTGTCCCAGGTCAAAAACTCAGGGAAGGGTTGTCAAGTGACATCTCCTACGTTTGTACAGTTCCATTCATCTCACACACTTGCATAAATTTCAACAAATAAGTTATTTTTAGTAAAAAGAATGGCAGAGGTACGATAATGCAAGAAAGGCTGAGACATGACTTGACAGTTCTTTTGTACATTATGAACCTCTCTGGTTTTGCAGGAAACTCAAAAACCCGATGCGAGGTTTTTATGATGGATTTTTCCAAGGCAAAAATCCATGGACTGGCTTCATACCACCAGCACAGTTGAGGTAAATGAATGCATTTAAGAGGACAGATACTAGATTTTACATCAATTTGTACTGACACACCCAGAAATACATACAAGAACACAAATAGAATTTATTTATTTTTATATATGTGTGTATGTGTCAAAATTCTATCCCAGCCCAAACCAAGACACTCTGTGAGTTGTACAGAGACATGTGTCAGCTCTTAGGTGGGAGGTATATCCAAGTTACCTTCCTTGGGATAACCCTGTAAGCAACCACATGCACAAGTCAGGGCAGGATCAGGCCCTGGCTCTGCCTTTTATAAAGCAAAGCTGCTGCTTAGCAACTATTTTCTGCCTGGATGAAAGCAGGAACCTTGACAATCATAAACAAATATGTAGGTCCAGGCAGAGGCCAAGTTAAATAAAATGTCCTTTACCCCAACTCTGTCTGCTCCTTTTAATTCATGGTAAAAATTTCCATGAAAAACAAGAGGGAGCGTAGGACACAGAGCTTTAAAGGAGGGGGTTAAAAGAGAAATAAATATGATGCACAGGAAGTTTTCAGCCACTGTAGGAAATAAATAAGACCTCCAGAGGAGATAAAAATAATTTAATTCAGTCTTTTGAAGGCAAAATTTAAAGTGGATTTAAAATTTTCCTGTTTTCCCTCCACAAGTAATAATTACAAATATGTGTTATTTCTTCCATAAAACTTAATGTGGAATGAAGAGGCCAAGGAGTCACTTTGGATATCTTTATTTACAGGTATTTTTGGTCATGTCACCCAGACATTCTCATGCATTAATGAGAATTAGTGCCCAAGGATGAGCTCCAAAAAGAGAGCCCCTGCCAGGAGCCTACAGAGCTCTTGCATTTGCTCACTGACATCATGTGCTGCCTGGAAAATTGCTAAAAGCCCAATTTCCAGAGGTCTTTGTATCCCTAGGGATGCAGCTGGCACCCAGACACTGCATTTTCAAAGGAAAATCTAATGCAAAGAAAATGAGGTTCCTAAATCTCCGGGTAACTGGATGCTTAATCTATTAAGGTACTTTTGAAAATCCCATTAGGCATCTAACTCACTTCCCAGCCCGGCTGGAGGGTAAATCCCTATGGACTGATCTCTCCGGAGGCACCTCTCTATATTTTTTGAGTGCAATACACATAATCATGGCCCAATATCCATGTAAAATAGCATAAAATCTCCCCAAAGGATGAACGAGACAGGCAACCCCACTGTTTTCATCTCCTGACCTAGAAATTTTAGGGCAGAGAGACTGACCTTCATGCCTTTTCCAACAAAAAAAGGCTTCTGGGTAACACGGGAAAAATACAGAGCCCTGCTTGTATTTTCAAAAGCACCTGAACCTTTTGCTTTTCTTGGAGGCTTAAATACTTCCAAGCACCTGGTGCTAAGGATTTAACGGTGAAGAAATCAACTTTGGATGCTAAAATTGTGGCATTGCTTTGAAAATCCAGTCAATAGAATCCCAGAATGGTTTGGGTTGGAAGGGATACTAAAACTTATCCAGGGACAGGGGCATGGGACAGGGACACCTTCCACCAGCCCAGGTTGCTCCAAGCCCTGTCCAACCTGGCCTTGGACACTTCCAGGGATCCAGGGGCAGCCACAGCTTCTCTGGGATCCTGTGCCAGGGCCTCCCCACCCTCACAGGGAAGAATATGGAATGGATTAAATTGCTATACAAATCCAGGAATAAAAAATACAAGGGAAATTGTCTTTTGAAAATTGCTGAATCTTTAGGAGCACAGCGAGAATTTTCCCGTAAAGCAGAAGGGAACACAAAACATTTGAAGTCCTTAATATAATGATAATGCTTTTAAATTTACACTAAGAGCAAATGACACACTCATATGTTTAAGGTTTTTTTACTGTAGAATTTCCATGTTTTGGCCCCGAGGGCTGCATTTGTACAAACCCATTTTGACACACTCACTAATCTTTGGAGGGCTTTGAGTAAGGAAATTATGTGTAAGCCAGAGGCATGCCTGCATAATGCCATCATAAACAAAGTTAAGCAAGACAAAAATACATGTATATTTTCTGTTTATCTTCCTATATCAGGTGTTGAAAAACCTTGATGAATTGGTGCTGTTATTTTTAAGCAGGTTAAGCTGGTTTTGTCACTAAGTATTGGGGGGGTTTTGATAAGAGACAGAGCAGTGCTATCAACTCTGTTTAGGAGGCATGGAACACTGACAGACTTCGTGATGGTGCTCTTGATACCACTGCTCTTAAAAGACAAATTAAACCTCTAAAAAGTACCTTTTAAAAATAATTCTGGTTAAAACAGAAGTATCTGTTTTCTGGGAAGCGTCTCTTGGATGGGAAATCACAGGGTCGTGTGGAAGCCAAGGAGGGTTTCTGGATTGCTGATGGTGACAAGGGCTTTCATTTTCATAAGGTTTTCCATCACGAGATTGATGCTCCCCTTGAGCCCGAAAATGGCTGGCAAGAGACTTCTGGGTGACTGGAGGAGACTGTCACAGCAGAGCCTGTGGGGAGATGCTGGAGTCACTCAGGCAGAGCAAGTCCTTCTCTGAGCCAACTGATCCTTGGCAGGTTGCAAACAGAGCAAAACTGTGAGTAACTACCCTCAGAATGGAAAAGGGAGATGATATCAATTAACTTTGGTTGCATTTCCATCAGTGCTCATCAAGGGAAAGTACTCCTGGGTGAAAGAGAACATCACATACAGGGCATTCAGGAAAACACCACCAAAGCTGAACGTGGATGAAAATTTAATGGGGCTTGTAGATTATGACTGGTGCCTTTCATGACCACCATGGAATACCCGGGGAAGTCATGTGATGGGAAATTAAGTTTACAACCCCAGTCCACATGAGTGGATGGAGCCTCCTCATGTATTATGCTCTAATTGCAATTAAGAGCTCTGTGTACAGGAAGTCTCTTAGCAATTAAATGTTCTGCTTGAGCTTGGGATCAGGAGTGTACTCAGATGTAACTGTTGAGCTGGAGAAGGTCTGTAAGACCAAAAGCAATGTGAGAATAAACAAACACACCTCCTTCATGGAAAACAACATAGGATCACAGAGTCATTAAGGTTGGAAAAGGCCTCCAAGACCATGGAGTCCACCCTGTGCCTGATCCCCACCCTGTCACCCAGCCCAGAGCACTGAGTGCCACGTCCAGTCACTCCCTGTGCTCGTAAACTCTTGTGCAAATACTTCCTGAGAATAAACATAAAAATAGAACATTCAGTTAAGCCCTAGAAGTGTCACAGTAGCAGGACCTTCCCCTTCAGGCTGGTGACAGACTGAGGAGAGTCCTCCATGGCAGCCAAGCTCAGGCTTGGCCTTAATGACCTTAATGACTCAATGGGTCAATAGGCCAAAGCCCAACTACCCCAACTTCAGGCTGTGACACCTGAACTTCAGGCTGGGAGGAAGAACAAGATCTTCCTCACATCAAAGGATCAATATCTTTCATTTAAATTTCACAAAGAGCTAATAAAGCTCACCCCATCTTTGCACAGAGGAAGCACGTGTCCATCTCAGCTCCCGAGTGCTGATGTCTCAGAGAGATGGGAAGCAACTTGCCCAGTTGAGCTGGATCCCTGTTTTAATCAGCAGGTAACATCCTCAACATAAGAAGATATTGGTTTTAGGTATTAACACTTCATTATACAAAACCTGTCTTCAGCTGAAAAATAGGTTGTTTAATGAGGGAATAAATACAATGAATCCCTTTGAAATGCAAAACTGCTTTTGGTAGTAGCAGAGTAAACATTAAAAGTACTTCTTACTAATCAAACTCAGATGTTCCCTGCCCAAAACTGGATGCACAGCAGTCAATGGGCTCAATACAACAAAGACAAAATATAATTAATAATAATTAATTAATCACATATATATAATTATATATATTATATATATATTATATATATATAATTACATATATATATAATATATTAATTAATTAATCCATGCAGATTCCACCAGAAGGGCACTATAATACCCTCCTCCAGTTCTCTTTGTCTCTGCACAGATGTCTTATTTCTTTGCAGTCCATCCATATCAGAAGACAAGCTGGTTTATGCTGGTGAGTTAGTTTTGTTTGACAGTGACATTGTTCCTCAAGGGAATGAGGAGTTATTTCTGTAACATTTCAAAGTTGAAATTTATATTTTAATGTGGCAATAGTATTTAACAGACAGTTAACAAGGCACTGAAATAAGGCCCGAAAATGTCAGCTGTTATGAGCAGTGCTTTGTGGAAAGGGATTATTCACTTGTTTGCTTCATTCCAATATTTATAGTTAGAAATGTCACCACTGTGGAGTTCAACCACCTCTCTCATAATTTAGATAATTTAACTTTTTTAGGGATTTGCTCTTATTTCACAGTGATAACAAACACTGCCACTTTCATAAACAGCCATTATCTCTTTCCCTCCACAAATTATTTTCATGGAGCAAAATACATGGAGAATTTGCAAATATGGGACCACAGTTTCAGATGCTTCCTGTTGACTCTTACCTTGTCCCTCTGTGAGGGTGGGGAGGCCCTGGCACAGTTTGCCCAGAGAAGCTGTGGCTGCCCCTGGATCCCTGGAAGTGTCCAAGGCCAGGTTGGACGGGGCTTGGAGCAACCTGGGCTAGTGGAAGGTGTCCCTGCCCATGGCAGGGGGTGGGACTGGATGATCTTCAAGGTCTCTTCTCACCTAAACCATTCTATGAGTGTCTGATATGGCTGGGAGGTTGTGGAGAGCAGGAGTGACCAGGAAAGGTTTGCAGCTGCCCAAACCCTGTCTGCCCAATCTCAGCAAAACCTGAAGCAAAGGCCAACTGCTCCGAGTTCCAATAGCTAATGTAAATCTACCCTCTTCCAGTTTAAACTCATTATCCCTCGTCCTATCACTACATGCCCTTGTAAAATGCATATATAAGTGTATATATAAAAATATGTAGAGCTGTAAAACCTGGTGGGGACCTTGAGTCATAATTTTGGTACTCACTTTCTCACCTACAGAAAAGTGGCAAATGCACTATTTCTGTGGCTGGCAGACAGACCAGGGAGCAATAACACTCCCCAGTGTGGAACATCTCACATCAACAAGGCTCACTTTGGTGCTGGGGATTCAGTGGGATTCAGCTCCAGTGGGCTCTGGCACAGACCCTAAATACAGAACATTACATGACCTTAATGTTGCTTTTGAAAATAGACTGCTGATATTGAGACTTACATAAAGAAATACATAAATTTACTGTTCAACGTGGTGGATAAATGCCCTGTGGCAAACATCTATTAGAGAAGTAGAATGTAATTAAGGTTACTTAATGCTGGGAAAGTAAACATTACTTGGGTTATTTTGTCATTCCTAATCTATTAATCAAATCCATCTCAGTTATATTTCCTTATTCACTGTCTTTACTAATGGAGCCTCATTTTCCCTTTCTTCTAAAAGTAATATATATGTTCCACTCTTAATGTATTTTATGTTTTAATGAAGAATCTCAGTGTTGAAGTGAACATGGGGGTTTTTTCTGTCTTTGAATTTTACACTTATGGGAACTGTTCCACCAAAAAGCAGCTGGGCTTCACACCCAATACACTTTTTCACTTGCAAAACCATATCAGTTAACTGGAGAAAGCATTTAATCTGCCTGTAGGCTCAGCAACTTTATTTTCTTTAGTGGGGGCAACTAGTCTTTAAGCATGATCACAGGTTGCCCAGAGAAGCTGTGGCTGCCCCTGGATCCCTGGAAGTGTCCAAGGCCAGGCTGGACAGGGCTTGGAGCAAACCTGGGCTAGTGGAAGGTGTGGCAGGGGGTGGCACTGGATGGTCTTTAAGGTCCCTTCCAACCCAAACCATTTGATGATTCTACGATTCTACGACTTTGCAGAAGTCCAGATTCTGGATAGGTTTTCTCTGTCTTTTCGAAATATAAAAGAATTTGCAGGTTTAATAGGTGCTGCTTCATCATTTCATAGTGAACCTGCTCCCATTGGAAGGGCCAGCTTCGTTCCAGGGTTGCTGCAGATGCACAGTAATGATCCTACTAGAGATCAGTGGGGCAGAGTTTTAGATGAGGAGGGGACCAAGGGGTCCCCTTCATTTCACACTCCCCAGGCAGCAGCAGCTTCAGCCTGGTCTGTGCTGTGGGGAAGCCTCCAGAAAGGGTTTCCGAGCTGGTCACAGGAACCCCAAAGTGCCCAGTCACACCCAGGGTAACAGCACAGAGTAACTCCACTTTTGAGCTGCTGTTCTTCCCCCTGGAAGATCCAGGAGAGCAAAAGCACGTCAGGAGACTTCAAGAAGATTGTATGCAGAGCACAGGAAGAGCTCTGGGGCCCTGCTGGGGCAGACAAGGGAACTTTATCCCTGGATGAAGTACTGTTCCAAAAGTTTAAAATCCAGGTGACAGCACTGCTGCAGTGCTCCATGGGCACTGACACATGCACTCTCCAAGCAGAATCCATAGCAGCTCCCAAAATCCCTAAGCACAGAGTACAGCATGTTTATGGCTGTGAAGAAATCCAGGGTAGGAAACCCAGGTGAGATCATAAATGCAAGTATAAAAGGGAAAAGATGAAAGTGCTGAGCTGAATGTATGTCCTTATGGTTATAAACGGCCTCTATCATGCAAAACATCTTTATTTTGTGTCTTGATTTTAACCTGAGGCTGTAACAGCTACTCTGGCTTTGCTTCATTTGTCAGAATTCATCCTGAAAGCAGTTTTATCAGTTTATATCTGCTGACTTCACTGGAATTATGTCCTTATCTCTCTCCTTCTCTCTAATAAGAGATTCCTGAATTTTCATTCTCTCTTTAAAGACTGATAGAAATACCATGTTCTCTCTGTTCATGTAAGCAGAGTCCTGCCCTTTTAGGGTCAAATCTAATTTTTGTTAGGTCGACACAGTGTTTTTAATTTATTTCTGTGGGAACTGATCAGACTTTCATAGGATAAACTAAATTAGGTATCACATCATAGTATACACATTGTTAATTTTCAGGAGATGTCATGTGTTTGGGCAGTTTGAAAGGTGAAGTAACATAAACCAGATTTAGTAGATGGAGTAAGAGCTTCTTATTTAAAATCCTTCAAAATGATTTCACATGAAAACAGCCTGGCTCCAAATGATATCCAGGACATGTCAAATAGTTAATGATACACAGTCAGATCTCATATGACACCATGGGAAAGGGGGGGGGAAGGGAAGATAAAAAAGTTACAAATACTTTCAAGGCTGTAGCTGTTGAAGATGTAAGAAACATTAGCACAGTCAGTGGGAAGCATTATCTGTACTGAGCAAGGGTTCTTTTCTGGATGTGCTTGTCTGAAAGAATTCTGCCTCTACATCTCTCCAGGAAATATTGGATAGTTTATGAGTCTACGAGGCAGCAGTAATTAATTGGAGACACTTAAAACCAAGAAATCCCTGGTGTGAGATAAGGGTTATTCAATTTTTTTGAAAAGAACTCGGTAGGCTTTACATGCCTCTTGAGTGATGACAATTATTCATGACACTACATTTAAGAAACTTAGAGCTTATATGGATATGTGAAAATACTACTAACCTCCTGAGACCCAACTCGTAAGTATAAATTGAAAAATAAACTATTACAGTGTGTAAAGAACGAGTGATGAAGCATTACTGAATATGCAGAAGTATTTTCTGATCACTGACTGCCATAAAAAGAATTACTGAAGTCACTATAGCTCCACTGAACCCATTGAAATATAGAGATTTAAGGGTTCTGATTATGTCTTGGGGCATCATTTGCGGAAGGGTTTTTTTGCATGACCCATTTTCAAATCCATATCCATTTTTATAATGACAGCGATGAGGAGATAACTAGGAGATGAAAAGATTTCTGAGGCAAGCAGGATGTTCTGTGGTACATATAATTTAGTTCTCACGGTCAGAGAACTGAGATACCTAATTATTAATGGCATTAGATGTTGAAAAAACAGATCTGTGACAGGCTGAAGGGGTCAGATTCCGGGACAAATAAAAAACATGAATGTAGGTTACGAAAGTTTTGGTTGAGTAGAACCAAAACTTTTTTAGTCTTATAGTGATGAAGCAATATAAAACTTGCTGGGTCTTTCTGTCAGAGAAAAAGAATTCTGCCTTATTACTAAAACAGTCTCTTTCCATTCCTTGAATGCTTTGAGGAGGTTTTGTTACAAAACAGCAAACTCTGAGTAAAGCTGAAAGTATTTAATACACAACAGTATGAAGTGGCCTCTTACAAAGAAGGTCAAGAGGCTTCATCTGAAGATGAAGGGCAGGCAAATAAAAGGGGAAAAAAAATATCTCTGTCTTTGCTTCCCACATAGGTCACTGCACTTACCTGGGGCAGAGCAGACCTTTCTTAGGCAGGCTCTGGGGTAACTGAATTTAGGTAGCCTGTGATCAGCTTTGACTCTTTGTGCTTATAAGTTCCAAAGCTTATAAGTACAATATTTTTCTTGTTTCTGACCACATGCACTAACTGAGCTGGGAGACCTCGTGACTGTTATGACAGCACAGTTTAAGAGAGGCATTTGTATTTGGAGAGACATGATAAACCCTTATCCTTTGAACTTCCTCTAGGGATTGTTTAGGAATAATGAAGCAGAGCAAAACCAATTCAGAAAGATGTTTAACAGGAAAACATTGCCCAGTTGGACGTAATGAATTGGACAAAAGGGTTTGAAATTTAACTTGAACATTCAGCTTAAAGATATTTACCTAGTGGCAAAGTTTTCAGAACGTTTTCACTCCAAGTATGGTTAATCTGTAATGTAAATACTATCCATGTGTTTGGGAATAGCAGATCTAATGGAAAAGTGTGTATCCAATGGTAAGTACAGTGTACCAGTCCTCCTCTATTTACTGTCCTTTATTCCAGCAGTACTTGGCAAGTAAGTAATTTCTGATACTTTTTTTCATCTGTAAAGGCACATAATTTTCACCTGTTTTGGAAATTCTTGTACTGTATCATGAAGATTTCTCTTGTTTTGACTTGTAAATCAGCAAAATCACAGGTTAGCACTAGTTACAACCTGAAGTTGCTACGGGCATACTGCACAACACAATGATTTCATTCTATGTAAAGTTCAATGGTAAAGAATCATTGGTTTGAAGGATGACATTTTATTATTTTTATCTATAAAGTTGTCAGTTCACACTCAGGTTTGCATGGACTAAAAACCATACGATTTGGGCTGGTCAGGTGGAAATGTCATTTCCATTCTATTCCAGATGGACAAGGATTTCTACTCCCAAATGCTTTAGTAAAAAGGACAAGGACTGAAGAGGTTTGAAGACTGAGCCCTTACTCTCTCTCCATGGCCTCTCAATCAATGTTATATCCAGGCTGTGGCTGGCAGACAGCTCTCAGTGAGTCCTGAGTAATTCCAGCAGGCTGCCTCACTTAGAGAATCCTAGACTGGTTTGGGTTGGAAGGCACCTTAAAGCTCATCTCACTCCACCCCTGCCGTGGGCAGGGACACCTTCCACTAGCCCAGGTTGCTCCAAGCCCCGTCCAACCTGGCCTTGGACACTTCCAGGGATCCAGGGGCAGCCACAGCTTCTCTGGGCAACCTGTGCCAGGGCCTCCCCACCCTCACAGGGAACAATTCCTTCCCAATATCCCATTTAACCCTCTGGCAGTGGGAAGCCATTCCCCCTTGCCCTGTCCCTCCATCTCTCCAGTCCCTCTCCAGTTCTCCTGGAGCCCCTTTAGGCCCTGGAAGGGGCTCTCAGGTCTCTTCTCCAGGTGAATCCCCCCAGCTCTCCCAGCCTGGCTCCAGGGCAGAGGGGCTCCAGCCCTTGGAGCATCTCCTTGGCCTCCTCTGGACTCACTCCAACAGGTCCTCATCTTTCTTGTGCTGGGATTAGACTTCAGGAGTTAGAGCAATGACAACGTGAGTGGTACCTCAGCTGGTGCCTGGGAGAAAATAGAAGCACAGAGGGGATTGTGTTTTGAAGACAAAGGAGTCTGTTGTAGGAGGCTATTTAAGAAAACAAAGCATAAATCATAACACCTACTTGCATGGTAAGGCAGAAATGCACTCAGTCATGTTATCATGGATAAACAAAGCAAGGAGGTGAAAATAGTAGAAGTGTCTGGCTGAGTAATGAGAGGTTTGGATCCATGGACCAACTAGACTGTTTGGGAGCAATGAAAAGAGGTTTCAGAGCAGCTTATTTTCCCTTGCAATCCACAATATGCAGAGTGTGCAAATAATAATGGGAAATGCAAACTGTGCTGCCAGATCTGTTCTTCATTTTTATTCTGCTTCATGTGTTTAGGGAAGGGAACATCTTGCACTTTCCTAGATGCCTCAGTTTCAGTTTCTGTGACAGCTTTTTAACTGCCCTTCCTAAAAACCAATCTTAGTAGAGGGAGGTGAGCAAGACACAGAGCATTAAAAGCGAAGTACCAGAGCTGAACAGCAGTATAATTATCCGAATTACAAGTGATTTGTAGGCAGTCAGTGTGTGAGCAATAAAGGAGGATGCAAGTGTCACTATAGCAAATCTGACAGCACACACCCACCCTGCCTCCTCCTGCATTCCCATCTGCTTCAGATGTCTGGCTAGCCCAGGGCTTTCTGGGCAGATTTACATCTGGTATGAGCATGCAGAGGTGACGGCCAGCACAGCTGCCTGCAAACACGATATCATTGCATGATCTTCTGTATTTAAGGAAAATTAAGTCATTAAAAAAAAAAAAATACAAGCCCCAAAGCCCACCTGAGAACTCCAAAACAAAGGAGCACCATAAACAAGTTGTCGAGATAGAATACAAGACACAGTCCCCCTCCCCTCTGGCTCCATCCAAGGATTCTCTCCCCTTTGTTCTGCTCAAGCTCTGGCATATCTAGGCCAGCATTTACTAATTACCAGGAAATGGAAACCAGTTGCTGAAAAGTGATAAAGGAAAATTCTCACGTTTAAACCCTATGTTGATTTGACAGCAGAAAAAAAAGCTTACTCAGAAGAGCTTTAAGAAAACAAAAAAATAATTGCGTTAGTGGATAATTGGAGCTCAAGCTTGGCACATTATATAATAGCACTTCCCAGTCCAGCTGTGTCTCACCCCTTTCCCCATCCCTTCGAGCACAAGACACAGTAATTGTTACCACACCTTAGAAACTTTCTAGACCACACCTTTCTTAGAAACCTTAGAAAGGTGTGGTCTATTGTTGTTGAATTACATCAGATCTTGAACTTGAATCCACAAGTAGTTAGAACACGCCAATGACTACAGCAGAGAGAAAGAAGAAATTAAGTAGAAAAAACCTGCTTACCCTAAATAATCCCTTTTTTTTCCCCCCGTTTTTCGTAGAATCATTTAGGCTGGAAAAGACCCTTGAGGTTATTTTCAGGTTAGTAAAAAAGGCTTGCAGAAAGGTTTGTTTGGAGAACGGGAAGTAGGTGAGGAGAAGGGGGCTGGCATACCATCAGCTACTAACAGCATGCAGAACATGTGTCTGAAAGGAAGAATTCCTAGTGCTTCAGGCCAACCCATAAAGGCCAGGAAGGTGTTTGGGAGCCTGCAGGGTGCATGTGACTGGCAGAGGTATGCAGCCTCCCCAGCCTGGTCACCAGGGTTAGACATTACCACTGCAGGCAGAGCTGGGAATTCGCCTGCATGGACATTTGATAAGCTTAAGGCATTTGCTTAACTTTATTTCACCTGGTCTAGAGGAAAGTGTCCCTGCCCATGATGGGAGGGTGGAATGAGATGAGCTTTAAGGTCCCTGCCAAGCTGCCAGATTCAGCCCAAATACATGAATTAGCATTGTTTGGTTCACGGCTGCTTTCTGAGGTGCTTGTCAACTTATGACGTGCTCTGAAAAAAAAAGTTGTTTTCCTAAAGCAACTTTTAAAAGGATTCAAAATGAGAAATATTGGGAGCATATGCAGTTTTTCTGAAGGGGGAAAGAAATCCCTGAGTAGTCTGCAGAAGTTATTGTAGTGCTAGTTTTATCAGTAGATTTGCAATAAATCCATGGGCTTATATATAGAAACAGAACTGTCTTAGCATTCTGTGAGGAAAAGGCTATTTTGGTCTGTTCATCCACTAAGGAGATAAAGCAGACTGTTCTGTCAGCCTTGACAGCAACTCGGAGTTTTCCTGGATATGTTTAAGAAAAGGGTTTTATAACTGTTCACCATATGGAGGAGAACATGTGATGCAGCCTAAAGCTATTTCCTTTGAAAGCAGAGCTTTATTCCTGTAATAAAGTCATGGATGGAAAAGCCTGTCATTAACCTGACAAAACAAGGTATCTGGCACGGTTCAATTACAGCACATTTCACTGGATTAAATTTGCAATTCCCTCTATTAGTGCCTGCAGTGGGATATAGAATAACCTTATATTTTAATGGCCCTGTGATTTTTTTGGCTGGGGACCTCTCAAGAAGGTGGCTCTGAGGAGCTGGTTAGTCCAGAGCCATGTGGGACTCACCACTGGAACAGACACTGAGGTTGTGAGACTATTCCATGCCTTAGTGAGGTGACAAGGGACAGAGGTCTGGCAAAGTGTTTAAATGAGACAGTATTTGCTGAGTCCAGTGGACTTCTTTGAACAGAAGGTGTGCTGTGCTGCCCTGGAGCTCTGCCAGCTACTCCAGGCACAGGGATTTTCCAGGCAGAGGGGTGACACTATTGAGTGCAGAATTCCTGATTTCTTTCTGCTGGTGTCCATTAAATCAATATGTAAAGATCAGGCTAGTGCTTTTCATGGAGGAGGCATCAGCTGTCTCTTGTCTTCTCCAAAACTTCCTCCTCTGAGGGACAGCAGAGAGGAACAGGCTTTAACTCTCATCAGAGCAGGAATAGCTCCACTGCAGCTTTTTGCTTTATCCTTGTCCTCTCTGCAGGGAGGAAAACTGCTCTGGGAAGTCTTTCCTCCTCCTTTCTGTCAGAGGCAGCCTGAGTGCAGAGGCTGCAGCACAGGGGAGTATCTTTTCCATGTGTGTGGGGGCCTTTTCCTTTCCAGTACAATCCTGGTGTGTGCTCCTTTGTCCCTGGCCTGACCTCCCACCACGGAAGACAAGGCAGTGTTAGAGCAACATGCACCCACTGGTACTGGTGAACTCTCTCTCTATTTTAACTAGTGAGCAGGAGAGAAAACATTCATCAAAGCAAACACTAAACCAGACTGTTGGAAAGTAGGGTGATTGTTACAGGTTACAACAAGACCAAGACTCTTAGTTGTTACATGTTCTAGCCAGACCTTTGTGTTTGGTTAAAATAATAGACATTTATACTTGGAATAAAAGACAATATCCAGAGGTATTTAGCGTGAGCAGGTGTACATGTCGGGGCTTAAATTCAGTGAAGGATGTGAGTAAAAGAATTGTTGCCTTGCTTTTTTGTCCAGGAGTACTATCTTACTAATTGTGGAACACAGGTCTGCACAAGATGTTGTCCTGAGTAAGAGCAGAGATAATCACTGCCATCATGTAAATAATGCTGCAATGATAGATTTTTTTAATTAACAGTCTTAGGGGATAAGAATCATGGCCATAATTTTGAAAGCATTTGCAAGTAAATGTACTGTATGTAACCAAAATAACCTCTGGAGCACAGCAATGAGGAACAAGGGTTAGGAACTCAATCTGAGGAGATGAGACATGTCCAGAAAAGGATAATCCTTCTAAAGGGGAATGGTATTCCCATCACTACCTTGGAGAAATCCTAAATGTTAGATCCCCATACATCAGTCAGTAGGTCAGCACTTGCCACGAAGACTCAAGCTGGCTTTCTGCAGTGGGAGATACATTTTAATTTATCTGTGGGTGTTTTGTTTTGGTTTGTTTTTTGGTTTTTTTTGGTTTGTTTTTTTTTGTTTGTTTGTTTGTTTGTTTGTTTTTTGTTTTTTTTTTTTTTGCTGGCTGAGGGCCTCTGTAAAGGGCTTCAGGTAGAAATTATGAAATAACTGATGGAGCACCAATTCTTCTGATTATTTGCAATGTGATTATTTGCTATGGTTAATTTTTTATTTATAGTCTTACAGTCCTTAATGGACATGGGGATTTCAGTGGCAGGAGGTAAAGTGAGTATTTGTGAAATTCGGGGCTGCAATCTAGAACTTCGGAAAAAAAAAAATCTAAACATGGAGAAACTATTAAATATTGAGAAAAACATTGCAAAATATAAAAGAAATATAAAAAAAAAGGAAAGGAAACTTTGAAGCTACACACAGAGCAACACCGGAGCTAGCAAAACAAAGGCTAGTCTTTGATTACTTATGGGTTTAAAATGAAAAAAAAAATAGTAAAATAAAAAATACTAATTAATGTTCTGTAAACCCAGGGAAGAGAATTTTCAGCAGAGTATGAAAATTTACCGGGGGTCCTTGGCTCTGCCCCTGCCTCCCCCCCTTCCAAAGCCAGCCTGTTGTTAAATTTTTGTTCAATTGATCCTTGCCATTGGGTGGTTGTGGTTTTGTTTGGGGTTTTTTGTTTGTTTGTGGTTTGGTTGTTTGTTTTAAATGAGAGCTGCAGCATCAAGAGTCAAACCACGTTTCTTTCTGCAGTAAGTGAAAAGAGATGGTGCTGCAGTTCCTGTCTCCATTACTGTGGGGAGAGTGTGTGTGTGTGTAAATTGGAGGGCAGAGTGAACCCCCGGGTTTCTTTTTAATGTTTTAGTTAATCCTTTAGCTTTGGGGAAAAAGGGATCAGTAAGAGGCGAGGAAGGGGAGTGGTGGTGACTGGTGTTTGTCTCATGCAGACACTGCAGATAACCCACAATGCTGTGAATCAGCTTCAACTGGGCCCACTTAGGCACTGAACATCAGCCATCAGCCCTGCTTTGCTGAGCTGCCACCCGTGCATTTTTATATATATTTACATATATATTTACAATATATATTTAATAGTATATATAATTATATATTACAGTGAGGCACTGACAAAGCTGTGGCTGCCCCATCCCTGGAAGTGTCCAAGGCCAGGTTGGACAGGACTTGGAGCAACCTGGGCTAGTGGAAGGTGTCTCAGCCCAGGGCAGGGTTGGAATGAGATGAGCTTTAAGGTGCCTTCAAACCCAAACAATTCCATGATTCTATGATTATTTGGAATAGAGCAACAGGAGGGAAAAAAAGTCAGTCTGACTGAAAAATACAGAAAAAAACTTCTGTGTAATGTGAAAATAGATAATAAAAGCTGTCGTAGCACACTAAACATTCCACCCAGTTCTAATTGCATTTTACATATCTTTTCATCTTCCAGTATTTTCCTGTTCAAGAGTTTGCTTAAAATTAACTATGCTATATAAATTCCAGAGCCATAATTCACAGTGGTGGGTTGAAAAGTTGTGTTTGTTCATCTTCTCCTTTGTGGAATGAGAGAGAGGTTGGAGCCCAGGTGTACAGTGGGGAAGAAAAGTGGTCCAGTAGGGCATAGAGTCAAAAGGGAATACACAAAAAGTGTATAAACATGTGAAGGGATAGCAGAGCACTTCGGAAATTATATACACAGAGAAATATAAACATAACCTAAACCCTAACACTGGAAGCTGCTCATGCCAGCTGCACTCCTGCTAAGGTTTCCATTATAGCAACATGTTTTCACCTGCTTCTTTTTTGGGCAGAAGTCCTGCATGACCTGTTGCTGCTTGAAGACTAATGTTAGAAAACCTGAGCAAAAATTCCTTTGCTGCTTCTTGAAAGCATTACAGGAAAGTAGAATAAATATACACTTCTATTGTAAAAACACTTTAGTTATGCTCCTTAAAATGCTAATGCAAAAAGCAAAAAGCCAGCTGACAGAAAAGATAAAATTGGAACTATGAATGACTCTTTCAGGATCCCAATCATAGACAGAGAAGGTTTATATTTTCTTTTGAAATTGCTCTCTCAGTACCTGGAAATGTTTATTTAAAAGCTTCACCCTGCAAGCATCTAAAAGTATTAATTTCATACTTGTGAGTGGTTATTAAGTTCAGTGGGTGTGAGATCACGGTCTAAGTTCTGCTGAATTACTTCATGCTTGGTTTACTGAAGGTGGCATGTCTAGGCTGTCTGGTTGCTGTTGAGGCAATTTATAAGCCTCTCAATCAAAGCATTTAAAAAAAAATAAATTCAAATGCAGCTGCTTTCAAATCTGGGGGTGGCAGACAGCCCGTTTTTGCTATAAAGATTTTGTCACGATTAAACAGACCTGATGCTACATGGTTTAAAATCACTCCTCTGGAAAATGGTTTCTGATATAATAGTCCAAATAATTTCTCTGTTATGTGTAGCTTTCCTGCAGGGACAGCAGGAACATTCTTCATGAATAACTATCCTGCTTCCCAGGTTTGCTGCCTGTATGGAAATTCTGTGCCCTGCAGAAGAAGCTCAAATGTTTTCAGGAGGCAGGGTTTGCTATAGAGGGGCTCTATCAGTAGCAAAGAGCCTTCTTGAAATCTAATTTAATTCGGTTTTTTCCCCCTGAATATTTGCTTCTGTTGCTAAACAAGTGACAAACTTTCCCATCTTTTACGTTAAATGTCTGCCAGGTGGTACCTGTAATTCCTGGGACCACCCAGTAACCTGTGCTTTCCTGAGGGGCAGTGGGAACTGAAAAGTAGGAGTCTGTCAGTGGTGCAGTTGGATTCCAAGTGACACGGTGAAAAGGTCGGTGCAAATTGAGCATGTGCATAATAATGAGTTTCTCGAGATCAGCGATAGGCTAATGACCCAAATCCCCAGAGATGTTTCCAGTGCACACAGAGGGTGTGCACGTGTGTTGGGTTCCTGATCTCAGGAGCACAGGAGGAAATACGGACCCTAGAAGGAAAAAAAAAGTGTTAAAGTTACTTTAAATCAGAGTCTAGTTTTCAAAAAATCGAGAATACATTAAAGTGAAAAATATAAAAAATTGGCTAGTGTGAAAGACACAAAATACCCCGAGAAAGCTAAAAAGCGACAAACCAAATTTTACATGTGCTTCACACCCCATCACTTCACACCATTATTGAGTTTCCTTGTGACAATAAAAGCTCTTTCCCGGTCACTTGTATGTCCCTGGAGGGATTATCCAGCAGTGCCTGGTGGGTACCTGTAACCTCGTTGCTAAAGTGGAGCACGGTCTTGTCTTGTCTGCTCTGTCAGCTCAACACCCGGAGCGTTCTCCTCCCTCCCTTCCCACACGGCAGGGTGGGGGCAGAGAGGAAAGAAATCCCCAAGGATTAAAACAGTGTCAGAGCATTAACACTTAGTCGATGACAACTGCTAGGATTAATTCAAGCTGGTCAAATCCCTCTTAGCTAGAATAGGAACCAGCAAACCATCTGGTGGAAAGAGCAGTATGACAGGGCTAAAAGGAAAGACTGTCTGAGTAGGCAAAGGAAACAAATCTTCTCCACAGACTTTTGGGAACTGCTGTGTTTCCTCAGTGTCTGGCCACAGTGAGCCACAGTTTTGACTAGTTTAAATGAAGAGTGTGGCAAAATATTGCATTTGCAGCGCAGAAAAAAAATCAGTTTTTAAGCTTTTAAATTTACTAGAATAACACACAACCCTTGCAAAAAAAGAAGACCAATGATGCATTCTGTGAAAAAGATATCATCCCATCAAATCTATTTTCCTGTTCTGTTGCCAGACTACTACACTACTGCTGAGTGATCTCTGCAGGTAAATCTTGTCCCTGCTGTTTTCAGCTGCCCTTTCCTACTCCCCGCCTTTGAGAAAGGTGTTATGGGATAACCAAAGTGTGTGTGATCACAAAGACAAACCAGGAGTGACCCAAATTCCCAGCTAAGGTTAGTATCACAGCTCCTGGGGCTGGGCAAGCTGGGCTGGCCTACAAAGACAAGGTGATCAACCTGGTAAACTGCTTGGAGGTTAGCTCTGCAGGAATTAAGGGTGTTTGTCTCTGGGGCAGATCAGACAATGTCAATTGGATTGCAGGTGAAGTCTCTCCTCCGTGATGTCACTCCCTGATGTTTATACCAGAAATAAGGTCTTGCTGTTGATGGGTTTAAGCTTGGTTCACTTCTCTTAGTCCCCTTATGAATAAAGGAACCTGTGACACCTTATAGGAATTTAATTTCCAGCCTCTGTTTTCCGAGGTGCTGCCGTTGGCTGGTCCGTAATGGCACCTGGCTGGCTGTGAGGGTTGGTGGTGACTGTATGTGCAGGAAGCTTCCAAGGGTGGCCAGTAAAGACATTTTTCATTCACTTTGATCTGTTAGTTGTTCCCTTTTGAAATCTAGAAATTCTCTTTTGTTTATCAGTCATGAAATGTAAAAGTGTTTATGCAGCTGATGCTGTTGTTCCACAACAAGGTTTTACCAATTTCCTGATTATACAGAGCTTGTTTGTCTGCGGAAAGTTTTCATCCTGCTGCTCCCCAAATATTGCCAAGGGAAGGAATTTATAAATGCAGCAGGCTGGCCTGTAGTCTGATGTAACAAATGGCTTTGCAAATATAAGCACTGATTTCTTATATTTGGTTTGCTGATAGAAGAACACCAAAGCATTTGTTCGCGCTCCTCTTTCGAAGGTGGATATTTTTGGTGTGTGAATGGCAGAGTAAATGTGAACAGAGGAGCCCCAAGGCTTTTCTGGTGCTTGAAGTGAACCTGTTCTGTGCAGGGCTGGAGGGAAAAAAGGTCAACGTGCTTTGAGCCTGTGTGGCTACAATAGGGAACCACCTTTTCTCTAAAAACAGTAGTCCTGTTCTTGAGCCCAGCCTTGCCCTCTGAATGCTGCCAGGGTGGGAGAAATGATTTCAAAATACACCGCTCAGAAGTTTCATGGAGACTAAAATAAAGATAAATCGGGAATTTTTGGATCCAGATTTGAAATAAGAGGATCAAAGGACTCAAAATCCCAGCAAAGATAAAAGAGTTTGTTTGCCCACGTCAGGTCTCACGACTGACACCGAGGGCTCTGCTGAACCCTGGCAGTATCAAGCAGGAAGCATCTGTTTGTGCTTATCAGCTCTGGACAACAAAAGTCATGCATTTCTGGCCTCTGCCTTGTCAAAGATAAAGAGTAAGATGTCTCAACATCTGTGTTGATCTCTCCCAAAATCTGGAGTGACTTGGGCTGTATCTTTTCTATCAGTTTACGGGCAGTTTGTCTAATAACATTAAAACTGTGTGAAAGGTCGAAGCCATCCATCCCCTCTTGTTTTGATCCTGATGATAATCCATCAGTCTGGCCAACTGTTCTCACAAACCAGCTGTGCCCTCAGCATGGAGAATAAATGCCAGGAATGAGTCATCCCAGAGAACCGACAGGAGTCCTGAAGGTAAAAATTATCCTGGAAAACTGAGTCGTGAGAATGCATCTCCACAAAACATCCTGATAAATTAGAAAGCGTACAGCAAGATTCACAGTGCTCTCAATAATTGCTTACCAATCACTAATTATTGATTTCTAGCTCCCACTAAGCGTGGTGCTCCCAAAATAACAGCTCAAGGCAGAACCTTACATGCTATATAGTTTTTTGGGTAAAAGTCCATTAAATTATTTAGGGGGTTAAATTTTACTCTGATTTTAGCCATTGCAAGAATAAACATGCCACGGGTAGCCCACTGCCTTGACTCTAATAGGGGCCAGAAGGGGATGGATGCCAAGAAAAAAGGGAAAACAGGGTTTATGTCATACCTTTCCTTCTCCCTCTCTTCCTCTGCCTGATCCCTTGTGGTCTCCAAGCCATTTTTTCAGGCAAGACTGAAGGGATTTGCCAGTTTTATAATCCCAGCTGCAGCTCTGTGCTGAGCAGTTGACCAGTTGCCTTGTGAGCTCCTCCTGTAAGCTTTTCACTGATTAAAAATGGAAAAGGCAACAAATGGAAGGGACAACAAAGGTGCAGGACAACCTCCATGGGAGGTTTGACTGAGGAGAAATGAAGCTGTGCCTGTTTCCCTGAAGCTGTTCAAAATGTTGATTTAATAATTCCCAACCTAACAAACAATATTTTCATTACAACTATTTACAAGTATATGCATGCTGAGATTAATTTGCTTTAATAATTGGAGTGATTTCAATCTGCATCTTTAGGCATCTGGATATCTTTTTTACCTTTGGCCTGAAATAATGTTAAATATCTTGTTGTGGCAGTTTGGGGTCACCATAATCATAACTGTGTAACACAATACGTGAACCAGAGCTGTGCCATCTGCAATCCCACAGGCTTTGGAATGGACAATCCATGAGATACCTTCCAGTTACTGATAATATGTTCATACCTAATGGTTAATAATAGACCACCTTGCTGTGAAGAAAAGTATGAGGATCCTGTTCCTTAAGGAGACTGAAGATGAACATAAACTTTCAAGGACCACAACAGTTGATCCAATTTGGAGTATGAGTGTACTTCCTTATATTCTTCCCAGCCCTACCTATAGCTGGCAAAAGTAATCAAACAATAAGTTACAAAGATATTTTATAGAGGAAAAAAATACAATTACATATCTGGACTTACTGTGTGGAAAGCACATCACTCTCTTCCCTCCCCCTCTTTTTTCTTTGACTTCCTTTATTTCCAGTGGATCTAATTCCCTGAACTTTTATTCTAGATGCGATTTACGGATTGTTCTCCCAATCTTGTGGTGCTTTGTTCTTTACCAGCTTGATATTGTTAAACTCAGTAGCAAAATCTCTTGAGAAGCTGGAAAAAAAATTTAGGGCAGCCAGCTCAAATTAATTTCACTGTCTGGAGCGCAGTGTTCTTAAGGATGTAAATAATCTAATACTTAGAATATCTTTGGGATCTTCACAGTTTGTCAGCCTCTATTAGAATACTCTCATGGACAAGTTCTCAAGGATTTAATAAGGGTGAAGCAGAAAGACATTTCCCAATGTGCAAATGAGTGCACAGTAATTACAGTACCTGGGAGTAACCCCCCCCCCTTTTTTTAATATAATTACTTTTAGGACCATGCTGTTTTCATTTTTCAGCATGTTCATTTTTACCTCTTCACTCAAGACCAGAGAAGCAGCAACATTTTTGAGTTTTAGAGTTGGATCCTAATTCCCCCCAGCATTTGTAGTCACAGGCACCCCATAAAGTTCTTTAGGACTACAGAGTAGAAGAAAATAAAGGAAAATTACACAGCAGCTGCTGTTTTGATGTTGGAGGCCCTGGCACAGGTTTCCCAGAGAAGCTGTGGCTGCCCCTGGATCCCTGGAAGTGTCCAAGGCCAGGTTGGACAGGGCTTGGAGCAACCTGGGCTAGGTTGCTCCCCCCATGGCAGGGGGTGGGACTGGATGGGCTTTAAGGTGCCTTCCAACCCAAACTGTTTTATGATTCCATGATTTGTGCCACTTCTTTGGGTAGCCTTTTTTTTTTTCATTCTTGAAACATACAAAAAAATATAAAAAACTCCAAAAAACTCCAAAGTTCTGTGGGCAAGAATTTTGGTGCAGCTGAGGAAATGGTAGAATGGATGATTACAAATGGAGAATCCCAACAAGTGATCCCTTCTCCCTTCCCACTTGTGCTTTTTTGAGGTTCTACCTTCCTTTCTCTACAAGAATCCGCACCTGAGATTCGGTGGCAGTAATTATATGTTTTTGTGTCCCAAGAATAGGAGCAAAAACTCGAAACTTGATGACTTTTCATACTCCTGCTGGTCTTGACTTGTATGAATGTCAGGTGAGGGCACAGTTCAAACGAGTTGCAGAGGGTGGGACTGAACTGGGCCTTGTCTGTGGTGCTTCAGTGGGGGTAAATTTTGGTGCTTCCTGCTGCATTTGTGTTCCACATTTGTAACACGTGATGAACAATGCTCCTGCTGCTTACAGAACAATTGTATTTGTTATCTAATGTGTATGTCAAGCACTTTGAAGAGCCAAAACCTCACCTACCTGTTCCATACAAGTGATATTCTGAGAGCTGGCCATGGCATCAATTTAAATTCTGATCCTGTGCTTTGTGTGAGTCATTTACAGTTCCCCAGCAGCCTGGAGCATTAAAGAGCTATTACCAGGGTAATTTTGATTAGTCCCATATCAGGCTCTAGGATTGCTTTTCTATAGTATTTAATTTCCAAATACCCATTCCTGTAATTACTTGGAAATGATGATATTGCCAAAAACTTGGCGCTTTGTGCTTGAAGTATCTCAGTAAGGTGATTAAGGAATTAGAGTTTGCCTGCTTTTGTCTGAGGCAAAATTCTAGCTGCCAAAAAGGGCCGGTGGGCAGGTTTAACTCCCCTCAGAGCAGTGAGGAGTGGTAACTAAACGTGTTTATTTGCCACAGTCACGTGGCCAAAATCTGCCTCTGAAGGTTTGCTTTAAAGCCTTCCTTCAAAGCACTCCTTGCAAGGTTGGCAGAAGAGGTGCCCCTTAAAATAGACATGAGAGATGCCTCCTCCCCTGCTGATTCTCCAGGAGGAAGGGCTGCAGCACGCTGGATGGATCACACCTTGACCTTTGTGCTTGAGGTGAGTCAGGATGGGCGTCAGCAGGAATGCACCTCCTGCCAGGAGGGCCAAAACACTGGGGAATCTGAGGGCAAAGTCACGAAAAGAATGCTTTAAAAATAAAACCAGCAAAATTCAGCTTCCCAGAAGGCCTTGTGGACGAGGGGAAAGGTGCTGCTGTCTCCAGGCACAGAACAGAAAGGCAGTGGCAGTGACTCTTCCAAGCTCTGCTTGCTGGCCTGCACGTTCACATTTATTTTTGATCTCTGTCACAGTCACTATTCAGAAGAGGAGATATCCACTCCTCTGGGCTGCTCAGGAATACCTGGCCATGTGAGTGTCTCAATGACAGTTTAGGATGAGGTTTGATCCATGAGCATTCCCTCTCTAGACAAAATTAGTTGATGGTGTCTCTGTGCTGGTCATGAAGTTTGTTCCTCAGGTAATGCCGAATTTAGCATCCTAATGTGGGTTTGCATCTCCTCTGGTGGTATTTTCATTAGGAATGCTGTAATGAGCAGCTTTCCAGTTCCTAAAGGGGCTCCAAGAGGGCCTGGAGGGACAGGACAAGGGGAATGGCTTCCCACTGCCAGAGGGCAGGGTTAGATGGGATGTTGGGAAGGAATTCTTCCCTGTGAGGGTGGGGAGGCCCTGGCCCAGGTTGCCCAGAGAAGCTGTGGCTGCCCCTGGATCCCTGGAAGTGTCCAAGGCCAGGTTGGACAGGACTTGGAACAACCTGGGCTGGTGGAAGGTGTCCCTGCCCATGGCAGGGGTGGAATCAGATGAGCTTTAAGGTCCTTTCCAACCCAAACCATTCCATGATTCCATAGTTTCATAAATACCAGCCTCTTTTGGTCCAAATACACATTTGTAATTTCAGTGCTATTTTAAAGCTTTTTTTCCTAGTCTCTTCTGGAAGAAAATACCTTTTATTCCACACAGAACTGCTTAGAAATGCCACTTCTATTGACAACAGGATTGGTGATGGACTCTCCCCTCGGTCAGTGTAGTGAGGAAACACGTGGTAAAAATAGTTTCCATTTGAAAATGTTGTGGCAGCTGACAAAAGCTCTTCTCCTGAGGTTCCTTTGTGAGCATGGAGTTGTTATTTTGCCCCGAAGTTGCCCAACCAGACAATGACTCAGCCGCTGTCTGGGCTGGCCTGGGTTCAGGTGTGTTCAGCTCGGCTCCGTGCTGTGCTGCACACGTGGGCAGGATGGAATATTCTCAGGACCTCCCTCCCTTGGATGTTTTAGAAAATAACCAAAGGAACAAATGCACGTGGAGTCCTCCACTAATGTTGCTGCGACAGGGTCGATAAAAGCTGATTGAGATTGGCCTTTTGTTGCCCCACTTCTCTTATTTTTCCAGTGTGTCCCTTGCCAGATGTAGGTTATGTTTGTGTCCAGCTGCCAGTGCTGGTTTGCCACTGCTGCCTCTGAGCCAATAAAAACACTCTGGTACTTTCTGTGCCTCTGTTTCCTGGGGTGTTGAGGGCTTTGGAGATCCCATTCCCTCAGGAGCTGTGCTGGGAGCTGTTGCAAAGCATGGAATGAGCCCTACTGGGCTGTGTTCAGAGGTGAACAGCACCCTGTAGGGACGGTGTGCCACAGAGTACATAATACCATTCACAGACAGCTCATTGGGATGATTAAAGTCTAATTTGCCCAAAATGCAGCACTTTTCCCCCGTGTGCCATTACAGTTAAACAGCGGTTACAATTAAATGGATGTCACATTATTATAATTACAGAAACAAAGAATATCCTGAGTTGGAAGAGACCCACAATATATTTTAAAAATCACAGAATCATTGATTCCATTGAATTATGTCACAGTGGTTGTCAATTTTTTATTTATTTATAAATCAGTATTTCCTAGTCACAGATTAAGCAACTTCCCATTTGCCTTTCTTCCCTTAAGAGTCTGCTTAAATGCTTTTAAGATACAAGGCTGCAGTGCAGGGAACACATAGGTATCCACATCACTGTTATTTCCTACTAAGTTATCAGTGGTTACCTGAGAAATGGCCAACACAGATAAGCCTTTCCTTGGAATACTGTTTGCTTGCCTTGCTTCTCTTAGTTCTTCCAGGCATCCCTCATCAGACACAGCTCCTGATGTAAATGCTCAGCTGTACTTTACTCTCCCTCAATCAGTAGGGAAGTGTTTGTGTTTTGGTTTTGTGTTCTGGAGCCCATCAGGGGCTAAATCTCAGTGATTTTCCCAGCACCTTCCTTTCCTTTCCCATCCCTGGTATTTAATGTGACCACACAAGAATGGATTGGGGGATTCATTGTTGTTCGTGCAAAACTTAAGACATGATCTTTGGGAAACAGTCAGGATTAAATGTTGGATTTTCCTATTTTTCATGTTCATAAGGTTAGTAACAGGAAGGAAGGGACAGAACAAAAGGCAAATAAAAAAGCAAATGAAAGAAAGTGCTGGCTGGATCAAGCAGTTGAATTCCTTCAGCTGCACGCTTTCCCCAAAACTTCTGAAGCTCTGGATGTGTATATACTGATCCTTTTTTCTGTGCCAGTGTTTCCAGCATGGATAAGCATAGGAAGGGAAGAATCACACCAGTAGCACCTCCTGCTCCCACCAGTTTGGATGGCATTAATGGGAGCTTGGAGTCTCACTGGAGCACAATTCTTGCAGTGTAGCATTAGTGTGAGGAGAAGGGAGAGCAAATCAATGGCCTGGCTAAGAAAATTAATCTTTGCCCATGTTTCCAAGGCAACAGAGATAAGGAAAGGAGGAACTGCCATGCTTAGAAAATGAGCTGGTCATATTCAAGGGGAAAACTGCTCTGGGAAAATCCAAAAGACATTCCAGCAATAAAATCAAATAATTTCTAGCACAGGAGATGCCAGTTATCCTTTTAAACCCCACTGTAACTACCCACATAGAGAAGAATGAACACAGTGAAACCTGAGTGGGAAAGTCACTCTGAAGTGAGTCAGAGAATTAATTTACCATGAGGATGTTCTTAACCATCCCTTGATTCTGGCACAGAGGAAGGTCTTGTATTTACTGTGAGCAAGGGCTGAGTCTTCCTGGGAATTTGGAAGCACTCAGCAGAACACCAGTTCTGTTTCAGAATATCCTTATTAGAGAGAGACAATTAAAATGTCTATTAAAACATTTGCCTTGTGATAGATTCACAGTATTTTAGGATCTAATTTAAACAAACAACAAAAGGTTGAAGAAGAGGATCTTTTTGTTGTTGCTTAATCCTTACCTCAGGAATAAGGGTCTTGCCAAGGGTCCTACTTATTTAGTTTTTATACACACATATATGTACAAAAACTACACATATCTATAAAGTTTTTAGATAGTTTTAAACTAATATATTTGCAAAGCCTGGCCAGTCAGTAGAAATACCAAAAGCTGCTAGAAATGTTGCCATTGATGGCAGTGGAGCTCCTGTAAGCATTTCACCACTTAAATCCCACTAGCAAGGTCTTGCTGACCTGTATTTTAAGATAATCTCACGATTTTTGCTTGTTTGATTGTTTTTAACCTTTCCTAGAGCATTTTTAGTCATGATTAGTATTTTTTCTATGATTTGGAAGCTTTAAAGAAAAAATTTTGAACTTTTATTGTGTCTTATGGAGTAAGATGAGAGGATTTATTATATGTATTCTCTTCTTGGGCAGTGAAGTTTGTGGCTAAATGCCTCTGAAAAATCTGTTTTCTTCTACACAAGGATGAATGAAGAATTCTTGGTGGAAGCTCTTACTCTCCTGTGTGGATTTTTATGATAAAACAACTCTTTGAAAGTGAATTGGATGGTCTTATGTTCATAAATCCATTTTTAATATTATCTTTCTTGTGTTCTTCCATTTTTTCTTGGCTTCCCTCTCCTTTTTTTTTTATTTTTTTTGGATGAGGCTCACAAGAAGATGTTTTGGGTCCCTCACATGTTTTCCTTTTGACATCATTACTTTGACAGCTTTGGAAAGACAGTTGGAAAAGAACATTTTGGGAAAAGAGAGGGAAGTGCAGAAGTGGCAAACTGAACTTTTCATTATGTTTGAGGGCAAGAAACCTAATTTTATGCAAAACTTAGTGAATTTTGCGATGTCTGGGATCCTGCTTTTCTGTTGGAAGGCTTTCAGCTGCAGAAGCTGCTTCAGTGGTTGCCATCCCGTATTTTCCCTCCCCTTTGGCAGCTGGGCTGAGTTCCCACCCCTGATTTTCCATCTCCTCGGTCATTAGTGACTTAGTGGGACAGACGTCAGCCTGTGGAGCTCACAGGATTACTGGGAGGTGACCTTATTCCAGCCTCCTTCTCCAGCTCCCCTTTAGTGCTCTCCCTGGAAAATTATCAGTGCCCTGCAGCTGCCAGGGGCTGCCCTGCTCTGCTCCCTGTGACAGGGCAGCCAGGAAATGCTTCTGGTGGTACAGGTCCCCTTTCCAGGGATAAATCAGGATTGGAGTCTGGCGTGGTCACACTTGCAAAGTGCCTTTACTAATGGACATGGATTTTCAGGTGGAGCAGTGGGGGGTGACAGCCTGACTTGGGGATGGGGGGTGTTTTGCCTGCTTGTTTATTTCTAATTAAATAGAAATCCCATCTGTAATGGGATTATGGTATTTGCCAAGCGTGCCTGGGGGCTTTTAAAGCATTGACTTTCTGACATCACTGAAAATGGGAAACGGGATGCTGGCTTATTGTGGTGCATGGAAAATGTCTGAGTAATTGAGTTTTTAATGTACCGGGCTTGTTGTTGTTAATTAGCTGGGATAGATGGTGGATATGGGCGGGGTGTGTAGGAAGAAATTCCTCCCTGTGAGGGTGGGGAGGCCCTGGCACAGGTTGCCCAGAGAAGCTGTGGCTGCCCCTGGATCCCTGGAAGTGTCCAAGGCCAGGTTGGACAGGGCTTGGAGCAACCTGGGCTGGTGGAAGGTGTCCCTGCCTGTGGCAGGGGGTGGGATGAGAGGAACTTTAAGGTCCCTTCAAAGCCAGGCCATTTTATTATTCTATGTATAGGAAGGAAGAGAGAGAGAGGGGAAGAGAATGAAAGAGAAGACCAGAGAGAGAGAAAAAATAGGAATGGAAGTACAGGAAAGGAAGACAAAGCAGGGAGAAATGCCTTGTGCATTCCCTTGCATGCTGGAGGCCTGGGCAGAGGGAGGGAACCCCTCAGCCAGCAGTGCAGTGCCTGACAAGGAGCCTCCCAAACAACGCTCTTTGATCCCCAGCGAGGCAACAGATCTGAGGGCTCAGCTGACCTCACCCGACCTGGTGATGCAGCTGCTTTTCTAAAGCCCCGAGCTCAGGGATCAAAGGAGACACCACCCATGCCAAGTGCTCTCGAAGGACGGGCAGGGCCGGGCTGTTGCTGCAGAGAGGTGACACGTTGTGAGTGCCCTGGTAAGCGGGTGTCACTCTGGTTCAGCAAGGATCAGGATCAGGTGGGTTTAGGCAGGTGCTTGAAGGACGTGTCACGCTCAGGAAGGTGCTGGGAGGTGCATCTGGGTGGTCCTGCACTGTCTGTATTCTGGCAAATCAACTCCACGTCACAAGGACGAATCCTCGTGTGTAAAACAGCCGCTCCTTCGGCCTCCTGGCACCCAAACCCCAAAAGGATTTGCCAGTCCTGTAAAACATCCCAGTGGGGCTTATAACCATGTCATTCCCCTGGGCAAACAGAAACGTGGAGATCTGACTTGATTCCAAGAGGTGTAGTTTGACCACGTGCTCCAAGGCAGCTGTTCTGCAGAGAAGGAATTGAGCCTGGTGGAGGGAATCACAGACCAAGGGCTTTATTTGAAAAAGTGTGATATATCCGCTCTGCTCAGCATTAGTAAGACCTTAACTGGAGTCCTGGTCCAGCTTTGGATGCTGCATTTCAGGAAAGACATGGGCTGCTTGGGGAGCACTGGGAGGGAAGCAGTGAGGGTGGTCAGAGATCTGAGAAATACAGGGAAAGACTGAAACAACCCCAGTTCTCTCAGATTAAAAGGAACTGAAGGAAGGAGGGTGGGACATAAATCTGAAGGCTTTAAAAAGTGCTGCAAAAAAGAAAGAGTATGTCCTCTGTGTACACAGAGGACAAGACAGGAAAGAAAAAGGCTCTAAGGAGATTTGGGTTGATTTTGGAAAAACTCTTCTAGCAGTAGATGTTGTTAAGTCTTGAGGAAAAAAAACCAAATTGCACAGGGAGCCCATGGAATACCACGAGAGGATTTCAAGACTAAGTTTGACAAACAACTGGAAGCAAACAACTGGAAGTGACAGAACTGACCCTGTGGGTCACAGGGTAGATCTCTTTAGGGTCCTGGTTCTTTGCTCTTTGACCTACTTTTAATTCTGTCGAGACAACTTTGGGTTTTGATCCTGACCTTCAGGAGGGCCTTTTTAGAATTAACCTTCCTTCTTGTCCTGTGTTTGTTTGTGCATGAGTTTCCAAGGGATTAAAGGTTGGCTGAGGGACATGTTACCCCACATTTCCTTTCATCTTGTTTTTTTAAAGACAGCAGTGCATTTGCTCAACACACTGCAGATCAAATCCTGCTTTACAAGTTTAGGTAAACAGTCCATATCCCTGAAAGGACACTACACACATTGGGCTGGATTGGAGAGGCCGTGGAGTGATCTCTGTAAAATAAGGGAACGGTTCAGAAAGGTCCTGGATGGGACTGAGGTGAGTCCAAGCCTGCAGGAATGTTGTAACTGCATAGTGGTTGTACACACTGCTGGGGCAAAGCGAGCAAATCTTGGGCTGGTTTCCGTCCTGCTGTAAATATTGAAAAGGAAATATGAGTGTTTACATGTTCTGGGAGTGGATCTGGCACTTTCCAGAGTGCAATCTCCATTCAGACCGAAAACAAATGCCAGGGAGGAGGGGCAGGGTTTAGCTGTCCTCCTGACTGTGGAACAAGTGACCTTTGCAGAGGACAGGTCCCTGCCTGCCGTGTTTCCCCAGGCACGTGTCCCACTCCATGGGGGTTGTCTGCTCAGCTCTGTGTCAACAAGACCCAACCATTGCTCCCTGGAAAGCTGCCAGCAGGGCCTTCACCCAGGCAGGGCAGCAACTCCTGCCTGGCAACTCCTGCCTTCTCTTTCCAAACCGATTCTCACGAGCTTGCTCATTTTGTGGCCAGGTTGACATCAGGATGTGGGTCACTCAAACAAACTGATTTCAGGTGGTTGAAAACATCAACACAATATTAGCACAGGGAGTAGGTGAGGGGTGAGGCTGAGGGAACACTCTGTGCAGCCTTGAGGAGGGGCCCAGGATACACCATTCCCACAGTGACTCCCCATGACTATTTGTGCTCTGTATCTATTGTACACAAAACAGGGGGTGGGAGTAGCACAGTTCAATTAGCACTGAAGGAGATCCAGTTTTATTTAGCACTCTGGATTTTTCCCATTTATCAGATGTTCAGGACACTTTGGAAGTAGCTAACAACAAACTGGCTAAAGACATGGAAATGCAAGATTTCCATCCATCTCTCTACCTAGCTGTGGAATAACTTCTATAAAATAAAATTAACTGGCTAGTGGTTCAGAGAAGTCCTTCCAATAAACAAAAGGAATCATATTTCTGCTTAGTCTGCATTCAAGACAGAAATATTCCACCTGGGATAATCTATAACAGCCGTGGAAGGAGCAAACTTCTGATTTACTCTGAGGATCTGTGCTCATATTTCCCCTTGCATTTGTGTAGCTCCATTTATGCTTATTCACTTGATTTAAGAACACTGCTATAACATGGAGGTGTTTTATGGGGTTTATTATACGTTTTTTGTATGCCTGGCTCCTTCTTCCTGAAGTACAACCACCTCAGGCCAACCCAGGCAGCCTTTCCCCCCTGAGGTGTGTGGGGACTGCTCGCTTCTGGCTTCCAGGCTAACAAAAAGAAGCAATTTCCAAATGGAAAATTCATGGAAACCTCCTGCTGCTCCTGGCCTGGGAGATGGTGCTGTGTGTCCCTGCTGCCTGCCATGTCCTCTGCCTGCCCCCCTTCCCTCCCCTCCTGCAGCCAAACTGCCTTTCCTTGGTGTGTCCCACTCCTCAGGATGGCAGGCAGCGAGGTGGCCCCTCCGCCAACCTGTTTATGTGTCTCACATGCACATCAGTGAATCCACCAGCACAGACAAAGCAATTCCCTGGGCTCAAAGATTCCAGCTGCTGCCAGATGCCTGAAGAGCCAAGGAGCATTTTAGTGCCTGTTGCTCTGTAGTGGAGGTGTTCCAGTCCCTGTTTTTGGGGAGCCAGAGCTGACTGTGGGTACATAAGTCTGTGGAAAGCTCTTGGACAAGAAGCCTGTGTTCAGCCATGCCTGAAAGTGCTCTGGGGAGAAGCTGTGACTGGGTTCAGCCTGGTAGAAAACTCCTGTAAGGCACAGGCAGAGCTGCTGCTCCAGAGGGGTCTGGGCCAGGCTCAGCCAGAACAGGCTCTCACCGTGAGTGCTCAGGGGCATTTTAGTCTGACCAACTGCTGGCAGCATATTTGGGATGGAAACACTGCCATGGCTCACTGGGCCTGATCTGGAGTGACCTTCAACATGTAAACCAAGCCTGGATTGTACTTTGAATGCTCCAAAGGAGGTCACCAACACTGCAGTGGATTAAAAATTGACTTTTGTCAAAGGCATGACACATTATATGGAGCCACATAGGCAGACAGGCAAAGTGCACGAGGCTTCCAGGCTGCTGGAATGCAGCAATATTTGTTGGGCTAAAGGAAAGCAACTCAGAAAACTTTTTTTTTCCATGAAGGGAAGTGAACTGTTGCAAAAATACAAATTTAATTAGTTATATAAAGACATTCGTTTTACTACATAAGTACAAATCTAAAGGAAACTAAGGCTTACAGAGGAAATCCCTTAATTTGCAGAGGGAGCCTCTAACATGATGCTGGTTTTAGCTGTTATGGAAATACTTTGGGTAGTAAATCCATGTTAACATCACCTGTGGAAAGATTTTCTTCACTGCTTCCCTTTCTGAGACACCTGCTTTAAAACACTGCATTTGTACTAAAAGGGTGGAATAAACTTGGATGTAGATCTGAAGTCAATGTGAAACCCCCCGTGGACTTAAATCCCCTGTGGAGCCCTATCTCAGCTTTTTAGGATTTTTATCTGTTCCTAAAGAGCTTGATAAAGGGAGCAAGGCCAACACAGGGCACCCTGATCAGACCCTTTCCTGTTTTTAAAAAGTAAATGGAAAGAAACAGGGATGTGGGGGAGTTTTAGATCTGACCACATTAATGTCTTCTCAGAGGAAGAACAAATATTCAGAGCTCAGACAAATGTTTGCAGATTTATTTTAGTGGCCTAAATGAAACTCAAATTCCAAACAACCAGCCCTAATTTATTATATTCATATAGCACAGCAAAGGCTTTTTCTCACATCAAATGTTTTCTTTGTTGTATTGATATAAATGACAGTGTTGGTCCCAGAAGGAAAATATTTCTGGAGTCTGCTGGTTTCTTTTGGAACAGTGAACTGCAGTCTCTCAGGGCTTTACTCTGCTGATAAGCCAGGCTGGTTCTGGGGAGAAGTTATTACTTCAGCTGAAGCACAAGTCCAGAAAAACAGTCTATGAAGAGTTTCTCTGAACTGATGTAAGTTGAATTTAAACACTACTGCTGAGGGAGGGAGGGAAAGAACATTGTGATCCACTGTCCATCCACCACACTGAGCTGAAAGGACATAAACAGCACAGATTCTGGGGACATTTGTTGTCCTGCTCCTCTCCCCTCCTCCTGCAGTAAGAGTTGGCAGTTTTCAGAGAAACTCAAACTTCAAAGATGCTGCTGCTGATCTCTTCTGTGAGAGCTTTTCACTTGGAATTGCATTATCCTAACTAGAAATACAAGCAACTCAAACTGGAAAGAAATAATTTCATATTTAAAGCCTTGGGGGTTCATGAAATGATTGGGTTTGTCCTGGTAAGACCTTTCTGGTTTGCTGTTGATGATTTATTTTGTTATGGATTGCAGCGTTAATAATTCGCAGGGTTACCTGGCAAATGGAATAGATGGTTCAATTGAACATTTTAGGAAAACACCAAAACAAATCAACATGAGAGACTTTGATACACAAGGTCACTGCCCAGGGAGTGGTGGAGTTGCCATCCCTGGGAGTGTTCAAAAAACATGTGGATGTGGCACCTGAGGACACGGTGTAGTGGTGACCATGATGGTGGTGCTGGGCTCGTGGTTGGACTTGATCTGAAAGGTCTTTTTCCACCTTAACAACCCTATAATTCTATGATCCTCTAAAAAATGAAATCAAATCCCACGTAGATTGGAAGTGAAACTCCTGAATACTCATTTTTCACTTTTTTGCAGCCTTATTCTGTGGCATTGATCGAATTTCCCAAGGGACTGTGTTCATTTTAGGGTTGACAGTGTAAATATATGTCTTGATTTCCGGTCTTATCACTAAAATCCACCTGGAATTTCTTCCCCCCACACTGCCCCCAAAACCATTAAAAAGCCCTGGATTTTCGTGTACATCTCCCTCACTCTGGCACCTACATCCCAGTTTTACTGCTAACCCCAATGTTGCACTGCTCACCACTCACAAATGGGGAGGTTGTGGGTATGTGAAACTCTGATGTACAATCTAAGCTGTGTTTAGCAAGTGGCTCTTTTCGGAAAAAAAATCAATCAAAATCAGGATCTGAGCATCACAACACAATGACAACCAGCTATGGCATCAAGCTATGGATCCCATCTGGTTGGAGGACAAGTAAACACAAATCCCACTTTTGTTGTGCCTTTTTCATGCTGCATAATGAAAATTATAGAAGCTAATGACCTTCTAAATATCCTGCTATATAACTCAATAAAATAGTGTAAGATTGGAGCGAGGCTAAAAATTCAGTCCAGAAGGATGAATCTCATCTGTGACTTTGCTGTGGTGGATTACAATATATGCCATTTTTTACTAGAGAGTCAGGATAGGATTGAAATGAAATGAGAAAAGGAGGTTTTTTTGTCATTTATATATTAAAAGCTTTCAAGCCTTGTGACAGTTGAGTTCTTGCATTTATGATGAGATCATTTGGCACTGCAATCTTGTATCAAGCAGCTCAAGGGAAACGGCACCATACTGGCATTGCTTGAATGAAGTGAGAGACTGAGGCTGTATCAGCACCTATTCTACTGATATATTTATATATCAGCATATGAACTCGGACCCTTTGTAGTGGTGACCTAAAACCAGAATTAACCCCAGCCCAGCACAAGCTATTCTTGCAACAGCATTACCTTATGGGGCCGAATTAAGCCTCAGGTTCCAATCCCTGTGACTGCAAGAAAATAACTACAAACCAATACAAACCCAATAGAGAGCCCAGAGAAAACTGAATTTATTGGTGGCGTTTCAGTTGAAAGAGTACTTTACAAAGGGCAAAATAATTAAGATAATTGTGGAGACCTCGGAGGACTTTTTCTGGACTAATGTTCAGCCCTAATTCCTGCAAGCCCTTGGCCACGTAAATAATCCACACAGGGAGCGTCACCTGACGTCAGGAAATGATTTGCAGGGAAAGGATTACTCACATGACTAAGGGTTTGCACATTTACTTTAATTAGGCTCTCTAATTTATTTTTTTTTTTTAGTTTTCAAATATTAGGAGTAACTTTCTCGGTTACCACACCCATTTTGTTCACAATAGCAGGTTAAATCCATCTTTATATGGATTTATTATATCATTCACCAATATGTATACATTTATCCAAATTTATGGTGTGTTTTAATTCTGTGTGATTATAACAGCTATTAACACCATTATAGAAAACCACACAGTCAGAGGGACAACTGTAAAAGGCCCCAGGTGCTCTCAAAATCCTGGATGTAGCAAAACTAATCTTTTGTTGAACAAAAGTTTATTTATACTTTGTTTATACTTCCCCCCCCCCCCAACTAATTGCAGTTCATCCATATAAAATCAAGAGAGCTCAAGTGTGACTGGACAGAACAGATGAGAGTGATCTCATATTGATATCTAAGATCCACTAATAAGGAAGAGGAAATTACAAAGTGGACCAATTTTGGTATTATTTTTAAATCAGGAACCAGAGAAAGCCTTGCTGAAGTTTGCAACATAACTCTTGAGTGGCCTTGTTTCTGGGAATTCCTTATCCCCGTGGGCAGCTGGGCTGGTAACACTGAGCTGGGAACAGCACGAGCTGATTTGGGATGTTTCTCTGGCTGGTAACAGTAATTCTGGCTGGGAAAAAGGGGCCTGATGCTTCCTTATAACTTGTGGGAAACAGGCTCCAAGCAGGAGAAGGTGAATATGAAATATCTGGGTTCTTTAAGGGTATTTGGTTGCTGTGCACACAATAAAACATGAAGAACTGGTTCTAAAGGATGTTCTGAGACAGAACACACATGTCACTGAAGGAGCTGCATCCTTAAAGACAAAAGAAAACAAGCCCACAAACAGACAGACTCAGAAGTACCTGGGGAAACACAAATGTCTGGAGTGACTCAGGTATGTGGGCACCTTGAAGGCACCAAAATCAACCTGCAGCACTGGCAGGATGGGTGAAAGGAGAAGAAATTGTTCTTTATTCAGAGACCAGCAAACCAGTCAGTGACTTTACCTTTGGCACTTCAAGACTGCACCACATAAAAATGCCGCAGGGGAGAGCAGCCTTTGGAAATAACCCCTGAAATGTGGCTGTTCCAAAGCACAGCCATCCCCACTGGAGCAGTGTGACCACAGGAACCTTGTGCCTTACCCTGAGTTCCGTCAGACTGAAACCCCTGAGACCCTCCAGGACCTGTCACCAGTCTGAGGACGATCCTGGTGTCAGCTCATGGGTCATTTTTATCTTTGTTCAATAACCTCCTCCTTGCCTTTTACTAATTGTCCATCAGAAGTCTGGTTTGGCCTGCCTGGGTGTTTTATTTTTGGTCTGTGTTTTACCTTCAACCTGCCAGAGTTTGCAGTGCTTCCTGCTGTCTTTATTTGACCCAATATTTGTGGTCTTTCCAAACACGTGAGGTGGGAAGTGTGCAAAGAGGAATTTCTGTTGATTTTCTTTCCTCCTTATCTTGGTTTAACCTTTCTGTGTAGTGGAGACCACAAAGGGAAAGAAAGGTTCATTGAAGCCTTCCTAGTTTTCTTTTCAAACAACCTGTAGGACATCAAATATGCTGTGAAGCCCTTTGGAAGCAGAAATTTGGTCAATGAGTAGGGATTTGTTTTTTCCTCAGTTTTCTGCTCCCGTAGAAAAGCTTGCACTGGATTCCACCATGGGTTTTACGTTTGGGATGTTTTTCCCAGCTGAACCTTAGCTCAAATAAAAATAACAGCTGTTTCTTCTTGGAAACAGGTTCAGCTCCTAGAAAATTAACAAACCAAACCAAACCAATCCTTGGAGCAGGGATCTTCCTCACTGGAGGAAAGCCAGGTCAGGTGAGGGAGGTTCACTGCTCTGCACCAGCATCCAGCACTCTGCGCCACTCGGTTGTAGCTTTGCCGTCATGTTCCACTTTCCACGGCTGTTCTTACTGATCCCAGTTGTTCACTGGCGTCACTTGCTGCCATTCCCTTCCTCTGTTCAGGTAACTCTGCATATGAGGAGGAGGATTAGTGTTTTTCCAGGCTTTGTTGGCGGCGGGGCTTTGAACTTCCATCGCATTCCGAGCGCAGTGAAGGGCTCAGGGGGTTGTGCCGGAGCCCATCCGTGCTGCTGTCGGTGATGGCTCCGTGTTTGAATACACACCATTAAGTGGTTTGTTAGCCCTAAAAAAAAGCCAATGTCTTTGCCAAGCATTGTGATGCAAGCTGTTGTGTGTGCCCAGTCATCCTTATGCTGGAAAAACCTCGGGAGTGTCGTGGAAACAAGGCAGAGTTGCCGTGTATCAGCAACCAGAATCTGCTGCTGCCTCTCTCCTCAAGAGCCCCTGGGAAGGGCTGCTCTCAGTGCTCCTGCCTCGGGCCTGCTCAGGGGAAGAGACACTTGGCCAGAGTGGTTCATCTGCTGCTCCCCGGGTGTCCATGGGGATCCCACTGGTTCCTGTGTTGGGCTGCTCGGTGACTCCTGCCCGGGGCAGCTCCCCCGTGGACTGGAGCTCCCCTGAGTGCTGGCTGGGACCACTGCCCTGCCCAGCCTCTGGGAGCCAGGGGACCTTCAGGTTCCCAGCTGGCAGGCACCTCCCTGCCCTCTGACCAGGAATGCTGGCTCCAGGAATTGCAATGCCTCCTGCAACCCTCCCGGGAGAAGCCACTGCTGTGTCTTCTCACAGGATGGTTTGGGCTGGGAAGGACCTTAAAGCCCATCCAGTCCCACCCCTGCCATGGGCAGGACACCTTCCCTATCCCAGGTTGCTCCAGCCCGTCCAGCCTGGCCTCCTGCAGGGAGGACCATCCCAGGAGGTGCCTGTGCTGTGCTGTGCCCTCACTGTGCCCTCTCAGGCTGCCTTTGCTCCTCACACAGCCCGGGATCAGCAGAGCCTGGGCTGTGCCTGGACCTTCACCTTTCCAGGGCTCGATAACAGAGCTCAACCACTGCTAAGAGATTGCAAGTTGTACCAATGCCTGCCTCAGGTATTTACCTTGCTGAAGATAACCAGAGGTTATTACCTGGACTTGCTGTCTCGATTCTTCTGCAGAAAGAGGGTGCAAGTTGAGCAAGATAATGCAGAATATTGCACTGAGAATTTGATTTACAGTAATGGTTTTCTTTTTAACCCACTTAGATAGAATTGGGTGCTAATGCAGCACAGGCAGGAAGTTTGTTTCCATTTTTGTCTTTTCAGAATCTTTCTCACTGCACTGCAATGGAAGTTATTTGTTTTCAAAACCAAAGTAACAACACGCATTTATCAGTTGACCTTGAACTTCTTTTTTAATGAATAATAAAAGTCAATACTGGCTCTTGATAATCTGTAAAAGACAGTAAAAAATAAAAGAGAAAGGTTAAGTAAGGAAGGCACATAAAATCAGGTAATAATCATTAAAGAATTGTGTTGTTACTGTTTATACTATTACTGGGAGCTAAACAAAGTTAATATTGCCTTTCAGAATTTAGTCTTGGGGGGGGTTTCTTAACTAGAGTGAAGGACAAAGATAAGCACAATGGAAAAAAGTCATACCAAGGCCAGAGCTTTAGGGCAGTGTAAAAGCAGGAGTTCAGTGGGGTGGTGAACAGCGTGTGCTGAGAGGTGGGAGAGGGCTTGTGCCAGTGGAGAAATAGAAAACACGGAAACATTGTCCGAATTGTTTTCTTTCTAACCCCGCTGCCCATCTCGTGCTTCCTTTCCATAACCCAGGTCTGACCGGTTCATTGCTGCACGCGGGGGGTGCCCGTGGCTCTGTTTGCGTGGTCCTGCATTAGAATTGTCAAGGGCACCTCCAGCACCGCCCCGGGACCGGCTCGGGCTGATGCTGCAAACCAGAGACACGCACGCTGGCAGTTCCACTTGGAAAGGGAATTTGTAAACTTCCCTCTTGGCTAAGTCGGAGCAATTAACTCTGAATTTGCATTCGGCAACATTCCTTACAAGTTCCTTATCAAATCAGGGAGCGAGGGACTTGGAACCAAACTTACTTCAGTTAATTAATTTCGCCTAGAAAGCTGATATGTAAAGCAAGCTTATCAAACCCCAAAAATATATTTAAAAAGAAAACTTCAAGAAGACTCTGACCCAGGCACAGAGCAAAGGGGAGCTCATTCGCTGGATGAGGGTGCAGGAGGTGTTTCACCGGGGGGGTGCAGGACCTTTGCAGAGCCCCCGTGCTCTGCAGCGAGACACGGCAGAGCAACCCCCGATTTCTGGGTGCGTGTGCTCTGCACTCCCTCTTCTGGATAATCTGGGAGTGGTTCTGGGGCTGCACTTCCCTCCCTGCTCAGCTGAGCCTACAAACTCCCCAGGGCTGGAATGCTCCGTGCTGGGGCTGGAGTGTGCTTGCCCCAGATAGGAGCAGGCAAGGACAGCACCCTGTGAGGGTCTGTGAGCTCCCGTGTGCTCTGAGCCAGCCCCGGGCACGTGGGGTGGCACCATGTCCTTGGAGGGTTATATCTCTCAGGGGTGATGGGAACACAGAGGGCACCTGACCAGGGCTGGGCAGGTGCTGCCAGAACCAGCATTTTAGTGCTGACCACAGCAAAACCTGGAAATCTGGATCCAAGTGCAGTCTCTGGCCTCTTCCATTGTAATGCTTCCCACTGAAATGATGCTTTGAATTCCCGAGATGCCAGGCATCCAAATCTTTGATCCCAGCCTGAGCTCTGCAGCTCAGCCCCATCCTATGGATGTGTGATCTCCATTTAGGACAGCAGCTGTGGGGCTCTGACCCATCCCCACCTCGGCCACAGGCTGACCCTGGCCATGTCATCTGCTCTCTCCTTCTGTGAAACAAGGCTGACCACATTTCTGAAACCCTGAGAGGAAAATGAAGCCACAGAAAATCACTGAATCCCAGAATGGTTTGGGTGGGAAGGGACCTTAAAGCCCATCTCATCCCACCCCCTGCCATGGGCAGGGACACCTTCCACTATTCCAGGTTGCTCCAAGCCCCATCCAACCTGGCCTTGGACACTTCCAGGGATGGGGCAACATACTTGAGGTATTTGATATCTGGCATTATGAGCCTTAAACAGTCTTGTCAGACAGAGAAACAAAACTTTCTAAATGAAATGTTTTTCTCCATGCCCTCAGTTTATCTGGAGCTGACTGTTCACTTTGGGTAGGGAGGGGCTCCACAGTGTCCCTTCTTGTCCCCTCTGTGCTGTCGCCCCTCTCCCTCCAGCCTCCACAACTAAGCAAAAGCCCCAGCTCTCCATCCCTTCCCTGTTCTCCACCTGGAGCACACTGATAAGAGTTGCCTAATTAATTCCATACACCCCCTCCAGGTATTTTGGATCCTTCCCCACACATCCCCAACACCTTTAGCCTCCTCCGCTCTCAGACCTCCACAAATCTTTAGTCTTCAATGAAGAAAACAGAATTTTGGGGTAATCTGTTGTTTGGTCCCTCCCTTCCCACACCTCTTGTGGGGTTACCAATGTATTGAGGCTTTTGTACCTTATATACCCCCAAACCAGCAAACCCATTGATAACACTCTGTTTTCCAAGTGTAATCAAAGCCTGGGAGTCCTCCCGGGGCCGTGGAATGTCCCTGCTCAGCGCTGTGCTGCTGACAGGAGGGAATGCTTCCACTGGAACCCCAGGAGATTTACAGGAATAAAGTAAAGCTTTGCTCGAGGTTTTCAAAAGCCCAAACTCTGCCTGTGCATCCATTATACATGACAGAGCGATTATACCACCAAAAAAACCCCCAGATATCCAATCTTTTGTCTTTTGGCTGCAGGCAGTTGAGCTCTGTCTGGTTGAGTGCACGTTGTGTGTTCTTCCTTTGGCTGCACAAAGGGCTGTGGGGTGGTGATGGAAGGGGCAGGGGCTGGAATCACATCAGACTGTTTTCCCTCTGTGTTTGGACAATGCAAGGACAGGCTCTGCACACACAGGAATCTCTGGGGATCATCACTTGCTGCAGGCAAACTCAGCCCTCCATTGTCCTGATGCAAAATTAGAAATATTGGTTCGTAATGCGTTGAAAGGTTTCTGTGCATCCCAAAAAAAGGATGGGATCATTTAACACGTGGACCTGGGGGTTTATTGAGGTGTGTGGATGTCTTGCCCCTACAGTAAGTGAAGGACAAGTGTTACATGTGCCAGTGGTGACAGCAATTGGAATCTTTTCCAGCAGAGAGCTGGTTTTGTTCCAGATTTAACAACATCTCTTGCTTATGTTGTTGCCTTCTATTAAAGGGTTTTGAAACACCCTATAGCACTCCCTTTTTCTCTTGAGCTAGATTTACTCTGAGCACAGGTAACATAAGGGAGGGAGAAGAATGGGAGGAGAAGTGAGAGAAAAAGGAGAAGTGAAGGAGAAAAGAGGAGCTGGTGTCAGCGCAGTGGGGGCTGTGTGCTGCAAACCCCCCAGGGCGTGGCCATGGCTGCACAGATAACACACTGTGCTCCTTTCTCCCTACCTGCTTTGGTACCTGAAATTATTGTTTCTGTTTTTTCTCTTCTCCCCTCCCTGCTCACCCCCAAGGATTTCTGTTTCCTTGGCTGGGCTCTGCCCCCTTTGTGCTGAGGAACAGCTGCCTTGGCTCAGCCCCATTACTGGGGTGAACATACCTGGGATGCAGCCTTTCTCCAGTGACACCAGCTGGAGGTTCACTCCTGCCACTGGGAGCACCACATCTAGATCTCTTCAGGCTCTCAGCAGCTGCTTTTTGCAGTTTGGGACGCTCAGCTCGTTAAAAAGGGCGTTTCCTGCTCCCTAACACGGGGGTGAGCAGTGGGTTCCATCCCCTCAGCTCTCAGGAGGTGAAGAGCTGCCTCAGTGACCTCTCCTGACACCCAAACAGCTGGGAGGGGAGAAACAAAGCCTGTGCTGAGGAAGGAGGAGGAAGTTCAGGCTGTTTATGTGTGGTTATGGTTTCCGGTGTTTCTTCCTATTTTGTGTTGTTCCTGGTTTTTGTTGTTTGGTTTTTTTTCCCAAGTTGCAGAAAGATTTCACAGGGCTGGAAATAACATCCACTGCATATACTGACAAATCTTGTTAACTTGGTTTCTAGCAATTCAGGGCTGTGGTAGCATTTTTCTGAAATCTGGGCTTCTCTAAGAGGTCTCTAAGAGCCCCAAGACCTGCTACAGAGTACGAGCAGAACAGAATTGTACAGAATATAAGATGTTTTGGTTGCCTGAGTGGATAATTTCAGTGCCAGACAGGTAAAGGCTGGTTTCAAATCGAATTTTTTTCTCTGTTAATTAGCAGATGAATCCACTGACTTGGGTCAGCTTTGAGGGCAGGAATAGGGATAAGTGGGCACATGCCTTTTTTTGCAGCTTAGAATTTAAATTGGCTTAAGCCATTTCTAATTACCACACCTGTCCTCACTTTCACTCTTTTTAAAAGAATGCCCATAGGAAAATGTCTTCTGCAGGTGCAAGCACAAAGCCTAACTCAGAAACCAGTCTGGGTTCATTCCCTACGGGAAGGACAAGGACTTCTGCAGCCCATTGCTGAGCGTGAACAGGTTCCGGCTGCTCAGTGAACATCAATTTAAGTCCTGTGTCTTTTTAGGTTGTTATTTTCAAGCTCAAGTCCTCAACAATGCAACAATAATTTCCTTCAATGAAAGCAGAGGTGAAAAGCAGCAGTGAAAAGCAAGGAAGGCTGGAGCAGCTGGTGCAGTAGTAACACCGGAGTGTTGTAAAGCTGCTTGTAGGGGGTGAGGAGGAGGGTGTTGTGACACCAGGGGAAGAGACAGACTCTGGTGACACACGAGAGCCTGGTGTGTCACAGCCAGCACTGCTGAGCCCTGCCAGGGCTGCAACCTCCTGTCCTTGCCCAGGCTTTGCGCTCCACTGCAGTCTGGCTGGAGAAAGGAGTTTGATGCAGAGCTCAGCACTCAGTGAAAACCTGAACGCTTCTACAGAACAATAACTGCAACCCTGCAGTGAAACACAGACACCTCGGCAGCTGCACTGGGGTCCTCCCACCTGCCCCGGGCCTTGGCTGGAGGAATTCCCTCTGTTCTGCCACTGTCCCACGAGCAAAGGCTGAGTGAGGAGGGCTCTGAGCCCTCGTGTGCTGGCAGATGGCAGTGGGACGAGCACAGGAGGCAGTTGGCAAATGTGCCTTTCTGGTGGCCTGAAGCCCTTCTCCCTCCCCCAGGGAGTGATGTGTCTCCAAGGCATTTGCTTGGGTATCAGTTACAGTAAGGAATATCCCAGAGGTCTGATTCTCTTCTTTTAGTGACCTAACAACAGATGAGGAGGTTTGTTCAGCAACTCAGGAGGATTTCAGTAGCCCAGTGCTCATTGTAAAGCCTCCCAAGAGAGTGGGAGGAGGCAGCCTGAGTCAGAGCTGTGCCAGGTGACCGAGGTGACCCTGTCCAGTGTTCACAGAACCACAGAGAGGTTGGGCTTGGAGGGGACTTTACAGATCCCCTCATTCCAACCCCCTGCCACGGGCAGGGACACCTTCCCCTTGAGATATGTATGTTTTCTGCCCAGGGGAAATTAGTCCTGTTTTTCATGTTTTAGGGTATCATTGTATCATTTTCTTTAGGTGAAACAGAGACATGCCTGGATATGTATTTTCGGTGGAATTGGTATCTCACTTTGGTTTAGGAGAGAACTAAACCCATGGCTCATGCCCTTCTGTCCCTGTGCTTGCAGCGTTGGTTGGGTGCCACAGACTGTGCAACTAAACCACAGAACATCTTTGGATACCAAGTCAGTAACCTGGAGCATTCCAGAGCGTTCCTGTGCTCTCTAAAATGAATCTCCAGGCTCTGAGGACCATTTCTGTAGCACTGATTGTTTTTGTGTTACATGTACATGCTCTGAAACAGCCCCTGCCTCTGGTCCTGGAGCTCCACAGCAACCTGTGCTCCTTTGGAGGTGGGGAATTGCCCCCGGAGGGCTGTGGAATTGTACTGGTGCTGGTGCAAGTCATGGCTGAAAGCGCTGGCAGGAGCAGGGCTGTAACTCTTACAACTATGCAATGGCCAGACTGTTATTTTTCCCTGAGGATCATCTAGAAGAAATGTTTGTGCTGGCTTTGAAATGTTTCTGTGCAGTCCCAAAGAACCGACCTCCTAAAAACAGAGCGGGAATATGCCAACACCTCCCTGAAAAGGGCCATTCCCCAGGCATGTGCTCATCCCAGCCAGTGTGCCTGAACACTCACAAATAATAAAGAAAGGGAGCCACATGTCTGGTTGAATCACAGGGCAATTAGGAGCCTTGAATGAAGGTTTGCAGATGCTGGCTTTGCGATTTATGGTTTCCACATTCCTGTTCCTACACTTTATAAGGACTAACGGACAGTATGAAGCCTGTCAGCATATCCTGGTTGCCCTAATATCCTTACTTTTAAGAGTTCTATTTTGAGTAAGTGTTTAAATAGCTGAGGAGATGAATTTCATGCCTTCTTGCTGAATCAGCAAAGCCTTCAAATCTCCTGTTGCTTTTCTCCTCAGTTATTTATAGCTCAGGTTGTCTCCTCCCCAACACTTCACTCTTGGATCCTGTAAATCCAGCTCAGAGTCAGGCAAGACAAAGGAGTCACGATGGCATGAGGAGGAAAGGAGTGGAGAGTGTAGGGCAGGGTCTGCCTCTGCCTTTAGAACTATTCCTGGCAGCAGGATCAGCAGTCCAAGCCTAAGTCTTTCCTTTTTCTTTTCCATGCCACCTCCCTCATCCCGCCTTGTGGTGGAAACAGCCATTCCACAGACAAGGAATACCAAAATCCAGGTCTTCTTATACTTCTGGGGTGGAAAGAAGTCTTCCAGCCAAGGGTGTGAAGCACAAAGAATGCAGGCAGGTCTGGCAGTGAGGCTCCAAACCCACAGGGGTGTAGGGTGGGCACAGGAGCTCTGCCCCTGGAGATCAAATCCAGCTGGGCTGCGTTTGCAAACTGTTCACTTCATTTTGCATATTCTCACCTGGTGCTTCTGACAAAGCACAGGGCAGCTCATTTGTGGGTGTAGGAGCTTTGTTTGTGTGTCTCTGAGCTCTTGGTACCTGCAAATGGAGGTTCACTTCCAGATTTGATGTTTGCTCAGCTACTCATGGTGTTGTTCCCTATCCCAGTGTTTAACATACTCGCAGGGTGATCCAGCAATAGGCAAATATTTTACCTTAAAACACTAAACTACCAATTTAAAAATAGAAACCCACCAGTTGCTGGGGTTTAGTCACTGCAATTTCCCATCTGTTGTCAGTTGTAATTGCAGGGCACACGAGGCTGGATTGGCAGGGGCAAAAAAAGCTGCTTGTTCTGTGTCTTCTGTAGCAGAGCTGAGAAGCCAAGTTGCCTTTGTGTGTGGCATTGGTGATCACACGGCTCTGGGGCAGTGCCAGGAGTCCTCCTGGCTGGCACAGAGCATTCCAAGGAGCTCTGTGGGATGGAGCTCCATGGAATCTCCCCCTTGCAGGAGCTGTGCACACAACCAGTGGTGCCCCCAGCTACTCACACACCCCAACAGACGGATCTCTTTCTTAATGAGCTGCTTTGAAATGCAAATATATTTACATTTAAACAAAACAGAGCCCAAATATCCCCCCAGCAAAGCCCGGGTAAGCTCATCTACCGAGTAAAACACTTCGTGTTTAAGGATGAGGTGGCTTGTTCCTAACTGTGGGTGTCTGCAGAGGGTTTGTTTGTTTAAGGAGGGTAATTAGCTCTTCAAATAGCGCACCATGAACTCGTACAACACCCCCTGCGCTCCTCTGGGGTTATCCGTGTTCCTTACAGTTTGTTCCAGTGTCACATCACACGGGGGGGTCGGTCCCGCTGAGTTTCTCTAATCCCAGGTATCAGTAACAGGGGGTTTTCCCTGCCCAGCCCCTGCCCGGCTCTGCTGCCCCGCGGGGGGAGCCGAACCAGCGGGTTTGACACGTCTGATCTCGGGAGGGACATCAACAGGCCTTGGGGGCAATGACTGAGGGAACGTTTTCCACTCCTTCCCTTCACAGTTTAGCATATCTGAGAGACTGGTGACACACCAAAGTATGCGGGGATGTGACAGCCCCGACAGATTTTCCCACAGCTTTTTCCTTTAGGTTTCCACCACTGTTTGCTCTATTTACAGCTGATCTTAAAAACCCCACACCAATCAATCAATCAAACAAAACCCCCCAAACCTAGTTGTGAATTATTTTCTCAGGCAAATGATTTTTCATCATAATGTCTTGAGCTCTTCTATATGTTCAGTGATAAAATCAGCTGCATTAACTGTGCTAAATACTCTGCTGAAGTCCTGAAACTTTTGTCTTTGCTGTAGGGGTTTACTGAGGGCATCTGCTCCTCTGAGTGATTCCAATGTCCTTTGACTGGTGTCTTCCAAAATACACTGAACAAGGAAATTAAAACTGGTTTTTGGGTTACATGAGAGAGTAAATTGTTCACTGAAACACAGAACAGGAGTTACAGTTTACCTATCAGGCAATCTGAAAAACTATTTAAATGTTCAGGCTCACAGGGACGTTGTTCTCTACTTGGGACCTCTGGGTTGATTTTGAGTTGGAACTTGGCCCAGAGACATCCTGAGATCCTTTCCAACCTGAAGGATCCTTCTTCAAATGGAAGGATCTCTAGAGGCCACCTGGTCAAAGCAAGTTGAACTTGGGTCAGGCTTAGCTGAGTTCTTAATATCTCCAGGCATGGAGGCTCCACAGCCTCTCTGGGTGACTTGTGCCACTGTTTGACTGCTCTCAAGTGTGACAAGACTCTGCAGGTATTTGGGATCGGACACTTCCTTCATGTCTGTAAATAAAGGTTTTGGTAACAGAGGCCAAGGAGGGGTCAGTGTGGATGGTTCAGTAGGTGACATCAATACAGATAACGTGGCACAAACTTCAAGGTACTCTTAGGAACTGAAATAAGATAAATTGCACATTGTTCACGCTGTCTGTGCTAATTGATGAATTGTTCAGATGCACTGTCATAGTCCACTTGTCTTGTTTGCTCTCTGCTCCTTCCCTGCTGTGCCCATGGTCGCACGAGGCAGGACCAGGACAGATTCCTGGTGGATGTGCAGCTTGGAGCAGCAGGAGGGAGCAGAGTCTGAGCCAGCCAAGGCTGTCCTGGAGCAGTGCAGCTGCAGTGCTGGCAGCTGTGCTGTGCTGGAGCTCAGACACGTTTATTGGGAATGGGGGAGCTCACACTGCCTCAAGCAGTGCTACACCACTCCAGGGCAGAGGGGCTGAGTGCCAGGGCTGTCTGCCTGTGCTTCCAAAGAATTTCTACCTTGGCAGTGGTGTGTACATCTGGAATATTGCACTTCCCACTCCACACTGCACTGCACATTTCTTTTCTCTCATACAGCTGACACACAGTTTAACAAATCGTTAATGGGCTCTGGGGAAAACCAGGTTGATGGAAATGCAGAGATGGAGGAGCATTTCCATAATCTCCATGAATCCTTTCCTTTGAAGTGAAAATATTCCAAGTGGCAGTAAATGTCCTCACAGCATTTTGGCACCAACAGCCAGCCTGGGGCATCTTGAAATTTATTTCTGAGTAGGAATAGATAGGAGTGGGGAATCTGGAGCAGTGGGTTATAGTTCCACAGGGACAACAGATAAGGAAGCAAAACAATGGCTTTGTGTGAGAGCCTGTGAGGAATTTTTGTATAAATAGGGACTTGTTTCTCTCAATCATCTCTGAGAAAATATTGAATCCAGCAGGGCTGGCACGTAAAATCCTGACTGGGGAGAACTACAAATGATGATGATAAATGTAGAAGTTCCCAGGGTTGGAGCCCCTCTGCTCTGGAGCCAGGCTGGGAGAGCTGGGGGGGTTCCCCTGGAGAAGAGAAGGCTCCAGGGAGAGCTGAGAGCCCCTTCCAGGGCCTAAAGGGGCTCCAGGAGAGCTGGAGAGGGACTGGGGACAGGGGATGGGGGGGACAGGACACAGTGGGTCCTTCCCACTGCCAGAGGGCAGGGATAGATGGGATATTGGGAAGGAATTGTTCCCTGTGAGGATGGGGAGGCCCTGGCACAGGTTGCCCAGAAGCTGGAAAGGAAGAGCAGGTTCTCAGAAAATGTGGGAATTCCTGTCTAGACTTTTGCCTTCTAAAGATAAATACCCAAATGTATGTAAATTGGTTGTTGAGACTGAGTGGAAATTCAGGGGTTTTTTTCAGTGAGGAGCTGTGGATACAGCGAGTTTTCCTCTTTTTACAGATCATAATTAGTCCCTTTGTATGTACTCCCAACTTACCAGTCACCCCCAAATCCTGCCTGCAGAAACCCTTCAACCTGGGGTCTTGACCAACCAGATCTGAAAATACCTTCCCTTTTAATTATCTTGAGTAATTTAACCAAAGCCAACAGGTTTCTGCCCATTGCAGCCTGAGAGGTTTCTTTGATGCTCTAATGCACTGTGCTGGAGGATTTCCAAGGGAAGAAATGGATGGAGAAAGATCAGTTAAATGCAAGGCCTCCTTTCTTTTGGCCAATCGATGTCAATAAGATCTAGGACTTGCCTTTGCAGGAACACCAAAGCAATAATCTAAATTAACTGAAAATGTGATTTTAACATGTATCAGTCAAACTGTACTGAGCCTCTGGGTGGTTCCTCGCAACCAGAATTAATGTGGCCTTGATTTGATATAGCTGACTTAATTTCCAAACTCAAATTAAAGTGACTTGACTTCTGAATGGAGATTTCATCAATCTGTTTGGAAAGTTCACGCCTTGAATGCCCCTGTTTGCCCGGGCTCCTGATAAATATGGCAGCTTTAAAAAGAGTTGCTCCTGCCCTCCCTTGGCTGGGTCACCACAGTGGTTATTCCCACGTTCTTGCTGCACATCAATTGGCATCTCCTTTGCTTTTCTACAGGTAAATGTTCCCCTTTTGCTAAGAGATTTCTACAAGCAGGTGCTCAAAATGTTTTCTTTCTTGTGTTACAGACGCCGCTTTTCCAGGAGAGTGAATAACTGCCCTGTTCTTACTCTGTAGCCTCTTGTGCTGGCTTTGCTGGGGGAGAGTTCATTCTCCTCGCAGTGGCTGCTGTGGGGCTGTGTTCTGGCCAGCTCTGATTTCTTTCTTTCTTTCTTGCCACTTGGCCATGTCTCCATCACCCCTCATTCAGAGCTTCCCCCCAGCAGGGTGGAATTACTGCCTAAAAACAGCCTGAGTGTCCCCAAGGTGCCTCCAGGATGCACTGCAGGTACTGCTGAGGAGTGACCCTCACAACTTCCGCATTCCCAAGGAGTTTGGATAAGCATCAGAAAGGCTGGATGTTTATCTGAGCCCTGTTCGAGCCCCCTCGGGTCTTCCAGTTGAGGTTAGAGATGTTTTCCGTCAGAGCCCTGGTATTTCCTGCTCCTGACAAGGCCAGATATGCTCAAGTGGCCCTTTGAGGTGATATTTGTCTCCTGTTTTTACTCCCGTTTTTATCAGGTCACCAGTTCTTGGATGCGGGTTCAGGAAAAGACTTAAACACGTTCTCGGTCTGAAGTAACAACAAAGACTAGAAAATGGGCTTTAAAGGGCTGAGAGGGACAATGGGACATCCATCAGAGCCAGCAGGAGCTCTGACAGCAGGGGGGCACAACACACATCTGCACATCAGGAGCCTTGCATTGCTCTGGGGGAGAAGAGGAAAGTTGCTTTTAAGTGATAAGTTAAATAAAAAGAGGAATTAAGAACTCCAGCGAACACTGGAAAGTGAATTTATGTTCCACCTACGGCTATGTTAAGCTTTGCCAGGACAGATGGAATGCAAATCCTGCACACAAAAGTATGGGAATGATAAACAAAATGCATCCACCCTTGCTGAAGATCAGGAAGGAAGAAATCCCAACTTACAGCATCAAATGCACGAGCTCTAAGGCCACATATACTTTTGCTCTCAAAGAACTTGTCACTTAATCAGCCCTCAGTGTTCAGGCTTATGGGTACTGGAAATATGTTTTCTGAGATGTTTAAAATGCCAGGCCTACAGTTCAGGCCAGGATTGCCCCTGGGATGCCCCTGGGATCTGAGGAGCCCAAAGAACAAGCATGTCCAATTATCCCTCAAGGCTTTAGGAAGTGCCTTGAGGAAGGACACTGGCATTGAATTCCTGGTGTGACCAACCCTGCCTGAGGCTTTGGGGAAGAGAGATGCAGCTGTAGGGCAAAATATTAATCCCAGACAAACTGAGAATAACAGGGAAAGGCGTTTTCTTAGTAAATCTAATAAAAATTTTAAACCCCGAGCTAAGTATTGAAGAAGCATCTGAAATTTGCCTTTGAACTAGCACAGCTTTCATGTAAAGACAACTGAAGTCTGCTGTGTGATAAAGCAAATAACTTTTTACCAAATAGATATTATTTTAATCTTAGTCCTTGAAGTTAACAAATTAACTTTCCCTGTGATTTCCCCACTTGTGACAGCCCCTGGCTGTGTTTTTACTGTGGAACAGCTCTGGCAGACTGCGTGTCTCTCACATTCACTACAAAGTAAACAGGAATTTTTTCCAAGGGTAACTGGCTGGGCTCCAGTGGAAGAATGCAAGTTATTCATAAGTTCTGGTAGGCTCATTTCTGCTTAATATGGGTCTGTTTTTATTGTGGATTTTATGAAGAAAAAAAAAAAGTTGTGAAATTCTTTGAATCCCCTGGGATTCTTTTCTTCCAACTTGTGGGAAATTGCCTTCCCCCACCCCCCAGCACATAATTAACTGCTGTTTGTCCTGATCCTGTTCCTCTTTTTCCCACCTTCAGGCCCCAGAGGCTGCCAGCAGGTTCCCCAGGGCAGTCAGGACATGCCAGGCTATTCTGAGGACACAACTGCTGCTGCAGACACTGCTCCCTCCTGGTGGTGGGGAAGGGCTGAGGGGGTGCCAGCAGCACCTGCAGATTCCTGCAGCAGGAAGAGGCTGGATAACCCGGGCAGGAAAGGCAGAAAAGTCCTGCAGGGGTTCCAGGAGGTTCAGTATTGAGGAGGCAGAGCAGGGGGAGGTGAATCCTAGTCCCAGGAACCCAAACCCTGCCCTTGCCTGCCCCGGGCTCTGCAGCCGCTGGGTTCGCTCTGTGGTTCTTTGTGTTCCTTTGGTGCTTTCCCAGGGATCCGTGTGGGAGCCCGTGGATCGTTCCCGTCCGTGGAGAGCTGGGGAGGGACGTTCCAGCAGGGGAGAAGCTGTAAAGGTGAAGGCTGAAGGGTTTGAGTTGTCCAAGCACCAGGGAGAATTTGGCTGGAGGCTTCCAAACAGCAACGGAGATTTCTGAGGAGGAGGAGGAGTGAGGGAACTGGATGCATCAGGAAAGGGATTAAATGATAATTACACAGAAATACTGGTTGTGGCAAATGGGGACTGAGTTTGGTGAACAGAGAGGTCCAGTCCGAGCCTAAACTCCTCTTTCCCTGTGTGCACAAGAACAACCCCAGAACTGAAATGGAACTGAGGACTTGTTCAGCCAGGTGAAAGTGTTCCCGTGCCTCTGCCCACAGCCCTGATAGCTCAGCTGGGGGAATCCCAAACAGCACTGCACTCCAAGTGGCTTCTATGTTAAAGGGGGTAGAGTTCAGGCCAATGGTTCATTAAAACCAATAATAAATTGAGTATTTAACTTTCATATTTCTATAATACCTTTTTGTTTGAAATGTCAAGCTGCTTTACCGTCAAAAGTGACTTAAATGTTGCAAAACTCTGAAGAGAAATAGTATTTTCTCTGGTTTTGTGTATGGGGAATGCAGAAAAAGGGTGGTTTACCTCAGGTCACTCCAGGGGAGCTGTGTAAGGGTGAGCCACAGAACCCTCTAACGCTGGATTTTTGGGTGGAAGGCATCCTATGGGAACTGCATTGGGGAGTGAAGGGCATCACACGTGGTCTGTGGTTGGTCAGGGCCTGCTGGGGGGGCCTCAGGGGAGATTTTGTGGCCACATACATCTGTGTGGGGCTCTGGCTGCCTGCATGAGTTTGGAAATTCGAGTATTAAGAGGGGAGACTATTCATACAAATCTTAACATTGTGTGGCTTTTCTGCATGTTCAAAGCACTGCCCAGACACCACCTCAATAATCCTGGGATCTTTCCAAGGAATGGGAACGTAAACAGAGTTTATCTCCTGCTCTGGCACTGGACTAAACTGCTCGAGGGCAGCAGTGGGAGAGGCTCCCCTTCCCTTCTGGAATCCGGGGGACAAATCCCTCTGCAGGTGTGGGATGGACAAGGAAGGGGTGCTATGGGAGAAGGCAAAGGGCAGCAACCCAGAGAGAAGAGCTCCCTGTGGGTGCCTGGGTGAGAGACTGAACATTTTAATACAGAGGAGACATTTCATACACAGCTAACTCAGGCCAAGCAAGCCTCCTTTCTGGTGCCTTCCTGAATCAGGAGGGGAGCTGGAAAAAAATCCCTCTGCCAGGGACTCACCATTCAAAAAAACGAGTGGAGGTGGCACTTGGGGATATGGTTTAGGGGCATGGTGGGGTTCAGAGGGTGGGCTTGATGATCCTGGAGGTCTTTTCCAACCGTGTGGTTCTGTGATTCTCTGAGATGAAGCAGAGCTGTGCCTGCCCTTCAGTGAATGGCCAGAGCAGGACCAGCTCTGGGCAAAGTCTGACATCCAGAGAACCAGAGGAGGGAGCAGGAGAGGAGGTGCCTCAACCCCCTGGGCTGAAAACAGGGCAATATGTCATTGCTTGGCAAAGAGAAAGCCAGAGAAGCCAATTTTATGGCTTTTAGATATCACTGCAACTGCTGTGTCCCACAAAACTGAGAGGATTCCTGCTACCAGCAAACTGGGAGGGGTCTGTCCTTATTCCCTGTCCCTGAATGCCACTCACTTCAACATCTGTGCATGGAAATTGTGGAAAGGGTGTACCTTGGGTGCAGGACTTGTCCATGAGCCGGGTCTTGAGCCTGCCTGGGAAGTAGCACTACATCCTTTGTGCTCCTAAAGCACTGCCCCATCAGCTGCTGTGCCACACAACAGTGGAGAACATTCCTTCAGGCACCAGGAGGTTTGTGAAAGCTTTATCTGAAGGTGGTCACGGGTCAAGCACATTTTTAATTTCTCTCCTTCACTTTACAAAGAACAGCAGATGGGGGGAACTATCCCTGAAACATGAAAGATGTTCCCTTTAGAATATTTTGGGAAACAAAACTATTTTTGAGGTTGTCCATAAGCCTTGGGAGAGGCTGGTGTTGGTTCAGTGCTGTGGCTGCTCTGGGATGTTCTCTGAAAGGTTTGTGCAGGTTTTTTTCATTTTCTCTTGACCCATTTGTCTTTTCCTTTCTCAAGGGTGTTCACACCTTTACTCTCCTACTAGAGATGAGCTACCAGTCAAACACAGGGTATATTTAAGCTTGGGTAGAGCCCATCTCATTTCTCTTTCAGAAACATTAAAAATTAATTTTAATTAGACAAAAATCACTGGATTGCCTCTCTTTAAAACCACCTCTCTCTCTGCTTCTCTTCCTCCCCCCACGACTTTCTTTTCAAAGCATAATAAATTCCTTTCCTTGTTCTGGGTGTTTTCATCCACTTGTTAAATTCACTAATGAACCCTTTGTGTAAGTATTAGCCTGATCTTCCAAGCAAGAAATGGAAACAGAGCAAAACTGGCAAAGCAGAGTTCAGGTTTCTGTATTTCATACAAACCACAACATTATCTAAAGCCCAGGATTTCCCTGCCTCTGCTTTGTTGCTCCTTCAGGTGTTGCCTGTCAGCTCTGTGAAAGCACAGCTTTGCCCTGAGCTGTTGGCAGGGGTGGGGCTCTCCAGAGGAAGGTGGGATGTGACAAAAGATGAAGTAATGGCTCCCTTTAAAGCATTTAACCACCTCAAAACCCCGGTGGATGTTGGTCTGTCCATTCGGGCCAGGAAACTTCCAGCTCTCCTGCCTCATGTCCTTCCCTTCCCACTACACAAGGTAAGTCCGTTGCCCACTCCCATGGATTTTAACCTGTAAAGGATCCTTCCCTCACCACACGGACACCCTGCCAGGCTCCTGTCACACACCTGGTGCACTGCTGTCACAGTTACAACATTTCTAGTCACAGCAAGAATTAAAGAACGATTTTTAAAAGGTGCCTTCTTCCAGAAACCTCAGAAAGGGCCTCATGTGGAGTGCTCTGGCCATTCTCTCAAAATCGGTGTTGGCACTCGATCAGTTTGATAAGAGAACAATAACCATGGAACCCACTTCCCCTCCAGGAAGTTTTTTTAATCAATGACTTATTTTCATCCCTAGAAAGCACATTTTTCCTGTCTGAGGAATGGGAAATAGAGGCCATTCTCAGTAAGAACATCGCCTCTGTCTGTGTCTGGTGTTCTGGTGCAAAGGCAGCAGCTCTGTGCTGAGGAAGGGAGGCCTTCCAGCACCTGATGGAGCTGACAGGAATGATGGAGAGGGACTTGGACAATGGCCTGGAGGGACAGGACAAGGGGGAATGGCTTCAAGCTGACAGACAGTAGGTTTAGATGGGATATTAGGAAGAAATTCCTCCCCGTGAGGGTGGGGAGGCCCTGGCACAGGTTGCCCAGAGAAGCTGTGGCTGCCCCTGGATCCCTGGAAGTGTCCAAGGCCAGGTTGGACAGGGCTTGGAGCAACCTGGGCTGGTGGAAGGTGTCCCTGCCCATGGCAGGAGGTGGAACTGGATGAACTTCAAGGTCCCTTCCAACCCAAACCAGTCTGGGATTCTATGAAGGATCCAACTAGTGCCCAAGACGTCCCAGGACGTGCAGGGCTAATTTTTGTGCTCCTGTGTTTTCTCAGCCATTAATACCAAGCCTAAATCCAGCTCAGATCTGCCTTTGACTGCAACAGCCACACAAGTGTTTGTAGCACACAAAGGCCAGGGGTGGGAACAGAAGGGAAAGATGGAACAGCAGAGTGGAGGAGTGTGCAGAGCTGCTCTGTGTAGCGTGTAGAATCCAGTCACTCTGGAGCTCCAACAACTATCCAGAGCAAATTACAAAACATTTCATGTGGCCTTAAATCAAGTTAGAGTTTGTAATAAAACCAAATAAACCACCAAAAGCAAGAAACCCCACTTGAGAGCGGCATAAACACACTCCTGGCGTCTCTCAGTGATCTCCCCCAAAGACAGACACAACAGAAACAGTGGTGTTTGTTTGCCAGCAGTCTGGGCGCAGTTGTCACCCAGTGTTTCATTCCCTGCTTCCCTGGGTGTGCCATGCAGGAGCCGTTCCCAGAGGGAGTTCAGTTCCTGTTTGGCCTCTCTTCCATTAATATTTGTACACAAACACACGGACACTCCAGACAATGGTTCACACACTCACACACATCTGTGCCGCTGGGGGATTGTTCGCTACAGGCAGGAAACAATTCCCAAACTTACTTTGCAGTTATCCGGCAAGAAATGAAGAATTACCCCTGAGCGGGGTCAGGAAGATGTTTCTTACTGGTTTAGTTGGACAAATTCATCACTGGGCACAGGGATCATGGGGGGAATGGACTTGGCTATTTCTGGAATCTTCTGATAGGACTGAGGGCTGACATTCCATGTTCTGCCAGCCTGTTCCCACCTCCTCACCTGGGGCAGAGCTGGGGTCACAGCAGCTGGACTCCCCCTGGTTTCCTCCCTCCCAGGGCTGCCAGTGTAGTTTTCTATGTGTCAGTGTTCTCTTTTTCCATGGAAAACTTAAATTCACAATTGTGACCACTCACTGTCATCCTGTCTTTGGGACACCAAAGGCTGAGGTGTCCCAGGGGATGTGGTCTACTCAGCTTTTGGTGGGACTGATGGAGTTGTTTTCCCTCTGTGAACAGCACAAGTCTCTTCAGAAACTTGGGGATGGAGATTGGCTTTGCAGAGTTCTGGTGTCTCTGTTGAATTCCCACCAATCTGCCTGTGCCAAAGAGCTTTGGGAATGGGAACACACTGGTTTCTTTGAGAGCTTCCCATGCCATACACCAGATCCCACCTACTAGATAGGAAAAATGATGAAGTAAAATCAAACACTGGATAAAACTTTCTTGTAGGTCTTGGGAATAAAGAAGAGTGAAAGCCTTTCATCGGGTTTCTTCCTACGAGTGAAGAGCTGTTAGAGCCCCATGTGTTGCTCTCCCTGGATTCCCAGGAGCTGGATGGAGTCCAGCCCTCAATCCATTTCATTCCTTTTTCATTGTTGTTCAAGAAGATTTTAAAGACCTGACAGAACTTCTCTGAAGTGTGGCCTGGAGGAGAGAAAGGAATACATTGACCCCCAATGCCAGTGGTCACTGGGGTTTGTGAGCAGGTTGGTGCTGGTGCAGGAGCAGTTCTGCTGCTGCTGCGCTGGGGGAGACTGGGAAATGCAACAGGAAAAGGAATTCGGAGGGCTTGGATGGTAAAATCCATGAGGGGAGTGGGCAGAGGTCTTTCCTGAAGAGGAAACAAAAAGAATTAGAGCGAGCCTTCCCCTGGTCCATTGGCCTGGTCTGAGCCAGCAGTGCCTGAGGAGAGGTCTGTGCCCAGCAGCACCAACCCCTGGAATCCTTGTTGGCACTCCCAGCTCAGGGTGGGTGTGCTGAGCCACTGCAACAGGGATCCTTCTGCTTTGGGCAAGGTCCTGTGGAGCTTGGACCTTCTAACAGGAGTTCTGGAGTGATTAAAGTGGGAGGGGAATCAATGAAACAGTGTCACTGAGTTGTGAGCCCGTCTCCTACAAGACTAAACTAAATTATTGAAATATCATGTCACCTCAGGCAAAATAACTCCGAGTGAGCCTGAAAGGATGGAGAAGCACCAGCTGGAGAGAGGAAATGTCTCTGTTTATCCCTCCCCCCATTTCTGTGCTCAGTGTTTCTTGTCTGGCATTTTAATGACTTGGTGCAAATGAGGACAAAAAGTATGTGAGGCATGTTGGTGACCAAGGGGAGCAGAGCTGGGTGCTTTCTGTGCACAGAGCTCCTGATGGAGATAGGAATGAGGAATTTAGCTCTTTTTGGAATGCAAAGGATTTAGTGAACTTTTGGGAACATTCCCAGTTCTTTCTCTTCCTTAATACTCGTAATGCCGTTTGAATATGGAAGTGTAATGCTGCTCTGGGTATAGAAATGCAGATAATCTGGCTTTATTAGCTGCTGCTGCTGGGTTCTTTGTTTCCAAAATAACTGGAATGTCATTGAATTTCTCTTTGTTTAAGCAAGAACTATTTGCTACTTTACAATATTCCTCACATGCAGCATTTCCCAGTGTGCAGCTGCTTTGCTGCTGTAAAGAGATACCAACCCAACTTTGACCTCAGCAGCTGGAGTGATGTAGGAAGGCTGGGAGAGGACACATCCCCAGGGATAGTTTTGGGAAACATTCTGCCTACAGGTGGGAAGAGATGGCGGGAAAACTCTAAGGGAGCAAAGCAGGAGCAAAGCTGCTCCCCATGGAATAACACGAACATTTCCTGAGCCTGGAGAGCTGCAGGACTCCTTCCTCCCCCTTATCCCATTTCTTGCCTTCCACATCACCAGCCATCCCAAAGTTCCCCTGGTTGTTGAGGCAGGAGCCTGTGGAAGAGGAGGAGTGGGCTGGGAGCAGGGAATTGGATGTCCCAGGTTCTGTGCCAACAATGAACTGTAAATTGTGACTCTGGCAACTCCTTTGGCTGCTGCTTTTGTTCAGTATCTTCATGAATAAAATTAGATCCCTCAAGGAAACAAGTTACATCACAGATAAAAGCTCTGGGAAGGGAGAGACAATGGAGACTATTGTAATGTAAAAATATTATCTGAAAACAGTCAAACTTCATAAATTAAATGAACAGTGCACCTTGATCCAACCCAGTGAACAAGCCTGTCCTCTACTTAATGAAGTGCATATTTGTCATTATTATTTTCATTATTACTTAACCAGGCTTGAACGGTCATTAAAACACCTCTGCTGGTAAATAACACCTGAACCCATACACTAAGAATAGGTGAGTTGGGACTTCTTGCCAGAAACTAGCCTAATTCTGCTGTAAGAACCCAAAAATACTCAGCTCACAGGAGTTAGTGCTGTGTCTGGGCATTGACTTTAAAGTGAAAATATCCCTTTCATATCCCTCCCTGGGTTTGGAGATGCACTTTATTGGAGGTCACTGAATGCAAAGCTGATTTAAAAGAATGGATATTTGGTGTTGAAAACCACTTAAACGCGGTAAACACAAGGCAAAAATCCAAGCTGGCTTCTCTGAGGAAGTACACAAGAAACAAGTAAGAAGTGGATATGTTAAAACTGTTCTTAAATTGCTTTTTTGCTGTGTGGGAATGGCTTTTCTGTAGGCCTGGCTCTTTTGGAACCATATGGATGCTCCCAGGGTGGGAGGTCTTCACAGTTTGGACTCCTTTTTTATTTCTGACAGTGTTTATTCTCATGTGATCAGCTAAATCTGAGGTCAGGAACTAGTTACGAACCAAAATGAGCTTTGGTAACTGTGTTTGCTCAGCCACTGCTGGGGGGTTAAACAGCAGCAGATGGTGCTGGGGTTTAGTCAGGAGGAAGAGTAGGTTGTTCCCAAAGGACTGGGGCATGGAGCTTGCCTTTATGGGTGTGATGGCACTGCAGAATTCCCAGCAGGATTTCTGGGGTTTGTGGCATCAACACTAACCCCTTGTGCACTGCACAAACTATAGATTTCATAGCCCTTGGAGGAGTTGCCTGTTTTGGTTGCTGATTTGTCAACCACTTATAATGAAGGACATTATTCCTCCTGAAGGAGACACTTTGTGTGTTTAATCAGATTATGGCACAAAGATCTTTAGTCCTTTCCAGCATTTGGGAAAAAATATTATTTCCCACTACATTAATATACTTAATTCTAGAATCTGCATTATATCCACGGCCTGCTATTTCCTATATATAGACTATTTATAATCCCAGTTACTGAAATTACAGCTGATTCAATGCCAAAGCAAAAAGTCAAACACAAGCATATTAAATCTAATTTTCTGCCCTTCATGTAAAGCTCTTCTGCTAAGACAAAAATACAGTGTAATTCAAACTACAGGCAAAACTGTGGGGGAAGCTGATACAATGCACTGCAGCTCAGCTGTTCCTAATTTAACCAATTCCCTGCTGAAATTCCTCAGGACTGTTGCTGTCCACTTGGAACAAAACCTGAAGAAAATGGGGAAAATACTAATGGTTTGGAGGTTTGCTTGGAAGTGTCCCAGGTCAGGTTGGACGGGGCTTGGAGCAAGCTGGGCTGGTGGGAGGTGTCCCTGCCCAGGGCAGGGGTGGGACCACACGACCTTTAGAAGGTCCCTTCGATCCCAAACCATCCCGGGATTCTGTGTTTGCAAAAGCGAATCTTTCAGTCCCAAGTCACCAATGTCTGACTAAGAATCTCTGTGCAGACGCGTCCCTGGAGCCCCGATGGCAGCAGCGCTCCCAGCAGCGGTCCCGCCCCGGTTAATTGCGGTAATTGCACTAATGGGATGGGAAGGTCTCCACCTCGCGGCTGTGCCGCGCCATGAGCCGCCTCTGCTCAGCCCGCGGTTTAAACAGGGAGAAGTCAAGCGTGGCACATGTTTGTTACTGCCCTAGAGAGCCTTTTGGGAATCCTTCAAACATACACGAGTGTGAGCGGTGACTTTGAAGCCGTGGCTTCCTGGGCTCTTCTGGGACACAGTGATGGAGTCGTAGAATATCCTGAGGTGGGAGGGACCCACAAAGCTCACAGCAGCATAAATCATAGGATAGTCTGAGTTGGAAGGGACCTTAAAGCCCATCTCATTCCAGCCCCTGCCATGGGCAGGGACACCTGCCACTATCCCAGGTTGCTCCAAGCCCCGTCCAGCCTGGCCTTGGACACTTCCAGGGATGGGGCACCCACAGCTTCTCTGGGCAACCTGTGCCAGGGCCTCCCCACCCTCACAGGGAACAATTCCTTCCTGATATCTAATCTAAACCTGCTCTCTGTCCGTTTAAAGCCATTCCCCCTTGTGCTGTCACTACATCGAAGTCCAGCTCCTGGCCCTGCACAGACACCCCAACAATCCCCCCTGTCCCTCAGAGCGTTGTCCAAATGCTCCTGGAGCTCTGGCAGCCTTGGGGCTGTGCCTGCTGCCCTGGGGAGCCTGGGCAGTGCCAACCACCCTCTGGGGGAAGAACCTTTCCCTGAGATCCATCCTGACCCTGCCCTGGCACAGCTCCAGCTGCTCCAGGGTCCTGTCCCTGCTCACCCAGAGCAGGAATTGGAGCTGCCCCTCGGGAGGAGCTGCAGCCCCCGCTGAGCTCTGCCCTCAGCCTGCTCTGCTCCAGCTGAACACCCCCAGTGCCCTCAGCCACTCTTACGGCCCCTCTAGGCCCTTCCCTATCTCTGTAGCTGTTCTTTGGGTGCTCTCTAACAGCTTTACACCCTCCATTCAGTCCTGAGATTCATCCAAGTGACAACACTGTGGTGCCCAGCACAAGGGAGCTGAGATGTGCTGGAGCTTTACACTGGGCTGGGCCTGGCACACAGATGTTCAGACTGGGCTCCACTCACAGGGTAAATTAATTTCTCATCCATTCATTCATCTCATTTTCTCATCTGCTGGGTCCCAGAGGTGCTGTTTCCCGGGGAGACAAACACAGCAGAGTGCACCAAGACACCCCTTTTGAGCAGAACTGGTTCTTCCCTTCTCACCACCTCCATCTCGGGCCCTGTCCCTAAGGAGCTGATTGTCCAGGACTGTTCCCAGGGATTTGAAGAGAGCTGTTTGATCCTGGTGTTCCTCTGGGATCACAGACCTTGTTTGAGCAGCAGAGCTGGGCTTCTGCTGAGCTTTGGACCAGTCCTCACTACCCACTTAACAAGGGCTTTGAATATACTCTGAAAGAGTGTTTGTTTAAAAAGTAACATAAAATTGATCTTTGGAAGTCCCAAGGCACCTTGATCACATGAATATTCTCCACTTCTGTGCTTTTCCTTGCTTTCCAAAAGAAAACCCACACCAGTGGATTTAACTACATCAAACCCAAATAGATCCACTTTCTTTGCCAGTTTAAAAACTCCCAGTGGGTCACTTCTTGATTTCATCCATCTAAACCTTCAGCAGGACATAGTATTTATTTCAGTATTATCTTTCTGCCAAATCCAGTGCAAATGTAACTGACTTAGATATTGAACTGATTTTCATTTTTGTACAGATAATTCATTTTTCTCCCCAGAATTCTTCCTCAGTTCTCTGGTATAAATGGCCCTGCTTCAAAGACATTCACACGCCGTTCTTAACCTACTGTTCCCATCTCAAACCTCCCAGGAACACAAGTCCCAGCAGCTTAATAACTGAGTTGTTGTGCCTTTGGGTTTCTGCCCACGCTGCCCTGGAGATGTCTCTGCCTGGGACAGCACATCTTATCTGTGCCTTTGTAGGCAGGCCCCTTTTGTCAGGAGAGAGCTGGAACTGTGCTATGGGAGCAGCCTTGGGGCAGCAGCCTCTGCTGGGTTCATACAAATGAAGAATTTAGAGAGCTGGGTCACTTCCCAACTGGAATGTCAGGTAGCAAGCGGCTCTGAGCCCAAAAGGAAACCAAGGCAAGTTGGGCGGGGCTTGGAGCAACCTGGGGTAGTGAGTGGCATCCCTGCCCATGGCAGGGGTTAGAACAAGATGGGCTTTAAGGTCCCTTCCAACCCAAACCATTCCAGGATTCTTTGATTCTATGAAACAACTACTTGTGAAGAGGGAAATTGTTTTCCTGGAAAGCTCTGTACACCCAAACTCCTTTCAATGCACAGAGGAACCAGCTCCAAGCACTAAACTGAAAGTTTTAGTGGTACCAGTGCACAGTTTTTATCTGATATCTTGCCCTGAAAGCAAAACCTTACTGGCTGCCTATTTCTGAAGGTCCATCCCCTGCTCCTTGGGTTGCTGAGCCTGTGCTGGAAAAGCCACACTGTGACATTATAGAGTGGCAGGAACAGAAAAGGGTAGTTGGGTGCTGAATGTTGCAGTTCAGCTGTGTGTTCTCTGTTTATTCTGGTTTTGAGGACTGGGTTTAGAAATACTTTACCAAGAGCAAAAAATACAACAATAAACCCCCTGCAAATAAACTCACAATAAAATCAAGCAAGAAATAGTAACTAAATGACTGCAATAAGCATCCCAAAAAGGCTGAAGAGATGCTCTGATCACAAGGACGTTCCCAACCCCTCTGTTACTGCCACCAGTGTGTTAAGCAAGAATAAATTTTATCTTGGCATTCAAGAAATGTAACAGAAAAACTCTGCTGTGTTCCATTCCTGTGAATGATTTTATTGTATTTGAAGTTTATGTTTGAAGTTATTAAAGTGTGAAGATCTTAACAATCTTTCCAGCAGCTCAGGAAGGCTGGGGGCAAAGAGAATGTGTGGTTTTACAGGCACTTGAGATGTCCTCTCCTTGTAGCAAAGGAGTAGCTTTTTGTTTTTATTTTATCCATTGCCTTGATAAACAGCAATGGTTTGATCCAGAGGTGGCTGGAAATGAAGTGAAGGAGCCTGTTCATCTCATGAGCTGCAGCTCAGGCCACTCATGGGTTATTGTTTAAATTTCACTGGAATCAACATTATTTCTGATGCCTTTCTGCATAACAACCTCTGGCTTTTAGACTCTCAGACCCGGGAGCCTGAAGGCAGGAGGTAAATCTAACCAAGAAGGGAGCATCGAAATAGGAATTGTCTTTTTAAGTATATCCCTGAAAATTTTCCTGCAGAAGCTCAGACACTCTCCCTGGAATGGGCCAGTTGCTGTAGCTGCAGGAACAATTCACTCTCCCAGCTTGGCTGGTGTTGGTTACTCAGGATGTGAACTTGGGGTTGTTCAGAAAGGGCTTGTCCCAGAGCTGTACAAAGGGAGGGAAACGTGCAGCTCACGCTTTTGGAGCTCAGACAAACCACAGGCCATGACCAAAGTGTCACTGGATGCTCCATGAGTTAGAGCAGAATGGGCCTGCTTGTCTCACATGCCACTGTGGTTTGGCCCCAAACCAAGCCTCTCTCTCACAAGTCAGACTTTATAGGAGAAGTTCAGCCTGTGACAGGGCACTGGCAAAGCTCACTTTAGGCTGAGCTCTTAATGTAGTGACAGGAGCTGTGCTCTGGGCTCAGTGACCCCAGGGAATGACTCCCTGCTGCTGCACCAACCTCCCAAGGCCCCCCAGGAGCTCGTTTTCCCCCTCTCGGGCTGGCTGGCTCTGGGGGTGTGAAGGTGAGGCTGAGCAGCCTGCAAGGGCTGTGCAATCCAGCTGCAGCCAGGGCTGGGGGGATTGGTGCAAGGAATTAGATTTTCTCGGGTCTCGGAGAATGAGCCTGGAATCTTGCCAGCATACATTGATTTATAACTTCTCAGTTGACTCTTGCTTTTAGTTAGGCTGGAATCGCTCTATGAATGGAGCTTTTTAAGGGTACCAGGACCAGAGTTCAGTTCTGCTCAGAGGCAGGAGCTGCCAAAGTGTGCAGAGAGCAGGAGAAGGGAGGGAAGAGCTGCCTGGCAGCTGGGAGGAATCTGGTCTCTTAATGAGTAGGTGTGGACACAAACCAAATGGGCAGTTTGACAGCTAATTAATTTATATTCATTCACAGCTTTAGATGACAAACCAGGGCTGTTGGTTTATATTTTACTTAGGAAATATCATATTCAGTTGCCCAGAGAAGCTGTGGCTGCCCCTGGATCCCTGGAAGTGTCCAAGGCCAGGTTGGACGGGGCTTGGAGCAACCAGGATAGTGGAAGGTGTTGCCACCCAGGGCAAGGGGTGGCACTGGATGGGCTTTAAGGTCCCTTCCAACCCAAACCAGTCTGGGATTCTGTGCTATCCTTCTTCCTTGAATCTTTTCTCTACTGTGTCTGTGCCTCTACACCCCAAAAGGTGTTTGCTGCCCATGAGGAGCCGAGAGGATGAAATGGTGCCTGGCAGGAAGGCTGCTGTGTGCAGGGACACCTGTGGCTTTTAGGGGTGGAGGGATGTACCTCTGGGACGCAGAGCTGCTGCCACTGCTGGCTCCTGCTCTGGGCACTGTTTGGCTCCCTGTGCTCTGCAAAGGCACAGATGGGCTTGTCTGGGGCAGCGAGTGCTCTTGGAAACACCTGAGCTCCTTCTAAACAATCAATAAATTCCCCCAAAGCAGACATTCTGTCTGGAGCATTTCAGAGCAGACCGTGAGTCTCACCAAGCAACAGGGCCCCGAGAGCAGGGCTGTAATGGAAACTGCCAGGTGAGTGATGCCAGGGGATGGATTACCCATTCTGTCTGTCACGTGTGTGTGCATTAATGACTGTCTTTTGTAAGGGGAAGCCTTTTTTATCACCCTTCCCCATGAAAGGCTTTTCATTCTTATTATGAATTAAAGCTCAAGTCCATTCTTATTTAACTCATCCCTTTAATCCTAGAAAATGCTGTGCCTGGCAGAAGGCTCCCATTTCCCAATAGACCATAATGAAAAAAATGACGTGAAAAACATTCCAAGTTTTAAGAACATCTCTGTTCTGCCAAGAAGACTGTGCCTGTGGAGAATATTGTCTGTTTTGATAGTAAAACTACCTGTCCACTGCACAGAGGCCTTGGAAAGTTATCCTTGGTAACTACTGCAGAGGTGCTAACTTACAGGCTGGCAGGATTTTAAAGGATGTTTTGGTTTTTATGGGCTTAAATGTAAAAACTGAAACTGCAGGGGAAAAAATCACCCCAAAATGATGAACTCGTAAATTAGGTGGACTTGGTTTCTCCGAATGCTGGGAAAACACACTTCAGGTGCCTGAAGATATTTAGTGCTGTCTGGCTGAAGGAATAGGCAGGATATTTAATAATGTGGGAAATATTTCAATTAGCCAAGCCTACACACTCACAAAAGTATAATATTGAGGTGGGAAGTGTGAGCTCACTCTGTAACACTTTCCTGGGGATGAGGAGGTGGTGGGAGAGGTGCCATGCAGTTGTCATCAGGGGCTCAGCCTGCACAGACAGGTGCCTGGAATCTGGACTTCAGTTTGTTTTTAAACAAAATACATTTCTGACAGGCTTGAAAGGAGCAGAGTGTGTAACTTTGGAGAGCTAAACATTCATTCTCTTCTTTGTTGTGTGAATGGCACAAACACCCAAACTCATTCTCATCCCTGGAAGTGTCCAAGGCCAGGTTGGACGGGGCTTGGAACAACCTGGGCTAGTGGAAGGTGTCCCCCCATGGCAGGGGCTGGCACTGGATGGGCTTTAAGCTCCCTCCCAGCTCAAACCATTCTGGGATTTCTTGTTCCGGGGAGTAGTTTTATTTCGTGATTTCTGATCAAGGATGTCTCTGTCAGTCCAGCTTTGTTAGAACACACCCACAGGGCAGCTCTATCCCCTTTCTCTCATGGGTGTTGCTGTGATGCTGTGCCCCAGCTCCTCCTCAGAAATTCAAAATAGGACAGTTCATTCCAAGGCAAGAGCTGCAGTAATTAAGATCATGGGCTTCAATCTGTCAACTGCATTCCAGGGGATAGCTCCTGGCATGAGAGGAATGGGATGCTTTTTGATGTTATCTATGAATTGTGCCTGTCATTGACTCCAAAACAAGCTTTAGTCTGTGGACTGAAGTGGCAAAGCAGCTTCTTTGTAACAGGATTGTGATACTTGAAGTAATTTCCTCTTCTTTCAGAACTTATTCTGGGTGTCAGCCAGGAAATATTGCTGCTTGCCTGATAGATAAGAAATGCAGAGCTGTACTGCAGGACTAATGCTGTTAGAACTGCAGCAAACATCTAATCTAAGATCCTTCTGCAGTGTAGAGGCCTTGCTTCTAATATTAAAATAAGAATAGTTCTGCATTCTGCAGGTTGCTGTAAGGCTATAGTGTGATGGAAGTTTTGTAGCTTTTCTGAATTTTTCAAGAGTCCATCTTAAGTAATTCAGAAGTATTAATGAGACAACATAAAGGCTAGATTTTCTCTGGTCAAATTAATTAAAAAAGTGTATAAGTGGATCAGTTTTGAAAAAAATATACTCTAAGTAAATACGTTTTTCCCCAAATATAAAAATTATACTTACTTTTTGAATTCTCTTATCACTAGAATCTTTCTGTGCCTCTAAATTTCCTTTCCAGAAAACGTTCCCTGTAGAAGAGACTTGTGTAAACATTATGTACAAAATATTTGGACGTAGGGATGGATCTGTGGGAGTCTGTGGCATTGTGCTGGCATTTCAAGGTTGTTTCCAACCTTAAGTGTGAAAAGCAATTTCACCTTATATTCTGTAACTATTAAAAAGAAGAGTAAAAATCCCTACTTTTTGTAATCCTTTTCACAACATTTCACTGTGATTTACCAGCAGAGGGAGATCGTGTTCTTGTTCTTCTTATTTTCACCCTGGTTGCCTCACTGGCTAAACCCTAATGAAAATCCTGCCTTGGCCAGTAGAATATGTTGAAATTTTTGGTAATATAACGCTTGTCAAGGACAAAATTTTAAGGTATCATTTAGGTTGGAAAAGGCCTCTGAGATCATCGAGTCCAACCATTGACCCAGCACTGCCAAGGCCTCCATGGAATCGAGTCCCAGAGTGCCACATCCATGTTTTCCGAACACCTCCAGGGACCGTGGCTCCACCACTTCCCTGGGCCACCTGTTCCAATGCCTGACCACCCTTTCCATGAGGAAATTTTTCGTAATTCCAATCTAGACCTCTCCTGGCACTTCCTCTCACCCCTGTTTTGTTACATCTCTACATCTAGTTCTCTCTAAATAGAATTGGATGTAAAGTTCAGGAGTGCACACATACCTGAGGATTTCTTGGAGAAATCCAACGGGAGATCTCCATGGCCTGGAAAAGGAGCTTGGGCTGGATGTGGACACCCCTGGTCAGTGGAGTTATGGACAGTTTAGGGGCCATGAACCCCACACTGCCTCAGGCACTGTATTTCATACACAGCCACAAGTCAGATGTGCACGATGACATGGCTGTGAGTAAAATAGCTTGGAATTGTGGATCATTGGCATGAATTTCCTGTGTGCAGAGTTTAAAAATTCAAGTATGGGATTTATTGACCTTATGAAACTGGTCTTGAAAAATGACCTTTATTGCATGGTCCTCGTTTTGCTTTCAGTGTGTGATACTGCTCCCATTGTTTTCATAAGGAAATACATTCCTGTTCTCATTTGACATTAAATACCTTGAAATCTCCATCCATCAGTTTATCTACTCCATTTTTTCCAAGGAAGCGGGGAATCAGTTGAGCAGGTCCTGCCTTGGCCCTGGTCTTGCCCCATAATTGCATTAATGAAGGCAACAAGCCTGCTTCTGAGCCAGAAACAAAACTTTTGACCCCTGCCTTCTATGTCATGATCACAGGATGGCCTGTTTTATGAACCAAATGTTTTATAACCAAAAGCAAAGTGATTTCATCTTGCAGATGAGGGATGATTCAGTGCTACAGTGGGGTGAAATGGTCTCTTGGCTCAGGCACAAGGTTTATTAAACAAACTACTCCAGTTGCTACAGCTACTTATGCCTGTGCCTCACTCCTTTTGTCTATTATGTGATAGTTTGAAATGTGTTGAACTCGGAATCAAACTGACGTTTAGATTGCAGCAAACTTCCGTGGTGCACAAAAAGAAGATTCAAAATGGCAAAGATTCCCTGTAGGACTTGTAGACTCTTCACAAGGTAGAACACACAGCATCTGAAAATGTCTCATTTTTACAACCTTTCCATCAAAAGCTGTCTGTCATCAGAAATGTTTGCAGCACACGGAGCATTCACCTGTCTGCTCTGATTCTGCTGTAAAGCTTTAATTGGCAAAGCCTTGAAAAACTAGAGCAGACTGAGTTTATAAATGAAGCAGGATCCCTAAAATACAGGATGGTCAGAATTCAGCCAGACATTATAAGTGTGAACAGCTCAAAACTGATTTCTGCTCCCAGCTTCTCTCTCTATACCTGAGGGGCAGGAGCAGGGAATATAGCTTTAGCTTGGTTTCAGATTCAAACCTTTTGGGAAAGTGGAGATCAGAAACTTGCAGTTCTTCAGAATCTGGATTATCTATAAAAATACCGGTTCCTACAGAGGTGATTTTGCTGGAATCCCAGGGTTTGTTTCCTTAACAAAAGTCATGTGGATTCTGCAGAAAGCCCACAATCTGAAGAGTCAGAAGCCAAAAGTCAGACCAAAGTTACACAGATCCCATTTTTATATTAAATCATAGTTTTTGTATTGTTGGTAAAGGCAATGCACCTCACAGGAAGATGGGAATCTGCTGGGGGTAAAAGGCTTTGAGATGATTTGGTGTAAGGGATCTGTGGTTCTGTCTGCAGGAGAGCTTTTAACCATCTCAAGTGACCTGCCTTGGTCTCTGAGAGCAGAGACAATCCTAAAAACATGCTGTCCAAGTGTGAGAGCAGCTGCACAGCTGAAAACCAGGAGTCACAGGCTGGAAGAAGGTCAGGGTTTATTTGATCCCTTCAGAGTCTGAACCCTCCTCACATGATTTCATTCATGTTACAGTATCTCCCCCCAAAAGTCTTGCAGGTCTTTTCATGGCCTCTGTAGATGAATGTGAAGATTATACCACATATAAGCACAGATTAATCCATCAGCCCTCTCTCTTTTCTGCACCTTGTTTATCTTTCCTTGCAGATCTGTTAGCAGCAGCTCCAGTGAGCTGCCTTACCTGCTTCCAGGCTCCCCAGCATACCTGCTAATTCCTGTTGTAGCATTCCTGTCCCAGGATGGCACTTTAACCCTGCCCTTCCCAAAAGCAGCACAGGTTCTGCCTGCACACAAGAAGTTGAGACAGAAAAGGTTCTTTTCAGAGCAGTGAATTTGCACCTCTCCTCTGCAGGACCAGAGTGTCTGTGTACATAAAATACACAGACAGGACGGGCTAAGAAAACTCTCTGTCAGTGAAGCAGAGAGATCTCACTCTGCAATACACACACTTCTCACAGGGAGAGCCAGAGCCACCTACCCAAAACCAACTGCAACCCCTCCCTCCTTTCCCACCATTAGTCGAGTTCAAACAGAGAAAAGAAGAAAAGGAGGGATGGGACTTCTAGGAGGAGTGGGAATAAAAGTTGTAAATGTGTGTGGAGTTCCAGAAGAAACAAAATGTTGTCAAATATCTGCGACAAAGCAGTCTGGAGTATCTGGAATACGTGCAGGACTTGCTGGCCAGGAGGGAGGTGTCGTGAGAAAGAGCTCTGGTAGTTGCAGCCTGCTGTGAGTGGTCCATGGGATCCCAGGAGGAGCATCTGCTTTGGTATCAACAGTTGCTCTGGATTAAAGAGCAGCATCAGCTTTAAAAACAATCATTTTGAGATTCTCCTTGAGATGAAAACTTCAGGTTTTGCAGTGGATTCTTGTTTACTATGAAGGAGAACGAATAGAGCAGCTCTTTCCTCATCAGCAGCCATGGGATAGTAACAATTTTTAGCTGAGAATTACAAAATGGGGCAGATTCAGACACAAGCTTAAAGGGTGAAAAGTACCTTATTTTCTTCCCAATCTTCTGAACTAGTATACAAATTTATTCTTTTTATTTGAGACAAGCTATGAAAAGAGAAGGAGTTAAATGACTTAACTCTTTACTTCACCTCATCTAATAATTTGCAACTATCAAGGATAAACATGTAGGGATATATATAAATATATATGGACTATTTGGGTTGTGCCATGCCATGCCATGGGCCTGACCTTGGAGTCCTTGTGGTGAAGTTCTCACCCTGGCACGTTGTCAAAATGTTACTGCAGAGCATGTCAGAAGGAACACAGGGATTTTTTTTCAATAGATGATTCTTTGGCAAACTATGAAAATAATTTCATTGGAGAAGAAGGAAAAAAAAAGTCATTCCTCTTGCTACAGGGCTTTCTTCCTGCAAATTTCAAAGGCCTGTTGTGAATAATAGTGTCTGTGCTTCCAAGCTTCAAGGCTATTTTATAGTGGAAAGTGTGAGGCAACCAAAATAAATATCAGTTTCCACTGTTACGAAATAAAGGTTTTGCTTTATGTTGCACCTTAAAAGCCACGTTCAAAGGCTTTTTTATAGAGACACAGCAGTGGGTATCCCAGAGGGTTATTTTTTCGTACAGGCACTAGGTTTGCTCTCGCTTGTCTACATTGAAACAAGGAATAATTTAAGACAGAAAGCACATGATGGCTTTCTTTATGAGGCAAAACCTATCAGGAATTCATCTTCTTAAAGGACTGAAGGCAACCCTTAAATCCAAATGCCGCCAGTCCCTCGGGTGCTCAAAATACATATTCCTATTTTATGGCATGAATGCATCTCTCCTTACAAGATCTGTGAGTATTTCTGACAAACCTGGTTCTACTTTCCTGCTAGTGGAGTTACAGATGAGGCAAGTTTTCCATGGTTTGGGGTTTTATTGCGAATGCTTCGCACAGCTCTGGTTATGTGCTTCCTTCTCATGACATCAGTGCTGAAGGGGAGAAAGAATGTAAACATCTGTTTTTTATAATTCAATTTCAGGCTTATAACTTGATTAGGATAAGCAGTGTTTCTACATGATTTATTTTCCAGTCACAATAATGTGCAGTTTTAGCACCAGTTTGAAGATTAGTAAAATAAGGATGGAAACTAATGAGGTAAATCCTGCTTCATGGTCCACCTTTGTGAGCTGCACTGAATGCTGAGCAAGGGCTGGATTTCCCTCCCCCTCGGTGTTTCCAGGGATGTCCTGTTGTGCAGGATGCAGCCCATGGAAGGCAGGCTTGTGACAGCAGCACTGAGGTGGGCTGGAGAACCGGCACTTTGGCTCCTGGCTCTCCCCAGAGCCCTTTTGTGTGGCCTTGGATCAGCCACCCAGGACCGGGTTTTGCCTGCTGGGATGTCACTGCATCCTTAAACAACTAAAGAGATTGAAATATAGGACCTTTAAACTCTTCCATTGCTCCAGCAGGGTTAAAACACCACTCAGGCCACTTCCTTTTCTTTGTTGTCCAGGCTTTTTCTTTCAACAGGGACTGCCAGTGCCTGGAGCCATAGTCCTAGTCACATTTTGGGGTCTTTACTACCCCATTAAACTATTAAAAGTGAGAATATGCTCATAGGTGCTGAGCAGGGCTTAGCAGTAGTTGTGGAACTGTAACTGAAGCCAAGGGAGAGCCGGGGCAGCAGCACATGTCGGAACGATTTCAGTCTCATAGCACGTGTTTCCAGTGATAAAACACTGAATGGAATCTCAGACTGGTTTGGGTTGGAAGGGACCCATCTTGTTCCACCCCCAGCCATGGGCAGGGACACCTTCCACCAGCCCAGGTTGCTCCAAGGCCCGTCCAACCTGGCCTTGGACACTTCCAGGGCTGGGGCAGCCACAGCTTCTCTGGGCAACCTGTGCCAGGGCCTCCCCACCCTCCCAGGGAACGATTCCTTCCCAATACCCAGCGTCACTCTGCCCTCTGGGGACGAGCCGAGCCAGCGCCGCGTCCTCACCTTTGGCAGCGGGGGGCACAGCCCCGGGGCCGTGCGGGGCAGCTCCGACCGCAGCTCTCGGCGCCCCTTCCCGCCGGGGAGGCGGCCAAGGGTGAGGGGGAACGGCCCTGAGGGGAGAGAGGGACTCCGGGTGAGGGAGAGACCCCGCGCTGAGGGGAGAGACCCCGGGCTGAGGGAGGGAACGGCCCTGAGGGAAGAGGGAACCCGGGTGAGGGCGGGAACCCGGGTGAGGGAGAGACCCCGAGGTGAGGAAGGGACCCCGAGGTGATGGAGAGACCCAGAGATGAAGGAGACACCCCGAGGTGAGGGAGAGACCCCGAGGTGAGGGGGGGACCCTGAGGTGAGGGCAGGGGCCACGGCGGGCCACGGGAGGCGTGTCCGGCGCTGGACCAGGGCGGGTCGGGCACCACGTCCGCCCGCAGCCGGGGCTCCCAGGGCGGCAGCGCCATCCCCATCCCGGCCGGCAGCAGCAGCCCCCGCGGCACGGCCGGGGCTCAGCCCTGTCCCTCGGGGCGGTGCTGCCCCAGCCCTGCCCGGTAGGGAAGGCGGAGCGGGGCCGCAGCCGCGCGCAGACAAAAGCGGCGGCGCTTCCTGCGCTCCGCCCGAGGGGAGCGGGCCGTGGGCACCGGGCCGTGCGCTCCCGGGCTGTCCCCGAGCTGTCCCCGAGCTGTCCCCAGGCTGTCCCCGCTGCGTCCCCGGGCTATCCCCGCTCTCCGCTGTCCCCGCCGTGTCCCGGGCCGGCTGTCCCAGGTGCCTGTCCCCGGGCCATGGCTCCCGGTGTGAGCAGCGGGGCTCGGGGCGCGGGTGCGGGCGCGGCGCTGCTGCTGCTGCTCGCCCTGAGCCCCCGCGCCGTGCCCGAGCCCGAGGCGGTGCCCGACGGAGCCTCCACGCTGGCCTTCGTGTTCGATGTGACCGGCTCCATGTACGACGACCTGGTGCAAGTGATCGAGGGCGCATCCAAGATCCTGGAGACGTCGCTGAAGAGACCCAAGCGGCCGCTGTACAACTTCGCGCTGGTGCCTTTCCACGACCCAGGTAGGGGATTGGGCACAATGGGCAGGAGCCGGGAAGGGCAGCAGGGAGCTCCCGCTCAGGGCCGGCTTTTATAAAAGGTTGTGTGTCCTGCGCTTCCAGGGACTGGAGCCCGGGTATTACTGTCCCATCCTGACCCTTCTCGCCGTGCGGGTCTCTCCGCCGCGGGAATTTGCCGGGGCGAGTAAGGCTTTGTGACCTCCACCTCCCTGTCTGTCTGCAGAGCTCCACAAAGCCTTCAGGATCAACTGGAGTGGGCTCGGAGTGCGCTGTGTGCGCCAAAGAGCAGCGTAGGGGATCAAATAATTGTCTTAATAATTCTGATACGAGCTGATGTGGCTTCAGTGACCTTCACGTGTAGTAGTAACGATGCTACTAAGTTTTTCAATCCCTTCTATGGGAATGCACTTAGGAACATACATAACGCAGTTACACTTTTCCTCCTGTCTTGTGGTCCTGTGTTTATATTCAGTAACTTGCAGTGAAACGATCCAGAAGTTTTACATGGTGTGGCTTGTGTGGTTTTTTTGTTTGAATTCTTATTCTTTTCCCTCCTTTTACCTTTTTTCGCTTCTGCTGTACATTGTGCCTTTTCTTCCAGCATCTGTTTTCTATTCCCTTCCTACCCCTTTTCTCTGGCTTTCTTCCTCTTCCCTTGTCAAATATCTTCTGCTGACTTGAAGAGGAAATAGGAACAGGATGCCCCAGGCTGGTGATGTGTGCTGTACTGTGCAGTAAAAACTCCCTGTTTAAAAAAAAAAAAAAAGAGAGAATCAGAAAGTGGGGGGAAAAAAAGCCTTGGAAATTACCTTTGTGGCTCTAGTTTCCATGGAATATCTCGGAATACGATATTCCAGAAGTCAATTCCTAAGAGTACCATTTTTGCAGGGATGATATCAAATGAAAAAAGACAGCCCTTCTATTTCCCCCAGTCACAGGCACTTCTGCTTACAAGATGTGTTTGCTATTGGCATAAATACCTTAAACCATATGCTTGGGAACTTAAGGAAAAACTTGTCTTTGTGGATTTTGCTGCTTTGCTATCTATAGGCTGTATAGGTTCTCTTTTTTTTTCTTATAAAGAGCCCATCATTGTGGTATCAGAGCATCCTATCCCAAAATGGTCTCTTGTACCTTACCTTTTCCACCTTTGCATCATTTTCTCTTTTCATCTTCTTTACCTCTTGGTTATTTTATGGAACAAACTTATATGGGACTTTAAAAGCATCATACCACAGAAGTGAACAAGAAGGGAAAGATTTTGGTCACGTGTAGAGCCTGGAAATCTTTTATATCCTTCTGGAAAATCAAGCTGATAGATCTCCTTGGATGGAAGATCAACAGGATGGGTTGGGAGTGCTTTGGTTTAATTTTCTCTCTATAATAGCTCTTTATACATCTTCAATGATCAGAAAGGGATTCACTCTGAGAGCTGATAGATGTGTTTTTCAGAGGGATTGTGTAAATACTGCAACCACGAGAGCAAGAAGATGAGCTTGTGGTGCACTTTTGGTTTGCAGGTTTGGGAGGATGGTCCTTTGTTCTTGTGCATCCCAACACTCAGCTTTCATCCCAGGCCACTTTCAAATCATTTCAACAGCTCCTTGTTTCTTTCTCATCCCACAGTTTTTCACCCAGTTTTTTGTCTGCACATGGTCTCCTTTTCTGTCCTTTTTTTCCCCCACCCTCCTCACTTTCTCGCTCCCAGTGTCTCTCTGGGATCTTTGCTTGTGTTGCAGACGGAGTCCTTTATCCCTGCTTTGCTCTACCACCTCTCCTTGCTCCGTCCAAACCTCACCAGCAACAAATCTCCTGCCACCTTCCTCTGCCTGAGTCACATTTTCCCACTCACTGACTCCTTGCTTCCTTGCCTCCTCTCCCCTCCCTTCTCTTCCCACAGGAGAGCCCTTTCCTTGGCAAATGTGAGGTTTCACTCAGTGGAGTGACAGAGCCTTAGAGCTGCAGAGGGTGACCCGCAGAGCAAAGAGCGGCTGGCAAACGTGCCGTGGGGTATCCAGTTACACCTCCCTGCGGGGAAGCCCAGCTGCCCTCAGGGGGCCTTGCTTTTTACTGGGATGGATAACCCGGGAGGTCAGAACGCTGTTGGAGAGGGCAGAACCTACAATTTCCAACTTCATTTTGCCCCGGTTTCTGAAAACTCTTTCTCTGGGTGTGTCTCAGAGTTGGAAGGACACGCCCCAGGACACGGCAGTGCCGGCTGCAGGGCAGCTGCACCTCACACCTGACGCTGCCCCAGCCCAGGCACTTGGAAACAAAACTCAAGAGATGCTGCTGTGACCACTTCAGCATCTTTTTTTTGTGTCTTTATTCAAAAATCTAATCAAAAATATTACTTGGCTTGTGTTTCACAGCATCCAATTAATTTATCTAGTGTTCTTTCTGAAGGCTGCTCAACTGACTTGATGAGCACAAAGCTATTTTTTTCTCAAATTGTCTGGTTATTTACTCAATTTTTCTTCAAAAAAAAAAAGAAGCCTTATATGTAGCTGCACCACGGACAAATTTTCATGATGTTTTTTTGAGGTGCTGTGGCCTGTGAGGCAAATGGGACAGTATCAGTTGGAACTCAGATCCAGGGAGCTGCCCTTGGTATAATGGTGTCCTGATGCAGATATGCTATTGAGAGGTAGTTACAATTGAAATTTGGTGTAGGTTGGGTTTTTAACTCCTTTGTTTTCCTAACCCACGTTGCACACTGTGCAGTTTTAGTGGTGAACGTGGTGCTGCTGCTGGGTTGACGATTGACTTGATGATCTTAAAAGTCTTTTCCAACCTTAATGATTCCCTGGCTGGGACATGCCAACACTTTGTCTCTGATGGTACATTTATAAGTAGTGTTATGCCTATTGCTGTGGTATTTGGGAACAACAGCAATACAAGTGTATTTTTTAGTATCAAACCTGAGGTTGTTGGCAGAGAATTATGGCCCACCGAAAAAAAATTGTCATGGGTTTCACATTCCAATACCTTGGACCATCTGATGGGATGCAGAGATCTCCATTTTGGAAAACCCTTTTGGTTTGGATTCTGCTTTGTGAGTAAACATTTGCTTCAACAGATTACAGGGAATTTTTTTTATTGTGGTTTTTCAATGCCTAAAGATAATCACAGAGGCTTTGTAGATAGTGAAAAGGGCTGTTAACTAAGAAATCTCTTGCCAGACTTGTGTTCAGTGGAAAAACTCGGTGGGGGGGAGGAAGGAAAATGCCCCAAATTAAGAGGAGTTTGCCCAGGAAAATTTTGTATTGGAACTGAAGCTTAAGATCAGCAAATGCTTTTGTAATTGCGTGTTGTGGGTCCTGATCTCCTACTAACTCCCATTGTATCCTGTGCAAACGGAATTGGACTCAGAATGTCTTTATTTAACATCTGTGGCCAGCTTTGCTATTTTTTCTTTATGCCATTAAGGAATTTTGGAATGGAAAATAAGCCAGAGAGGACAAATTCATCCCTAGTATTTTTCTGTAAAGCTAATGGAATTATCCCAGCCATAACTCACTCTGTGTGATTTAATCAAGCATTCCTTTGGTGTGAATGGCTATTTTATAGACCACACTCCAGTAATTAATTACAAGAAAAATGAATATATAACCTCTGGACTTCCTAGTGCAGAGGATGATGTTTGCTGTTCATACTCTGCATGTCTACAGATCTCTGCCTGAGCATCTGCTGACACTCTTCTTACAAATCTGACAGACAACATAGTGTGAGAAATGAGAAAATATTAATACTGCTTAGTTCAGATGGGGAAATAGTGCTGAACCTAAACACGTAGTAAATGTGTGGGAGAACTAGAAACACTCTTTTTTTTCAGAGTAGAGCTCTGTCCTCTCCTGGAGTGAAGGCACGGAATTGTTTGTAACTTTAGAACCTGGAGTCTCCTTTATGAACAGACTGGCAGTGCTGTGGCCATAACACACTAGCTTGGATCAAGTTCAGGAGGGCATGTGAAAAGTCTGGAAGCTTTGGGGTTTGCAGGTTTGATAGTTTTTTTTTAGGAGTTCTAATGAAGAAGTAATGTCTTTTCCAGAGGAGGAACATAAGAAATGAAAATTGGGCTATTAATGGAATTAAAGGTTTTCCTACTTGCTGATAGGAAAAGTATTGTGGTTATGCAGACACAGGATGGAAAGAGAAGAATTGCCCCAACTCTGTTTGGTAAAAGTAGGGTCAGAGGCAAAGAAAATCATGCTCTCCCCTTAATTCAAATAGTTGTCTTATTTTGATAGTTGAGTGGCTTTTATATTATTACCAAAATCCAAAGTGGGAAAAGAAGAATGCTAATTTAAGCAATCTGATCTCTCTGTTCTTCCAGTGCATCACAGAATATCAGCTTAAAGCTGTCACAGCTGGTTTTTCAGAGTAGTGTTCTTTGGTGGCCTTACATTTGTGAATATCTTATCTAAAAACTCAAGGCTGTGTAAGGGTTTGGGGGTTTTTTGGAGGTTGGTTTGTTTTGGACTTCCTCAGAGACAACAATAATGAGTGCACGGCCAAGTTCTGAGTTTTTCTTTGGCGTTTTAGGAGACAAAATGTAAATTTACAACTGTTCAGTGCTGTCTTGGTGTGTCTGAAGGCAATTGATAAGCAGAACTGGACATAATAACTGTGAATTCTGCCCTTTTGTGCTAGAACTTATAAAATCTAAATGCACCTACAAGTATTTTCCATCTCTGAGGCTTTTGTGATCGCTGTATTGCCCGTGTGGGAAATGAGGATTTGAAACCTTATTGTCACCCTTAATGGAGACATTGTGACAGCTCTAAAATGAATTCCATGTGATTGCATGGATGCTTTCTTGTTCCTCTGGAAGGATTTATCTGGGGTCCCTCTCAAAGTAGCTGTTTATACAGATTACAGGAGACAGTAAGTATTGCCAGTGCCAGAAGCTCCAAAATCTGTGAGCCAGCCAAAATGTTGTGACATGATCCAAAAGGCTGCTAGAGCATCACTTAGAGCTTATTTTTCTACTGTCCTAACCCTGCCTGTCCAACCCTGAAGGGATGCACAGTGGGAAATTCTCCCCCGATTCCTGAATCTTTTTGGCAAAGGAAAGAATTTTATCCCTGTTTTTATTTGAAGATACAGCAGAGTTCCTTTCCTTAGGCAAAAAGTGATAATGCCTCAAATACATAATTCTCTTGAATTACAAGTTATTTATCATGTTACATTTCAAATTGTTGCCTACAGAACTTAGAAGCTACTTGTTCTCTTTTGCTTTGCTCTCCTGAGCTCCAAGTGGTGATAATTCCATGGAAAGCTCTGCGGCTCGTTAGTGATGTATCCCAGTGTTATTCTGTCCCCATCATTACTGCTCGTGTCATTTAGCACGGGAGCCCTCCTGTCAGCAGGCACCCAAGTGCTGTCTTAGTGTGCTTCGAGAAGGGAAACAGGATAAGAACAAAATAGTGTCCAAAAAAATCTGTCTCTTGGAATCTTTGGAGTGAGAAGCTCCATTATGACTAAAGAGAAAAAGAAGCACCCACAGAAAGATCTTTTCCCAGTTCCTTAATCACTTTTTAAACAGAAAAACTTCCCCTCTTCACCTTCCCTTCTTCCTTCCCCCCCTCTGAATTTCTTTCCCGGGGGTTCCAGCAGCCTGTGTTTCACACAGTCACACGTAGAGACCCGGTTAATCCTGTTGGTGGCAGGGGTTGTTTCACAGGAGGTTTCAGCTCTTGATGGGAGCTCTGTGGCATGGAAAGAAAAGAGCAGTTTCTGCTGCTGTTTGCATCTCCTGGATTGGTTCAAATGCACACAAATCAAATTCCTAGTGATGTGTGAAGAGCAGATATTTAATGCAGATCCTCAAGTGCTTTTAAGCCATGAATAAGCTGTCTCTCCCTGAGACTGATATATTCTGTCCCTTTTTCGTCTGGAGAAAACAGTTATTTTCTGAGGATCATGGTGATGAAGTGAGTAAACAGGCATGCATACTGTACACATCTTTATCTCACTTTAACTGAGGCAATAGTGTTCCTTGTAAGGTGAGTTGTCAGAGAAATTGAGGAAGGGAAGTTGGCAAGGAGGCTGCTCAGAGAGTATTTGCCTGTTTCTGCCTCGTGTGTGTGTTGGAGCGGGCTTGGAATTTATACCAGAGTGGATTCAGTTCAGTCAGTTGAGGATGTGGATGAACTGGATTAAGGAGTATGGAAAAGGAGCAGATATTTAATTTAGGTAATGGATTTTGAATGTGGCCTAAGGCATGACAAGAGGAACCCTTTAGGCAGAGAAAGCCCTCAGATGCAGTTGGTACATATTTTCCAATCAATGGTTTGATTTTTGGCATGTGCTGTGGACTTTGGTTTTGAAGGAGACTCCTGCCTCAGAGGAAATATTGAGAACACATGTTTTTCAGTTTGCAAATGGCAGAACAGTCTCTCTGTTGAAAGGGAGTGATGGTGTTACTTGATTGGCTCACCATGCCTTGATAATCAACAATTTTGTGAGAAGAAATAAGATGGATTTAATGAAAAGTGCTCTGGGCTGGCTGCTTCCTTTCCTCCAGCCAGGGAGAATGTGCTTTACCCCTCAGTCACATTGCTGGACACAATGTGTTTTTTGTAACTGTTGCCAGTGTTTAGGATTTCCTGTTTGAGGTGTGTTGCTCTCCCGTCTGATTTATGGGATCCTTGGGTGATGTCTGCAGTGAATTCATGCTGTGCAGTTGTTGGGTGAGCTCTGGGTTCAAGATTTTGCAAAGGGATAGTTTGCAGGGTTACATTTTTTAAGTGGCATCAGAGTGGTTTAGGTCAGGCGCATCCCCTTGTGCTCTATGGTTAAACTTCCCTTGCTGCCTTTTGAAGAACACATGCAACCTATTATTTGGTGACTGTGGATGTGAGCTGAGCTTTTTTCCCTGGTTTTGCCAGAGGAGAAGCACTATGACTTTGTGTTCCTGAAGCACTTGAATGGCATCAGGTTATGTCAAATACATGAAGCCATGGCACTGAGGACAGGATTAATCCCATTTCACTTCAGGCACTCAACTGAAGACCCTCAGCTGAGAGACTGGTGACCCAAATGCTCTTCTGTAAATCAAAAACAAAACTGGCACCTTAACAAGCAATTAATCACCTGGGAATGTCCAGATACTCCTGGGAGATCTCATTTGCTTTCCCTGGCTGCAGGGGGAGCAAAGCTGAGTTCAGTCAAAGCCCTGAATGGAGAAGGTCTGAAATGAATTAAGAGGCTTTCCAGCATTTCCTGGGCTGGGCCTGGCTGCCCAAATAATGGTCCCCGAGGTTTGTTTCATGGGCAGGTTTGCATCCTGCCAGGGGGTACCGAGTGCTGGGCATTCTGTCTCAGCTAAAGGAGCAGCACTGGCAGCTCCCAGGCTGATGATCCCGTGGGACAAGCCCCTCTCAGGGCCTGGAATGCACGTTGCTGCTGCGGATTGCAGATGTAAACAGGCTGTGTGTGTTTGTGCAGATATGTGAACTTATTGTTCTGTATCCCCCCTGTGCTCTTTCATCTTCATTTCCTTTGGCATCCTTGGTACTCCACTCTGTGCACTTTTCCAGCTCTGCTCAAGCTGTAGCCCTTTTCCCAAAGCATTCCCAGCCACAGATTGGGGCCTGCAGAGCATGACTGGTCAAATCCATGCATATTTGCAAATGACAGGTTCCCAGACAGCGAGCCAGCACGCTGCAAACATCTCATGCAACCAGGGAGACCTGGAAGTGTTGAATTTATTCTCAGTGGTGGTCCTATGAGCAGTCTCATCCATTCTCTCTGGAACAGCAGCTTCCTTACTGTGTGCTCTTGGGAATACAGCAGTTAGTGTGTGATAGAGGTACAGTGAATAAACATGATACAGCTTTGAAAGCCAATTTCACAGAGCCAAATTCCCAACATCAACTTTCTAGGATAAATTACAACCAGCAGAGCTTGCTCTCCAATGAGATGGAACCAAAGCAAACTGGGACCCCAGTTCTCAGCCTGGAAAAGCCCTGCTGAGGTGGGGCGAGTGGGGGTGGGTTTGCAGCCCGAAATGGGAATGTGTTGTGCTGCTGTAGGCCCTGCTGAAGGTCTGGGCTGTTTGCTGGGATAGCAGCTCTGAGCTGTGGCTGTAGGTTGCTGCTGGAGCCCTGCCAGCCTGTTTCAATGAGATTCCTGGCCTGGGGGCCGGGGGGCAGCAGGAAGCCATTGGAATTTTCATGCCTTGGACACCAGTGTATTTTCACGAGCTGAAGTGAAGTGTCTCTGGGGATGCTGAATATCACTGAAACATTTCCTGAGTTCTCTTAAGCTCTACAATGGTATGTCCGAGTCTGTTTTCCAAAGGATGGAGCTTTTTGTTTAGTTAGTGAGGTCTTAGTTAGTTCACTGGACTACTATGCTTTTGCACTTGGAATTTATTGAGGAACAGAAGAAGAGGAGGGAAGTTGTGCAGCAGAAATGAAGTGCTCTGCCTTAGAACATCTAGGAATGCTGTGGTTTCTTTTATGTCCCCATATTAATTTATATTTCTGTTTACTAAAGTCCTCCTAAGATTGTGACTTCACTTTTCTTTGGTGTCTTAGGTTCTTTTGTTTGTTTTGTTTTGGTCATGTCTTTCCCTTTTTAAATTTTACATAAACTGAATCAAAGCACAGGGAATTCATGTGACTTACCCTGAGTCACAGTTCTCTTGTGTTAACCACAAATCGCTTTTTTTGGTCCCTGAAATGTTTATTCCTTCTTTTCCTTTCTTTCCTAGTCTGTTGGACTCCCACATCTTTTTATCTTCTTTGTCTCTGCATTCAGCCCATCCCTCCCTCAAAATTTCCATTTCCAGTTTCAGAATTGGATCAACTGACCCGGATGTTTTGTTCTCTGAGATTCTGCTGAATTTGTTGACATACATTTTCTTAAAGTTGTAGCTGTAGTGGACAAAATATTACTTCTCTGCACTGCAAGCTGCTCCCCTCTTCTCTATGGCTGTGGCCTTTGATCCCCAGCCACGAGGGGCCGTCGCAATTCCAGGTTCATTCCCAAATGGTCCAGATTAGCTGAGGCTGCTGAAACTCTTCTTTGGGGTGTGCACAAACCCTGGGCTGCCGAGGGGAGGAGGTGACAGCTTGGGCTGGCTCTGCAGAGCCAGGCTGGCAGGGGGCTCAGCTGGCAGAGCCGCAGCGGGAAGGGAGTGGGTGTCCCCGGAGCTAATGAACTGGAAGGACTGAGTTCCATGGGATCTGTGTGGGAATCTGGACAGTCTCTGTGAATGCTGACAGTGGGGGAAAAATGTGCTGCTTTGTGCGTCAAGCTTTGTTCTAAATATTCTTGCTGTGGCCCATGCTGGGGGTGCGAAAAGTGGGGAGCGTGTCACTGCTGTCAACAGTCGGCTCTTTCCCCACCCTTGAAAGTTGAACTGAATGTTGTTCTGTCACCTGAAGTGAGCCATGGTATAGGGAGATGAAAAGAATGTGTGTTGGCCAAATGGCATTTTCAAGAACGTGGCAATTTTACCATATCCATCAAATGTTTCAATGTCCTGGTGCTTTGGCACAGCCACCTCTAGTGATCCCTGCCCCTGGCTGGGATTTGTTTCAGAGGGAAGGCACAGAAATACTCCTGGTGTTAGAGGTGTATGGAAGGTTAGGGAGATGGAGCTTTTGCTTAGCAAGTGGTAAGAGAGGCTGAATTCCTTTGTGGAAAGGACAGGAGGGAACAACTGGAGAGATGCTGTTCCATCCCTGCTTTGTGGGGATGAGTCTTGGTTCACCTCAAACCACGCTCTTCACAGAACAAGAAAAGCCATGCAAGTGAAGCATGTTTGGAATTGACTCTTTAATTTGCATAAATCCAGTTCAGAGGTAGATTTGTAGTACATAAACCCTTTCAAACTGTGGAGAATTTTGGCTGTGGGTATTTATGGGATGACTCAAGCCCATCTCACCTTTTGTGTTGTAGCTACGTAACATTAAACAGTTTCTTGGTTACTTGCAATGAAATGTCCCATTGTGTGGATATAAAAGCCTTTTTCCCCACTTCGATATTCTGTCTCATTGAACAGGTTTTGATCTTGGTTAGCATGGAGTAAATCCAGAGTAATTCCATTACAGTCAGGGATGTTAGTTTGGATTTACACCAGTATGACTGAGCTCAGAGTCTGGCTTTGGTTGTCCGCCTTCTTAATTTGCTAAATATTACATCTTTCCCAAATATCCTTTCTCATCTTGTCTTCAGACCTTGCTGGCTCCTCCTATTTTCCCAAATTCCAAGAGTAACAACATAGGTGAAGTTTACTTGATGAAAGATTGTTTAAGCAGGGTCTGGTTTTTATTAGCTCAGCTGGTTTTCATTTTTCCAGCCCTATTTGAAGTCTCCCTGTGCTCAGGCTGGGCTCTGGATCCATCCTGCTTTTCCTTCCCGACTCATTTTTGTTCATTAGGAGTGGGCTGGTTTAAATTACAGGGTGCTCCCTGGCGTTATCCTTCAGTAAGAACTGTTTGCCTCACTGAGATTTCAAAGCAGTTTTTAACTCCAAAGATCAGAAAAAGAGAAATAATTATACCTTAGGGCATTCCTGCTAATCAGCAACACAACTTGTTTGGAAGGACTTGGTAAATGGGAGATGTGACTTCGGAGAATGAGATGAATTAAATTGTTCCTGGTTTCGTTGATATTTCCTTTGTAGAAATGTACTCTGAACTCTCTTACAGAGTATTTTAATTTACCATGTGTGAGAGACATCTGGGATTTCATCTAGGTTATTCCCTTAGTTCCACTGGGTTTGGTTTTCGGGTTGGAAGTTTGGACAGTTTTGTCTGTGTTTATGTAGCTTAGCTGGGACACTGGAGGCTTGGGCCTCACAATCCTGCCAGAAATTAATCCATAATGTTTGTATTGCTGTCTTTATGTTTGGACTTCTGCTGGTACAGTATCTCTACGCTCCTATGATGATAAATAATGCTGCCCAGGATATCCAGCTCTTGCTCTAGGGATAAAGAAGGGATGGGAGATGGGAAACACCATCTCCTTCGCAGTTTGGAGACCTCAGGCACAAAGTACTTCAGCAAAACACTTCAGAATGTTTTTATATATATTCTGTTGATTTTGATACCATTTTCACATATGCTTAAGTGTTTTCCTTAGAGAGGCCTGAAGATTTGCCTCTGGCAACAAAGAGAACCTGTGGCAGAACTAGTGATTTAGACCTGAGTGCTCCTGTCTTAACCATTGGTGTGCTATTCAGCACTGCAGACACGTGAACACGAGCTGTGAGAAAGCTGGATCACTGTTCATGTCTGTCCCTGAATGTCTCCTGAATTCCCTGGAATGACAGTCTTCACCATGGCTGTTCCAGTGGGTGGTTGGTGTTCAAAGAGTTAGTGACGCCCTCACAGTCTTTGTTTCATGGCACTGGTGTTCAAGAAATTTACCCTGACTCCTAATGTCTGCAGGAATTTCCTGCTGGTTTGTGGCTGTCTTAACAGGGCATTTTTGTTGGGGTTCTGTGCATGGCTGGGGGTGAAATGGGCAGTGGAAGGCTCAGTGTTGAGTGACTGTCTGCTTGGACTCCTAAGTCTTGCTGCCTGTGAGGGACACCAGGCATGGGATTGGCACTGGAGGGTGGCCCAGAGCCAAGGGGCAGCACTGAGCACACCCCAGGACACAGACAGGATCCAGACTGGGAGGGCAGGGCTGGAGACAGGCTGAGAGCTGGGGGTGTTCAGCCTGGGGAGGAGAAGGCTCTGGGCAGACCTCAGAGCCCCTTCCAGAGGCTAAAGGGGCTCCAGGAGAGCTGGAGAGGGACTTGGGACAAGGGGATGGAGTGTCACACTGCCACAGGCAGGGTTAAATGGGATATTGGGAAGGAATTGTTCCCTGGGAGGGTGGGGAGGCCCTGGCACAGGTTGCCCAGAGAAGCTGTGGCTGCCCCAGCCCTGGAAGTGTCCAAGGCCAGCTTGGACAGGGCTTGGAGCAACCTGGGCTGGTGGAAGGTGTCCCTGCCCATGGCAGGGGTGGCACTGGGTGAACTTTCAGGTCCCTTCCAACCCAAAGCATTCCAGGATTCCACGGTGTTCACTGGTGGCACCCTCAGTTCCTACCCTTGGCTGCAGCAGCTCAGGAATTTCCATTCCCTTTTCACTCGAGTTGACTCGCAAGGGGAGTGGCTGCCACTGAAAATATCCCAGTGGGAGCTGTCAGAGTGTGTTTGAAAGCACCTGTGTGTTCAGTGTGAGTTTTCTCAGGGTCTGCATTGTGTCTGGAAGAAAATATGCTTTCGATTGACCTGCACAAACAGCACAAGTCAGGTGGTAGCATTGATTTTTGGAGCTTGATGGCTTTATGGTCACAGATCCAAATTCTCTGGAGAAAAAAATCTTTGTGCTTTGTGTTGTATAAACAGGCTGAACAGTTTAGTGAAAACAATCATCATGGTAAATGCTTCCCTTTTTAAACTGTAATAAGTCTTAAAGAGTAACTTTGGTAATTATTTAGCATTGATTATTTTATTTCCATGTGAGAGTTCCATGTTTTTCCAGTAGTCAGCTGAGTACTTTCCAGTCTGGTTGGACTAGACCAGACAGAGGGTGAAATTGGGAAATACAGGGTTCACACAAATCAGTTAGTCTAAATTAATTTCTGTCTAAACCTAAATAGTGGCATTATTTCAAACAAATTTTACAAGATGAGCAAACAGAAAACAAGGTCTTGCCTAATGTATTCCTGTAACTGATTTAAGTTATCCTCATGTGAAAGGAAAAGACTGTTTTGTTTAAGGTAAAAAAGTTAATGTTCTCATCCTCTTTGCCTCCTCCCTCCCTCCTCACATCTGCTTTTTGAATTAGTTTGGAACACACTTGCATTTTACTACTAAAACTCAGTGAAATTTTATAACCCACAGATAATATTTAATGTTCCCCTCTCTTCCACAGCTTCCTAAAAACTACTGGACACTCAAACCTGCATCGAGTGGAAATATTCTCATGGGGTTTTTTTCCCTTTCCTTCTCCCAGAGCCATGAAACAGCTTTCCCACAGGCAGTGGTGCTCGGGCACGTGTGGGGTGTGGGGTGTGGGGTGTGCCAGGCAGTGCCAGCAGGGAGCTGTGCCCCGCTGGGCTGGGGGTGTGCAGGCACTGGGGGCAGAGCTGGTGCATTGGCAGCTCCCCGGCTGAGCTCTCCTGGGTATTGCTGTGATGAGCTGCCTGCAGTCACTGCTGTGCAGAGGAGCTGGCAGAAGGCAGGGTGTCTGCAAGGGAGCTGCCAGTGCAGAGGGAGCAAATGGCACCTGTGGGACTCACCGATGGCATCTGGGCACGGCTGTGGGCTGAGGGCCAGGCCAGGCCTGTAACACACAGCTGTCTGTGTGGGTTTGGGAGCTGGGCTTCAAATCAGCTTCCTGTGAAACACTCCTGGAGGCTTCACTCTGCGTTAGTCCCGAGCCAAACCCGCAGGGACTGAAGGCATTGCTGCTGGTGGCCAGCAAAGGCTCCTGCCCTGCCAGCTCACAGGTGGGAAGGGGCACAGCTACAGCTGAGACCTGCTTGGTTTTTGCTGAGGAGCCCAAAGCACAGACACTCTACTCACCTTTAATCCATGACACCTATTAAATCCTTCCAGCAACATCACGGAATCATAGACTCATAGAATTCCACAATGGTTTGGGTTGGAAGGACTTTAAAGATCACCTACCAACTGCCTGCCATGGGCAGGGACACCTTCCACTAGCCCAGGTTGCTCCAAGCCCCGTCCAACCTGGTCCAACTTCCAGGGTTGGGCAGCCACAGCTTCTCTGGGCAAGTCCTTCAGCTTAGTCAGGCAGTATCATCTCCTTCAGAAACTTGTCATACCCTGGAGGGTTTAGGTAGAGTCTCAAGGAGGATGAAGAAAGTCCCTGATGAGCTTTTAGGATGCTGATCCTGCCTGGAGCCAGGTCACTGCGAGACAGTGCCATGCTCTGTGTGCTTGGCTGAGCTGCTGGTGGTGACACCCCAGAGCTGCCAAAGCCACCTGAAAGGGGTGCTTTCCACATGAGTGATGACTGTCTGCCAGTGTGGGTCTCTTCTAGTTGTTTCTCAGCTGATATTTAAAACTCTATTGTTATATAGGACAGGAGGAAACAGCCTCAAGTTGTGCCAGAGGAGGTTTAGATTGGCTATTAGGAAAATTTGTTCACTCAAAGGGTTGTCAAGCACTGGAACAGGCTGTCCAGGGAAGTGTCACCATCCCTGGAGAGATTTAACACACGTGTGGATGTGGCACTTGGGGACATGGTCTAGTGGTGGGCTTCACACTGCTGGGGGAGTGGTTGGACTCACTGAGCTCAGAGGTCTTTTCCAACCAAAATGGTTCCATGATTCTGGGTGTTTTGCTATCTGTCTGAGATCTCAGTGTTGTACAACACATGACTGTGGGCAGCAATGATGCTCAGACCTGGTCTGGGGGTTGTTTATGTGCCACAGAGCTTACACGAGGGAGGGAATGTGCGGGTGGGTGCTCTGTCCAGTGATGAGTAAACACGTCTGTCCTGCAGCCACACTTGAGCAGCACAGTCAGAGACTTCTGTGCAACAGGATTCCTTTAACAGATACTCGTCCCCAGAGACCGATTGTGTGACTACTGTGGGGACAAGGTCTGGTTTTCCATTCTCCTGCCAGATCAGGAGATGGAATGAGTGTGGTGCTGCAGAGGGGAGGCAGGAACATCTTGTGACTCCCAGTGTGGTTGCGCAGGGCTCCCAGCAGCCTCCCTCCGTGAGGGGAGCTGAGCTGGGAAGGACCAGAGGTGAGGCATTCCCACTGGTTTGGCCCCTGGAAAGGAAGGAGACACATCAGACTGTTGTCACCACCGAGCTATTCTGGCAGCTCCACAGTCTCTCCTCAGCCTGGCGCGACTCCCTCCCTCACCCGGGTTGTGGTGAGCGGTCGAGTTTCTCGGCCTTGGGTCCCCAGAGTCCAGGAAGAAGTTTATCCCTTACTTGAATGATTTCTGCCGCTTAAAAATGTTTTTCTTGGTGCCTTTTAGAAAATGACACAATTACAAATGATACAGGCAAAAGGGAAGGGATGGGAGAGAGCTGCTTCCAGCTGACTCGCCAGTTACCAAAGTAAACAGTGCTCTAATGAAGCTTTTGAGAGGCTTATCTGGCCATGAAAAACTTGCTATATCTTTCCTTTTAGATTGGCATTTAAAGCCAAACCACATATTTTTAAAAATAGAAATATTTCAGCATCCTCCTCTGCCCGGGTTGGCTCTGTCAGAGAAGCTCTCTTGCAGTCTTATTTTCTGCAGCTTTTTCCCAGCACCGTCCTGTACAGTAGAGTCCTGCAACAGCTCAGCTTGGAAAGGGCCTCAAGAAATCATCTGGTCCCACCTCTCAAACAGAGCCTCACCAGGAGTAAGAAATGTGTCTGTTAGGTAGAAATAGAAAATGAACTATTTATAGTCTTCACTGTCAAAATTAACAATAGATCTTTGAAAGGACCAGAAAGTTCACCTTAATTTGGTACACCAGTAACTGGCCTTCTTTGAACATCTTTAAATAGGTGCTTTAACTTCAACTAATCGATGCCTCTATTCACAGTGGTATTTGAGGCATCACTGGACCCTTGTTAGAGCCCTGGGGATAATATTCCCAACTGGATATTGTCAGAGTGAATAATTGGTGTATACAGACAGTGTTATCTGCTGTGACATTCCATGTTCTGTCAGCTGCACACGGATTAGTTCTGTGAAGTGGAGCCTTAGTCAGAATGATGCATGGAGATTTGAATTTACAGTTGTAATGCCCGAAAGGTTTGGGTTTCTAATGGTTTTACACTGGTAATCCTTTAGCAATTTGTTTTATAGTGGAATACTTGGAGGGGAGCTGGGCCCTGTTCTAACTGAAATCAATAAAACCTCTGTCATTGACTTGGAAAGAAAGCAGATGCATTTTTAGCAGTAAAAAGGAAAAAAGAGTATTTTAGATACAGAGTAACCTCATGCAGAATATCTGAGTTCTGTGCTGAATGTGACACTTCTTTCTCCCAGCAGCAGGCCTCAGACTACTTGATTTTTGTTGTATTTGGAAATCTCCATTCTCCCAGGATGGCAACTGGATAAATCCTAAAGCCTTTTGAAATGATGATGTCATGCACATGTATGTACATTTGTGCACACACACACATATGGGGTCATCTCCTAGGATATTGGTTTTATTCTCCTAGAGTTTTCTAAAAGAAACCTTTTTTCTTTCCTTCTTTGAGTTCTATTCAGAGACCAGTGACTTGGCATGAAAACTGGGGAGAATCTATTTAGTAGTGTTTGAATTATGTAAGTGTAGGTAGGTCTGTGGTTAGTGTCTCACTTTTTCCTTTGTTTAGGGCTAATTGACTAATTCTGTGGTTTGTTGATAATTTTCTGAGCAAAATTTAATTCAATAACTTTTCAAGGATTGTGTCTGGCATCTGGAGGCGTTTTAGCTCAATCTTTACTTTTTTGTGTTTCTCTTTTCCTCTGTGAGGAACAAACCCTAAAACTTACCTCACTGTGTGTGAGCTTTGTACACAACAGTCGTGCTTTGACCCAGGTCATGGAGCTCCCTCTTGTCAAAGGAGCCTCCACAGGCCTGTCCAAACATGATAAACCTTATTGTATCTGGGAGCTAGGTGGAGGGCCACTGAGATGAGCAAAGGGCTGGGACAGCTCTGCTGGGAGGCAAGGCTGGGAGAGCTGGGATTGTTCAGCCTGGAGAGGAGAAGCTTTGGGGTGACCTGATTGTGGCCTTGCAGGGCCTGAAGAGGCTACAGGAAAGATGGAGAGAGACTGTTTGCAAGGGATGGAGGGACAGGACGAGGGAATGGTTTCACACTGACAGAGAGCAGGGTTAAATGGGATATTGGGAAGGAATTGTTCCCTGTGAGGGTGGGGAGGCCCTGGCCCAGGTTGCCCAGAGAAGCTGTGGCTGCCCCTGGATCCCTGGACGTGTCCAAGGCCAGGTTGGGCAGGGCTTGGAGCAGCCTGGGCTAGTGGAAGTTGTCCTTGGCCATGGCAGGAGGTGGGACTGGATGGGCTTTAAGGTCCCTTCCAACCCAAACCTATGATTCTATGATGATTGAAAAAAAACCCCTTTTACCATGTGAAGACATAACCACAACATGAGCCTGCTAAAGAACAGCGTAGGATTAATACGGGAACATCCTCTGGGAAGTCCTTGTTCCCATGGTCTCTTGGCAGTGTTCAGCACTGCTGGATTAGTGCTGTGGTCTCCATGAAGCTCGTTAGGAGAACGGCTCCCTCAGCAAACACGGGCTCCTGGGTTATTAATAACCAGGAAGAAGCACCGTGCCTGCCTTGGGATCTCACTGTGTGCTACATAATGTCTTTCCCCTCATCCCACACTGAGCAGTGTTGGATTGTCCTGCTCTCAGGATGCTCAAGTTGCTCTTGGTGACTTCCTTTGCTTCCAGAGTCTGTTTTTGTGTAGCTGTGGGTGCTGAGTGCATTAGTAATTCCATATCCTTCAGGAAAGCAATGTGGCTGCAGTTCCAGCAAAAAAGAGCCAGTTGCTTTTTCAGTTTTGCTGATGTCTCATGATCAAAAAGCTGACTTGGCTTCAGTGAGGTAGCCCTCTCCAAGGATCTTCCAAGTCTCTTTGAAGGAAGTAATCTGGGACTATAATCTTCCAGGCAGCAGAAGTTTTTAATTAGCCCTCGTAATTGGACTCATCTATTCTGGAAAAATAAAAGAAGCTGCGATTTTCTTTTTTTTTGCCAGTCAGCCTCTGGACCCCTCCTATGGTGAGATACATCTGGGGGCATGGCAGGACCCACAGTTCCATGAGGCAGGAGAAGGAGCTTTAGGGATGAGGTTGTGGTACCCTGCAGTGCCAGGAGGCTCCCGACGGTGGAGCTCAGATATTCCCGGCCGGCAGCAGCTCGAAATCAATCTGTGCTGGATGTCACAGTAAATAAGTTCATTTTGCAATGCAATGTTAAGTATAAATGGTGAATTAAAAATGGAGTTTTCAATCTCATTTGATTTGCCTTCAGTGTGTTGAGGTAATCCATCCCAAAGCAGCGCTGTGAAATGTGTGGTTGCTTTCATTCCTGCCCGATTCTGCAGGGCAAGTCCCTTCTCCAGCACTGTTACAAGTGCAGGAGGAGCACTGCCAAAATACACAGGCCCAGAGATGAGACAGAAATAGCCCTGGCCTGAACTGGAGCTCAGTCTGGAGAAGGAATTGGAAGAGCACTGTGAGCTGAGTTTTCAGTTTAGCTTGTTGTTAACAAGGGGAGATAAACACAAACAGAGCGGGAGCTGATGGGAGCTGATGGGAGCTGATGGCCTTCTCAGCTGCTCCGTGGAACAGCTCCCAGGCTGTACAGTGAGGGAGCCCAGCCCTCAGCAGCTGCTTGTCCTCTACTGTAAGCTCAGGGAAGCACATTCCTCAAAGCTCTTTTCTCCCTTGTGTCTGCTGGTGCCTTTTGTTGCTGGAAAACGTCTGCCCTGGTGGCAGTGCTGGGCAGCCAGGCCCAAAACCAACCCTCTGGGCAGAGAGAGCTGCAGGAGCACGGGCAGCAGCTCTGGATGGATTCAGTGTGCTGGGAAGGAGCTCAGGCTCTAGGCTCGGGTGTCAGGCTGTAGGAGCTTTCCATCACCTCCGTGGCTCCCTCAGCCCTCTGGCCTCTCCCAGGGACTGTGGGCTGAGTTGCCAGCCCTGTGTGTGTGTGATTTGGGCAACCCCCCAGGGGGGGCTGGCCAGAGGCAGCTCAGCCCCCCTGGCTGCTGCCCCCATGGGACAGACCTCCGGGGCTGTTCAAAGGACAACGGGAGGGAGGATCTGAAGATTCAGCTCGTTTGCTTGTCCCTGGAAAGGGGAAAAGGCCTTGCTTTGGGTCAGTCTTTTTGGGACATTTAGGAGCCATGATAGCCATAACTTGACTCCACGTGGTTAAAACTTAAAGTATTCTGCTCTCTTTGCCTCTTAGCTGGGCACCAGGAATAGACAAAACCTTCTGGGAGGGATGTTCAGGTGGATTATTTCCTCAGAACAATAATAAACCCGTAGTTCTACTTAATTCAAACTTTCTTTTTCTTATTTGTGGCCAGAGGGAGCAGGTTTTGTGTCTGGTTCATGGTGTGATGCACCACTGATGAGAAGCTCTGAGGCTGTTCTGTGCACCACCCATTTCAGAAAGAATTTGTGGCAAGTCTGGATTTATTAGATCCATCTCTGGGTAGAGGAGGTCACTCTGCACACCCTGTGGTTTGTGCCTGCAGCTCTCAGAAGGTGGAGTTCACAGTGAGCTGGGCCAGTCTGCCCTGATTTGTGTGATTTGTCACTGCACATGGTTAATAACTGTAAGACAACCACACTTGAGGCCCATAAGCCAAACTTTGTGCTTGTTGCAGTTGACAAAAGATGAGAATATTAGATTTTATCCACTGTGGGTCCAGTGAGCTTTTCTTTTCCAAGAAATTAAACATATATCGTCCTTTTTTCTTTTTTTTTTTAGTATTGTTGTTTTCCTTAAAAAAAAAAAAGTCACGGGCTCATAACTATTATAACAATGGGAAATAATGATACAAATGGGGCACTTACTAAGGCACATTGTTACCAAAACTTGTGTTAGAATGAAGCACAAGGCTTTGCATTTGGTCTTTTTTTTCTAGGCAGTGTTTATTAATACCTTTCTAGCTTATATTTTCAGAGTCAGCTGCTTGGTTTTAGTAGCCTGTGATAGAAGTTTGCAGCCATTTTAGTTGCATTAAAACACAATGGTGAAAACAATCCTCTAATGCTGTGTGTATTTGTCAGCTGTGTGAGGAACAAAAATAGTCACTGCCCAGTGAGATGGCAACTAAAAGTGTTTTATTTAGTTGTACCTGTGTGATGAGTCCTGGGAAAACTTCCAGTGGCAGCTCCTGCGGGATCTGCGCTGGGGGAAGTCCTGGCTGTTGGGAAATGAGGGGTTTGTGCTCCCGTGCCCCCAGGACAGACAGCTGGGGAGGAGGAACCCTGGCAACACTGATTTCCTTAATCCCTGGAGGGAGCTGCTCCTAAAGGTCTGCAGAAGAATGAGAGGCAGAGCTTTACAAAGAATTGGATACGATCCTCTTCTTTCTCTGAGAGGAGCATTAAATCAGATAAAGCTCGGTGCTCAGCACTCCTAAGGAATAATTGTACACCAGTTTCTTTTGGCAGTGATCTTGCTTTAAGCATTTTAGCTGTCCCAGCTGATTATTCCCAATCCTTAAACATCTCTTTACTTGTGGTGAAAATTATTTTTCATATATATATATATATATATAAATGGGCAGGCAGGGGTGTGTATGTGTATATATGAACATATATGTCTGTGTATGTATGTATATATGAAACCCATGTTAGTCTCTTGATCCCCAAAACTGTCAGAATTGCTGTAGCCCAGTGCTAAACTTGCCAGTCCACTTCACAAATAAAAAAGAACGTGAAATATAATGGTCACCCAGGTTTTCTGTGTGTTACAAGGTGGGGAAAACTTCTTCTTAGTGAGCTGTAGACTATGTAATGAAGAAATAACTGAATAGAAATTATTAGTGCTATTAAAATAACAGTGGTTTGCTGCTGTTCTGTGGTTGGGTTTTGGGGTTTGGTTCTTCCTTTCTTCTTCTTTTTCATTTGTAGTGTTGTAATTCTGAAGAATACATTTCTTTGGAAGTATCCAAAGGTGTGCAGATTTTTGTGGGGGATCTCTTGTTTTATTTATTTGTCTATTTATTTTTTAACCCTGGATATGGTTTTGCATTAGGGAAAGGTCCTTGCTGTGAATTAGAAGAAGGAATTCTGTGGCTGAGAGCGCTCCACATGAGTCAACATCTCTGCCAAAATTCCTTCAGCTACCAAGTATCAATTAGAGCTTTTATCCTTTTCCTCCTGGAACAAACAAATGCAGTGTTCTGAGCTGATGAGAGGTAGGCAAATGGCTTCCATATCCCTTTGCTGGATGTCCTGGAGCACCCAGCTGTGGTGCAGATGTGTTCCGTGGGCAGAGCAGGGAGTGCCAAATGTGCAATCACCCTCAGTGTGAGGATGATGTGCCGTTGTGTGTCCTGGGGAATGTGTGGTTTTCCCAACTCAGCTTGTACGTAAACATGGGGCCATCTGAGGTGTGGCACAAAGCCATGGAAGAGCAGCAGAGCCTTTAGGAATGGCCAAGTGTCTCAGCTCACCACAGGCTTTTCTCCTTATTTACCAAGGAGGTGGTTTTGACCAGATGTGCCCTGGAAAGGAAGTATCAAAATCCTATTACTCCGTTTTATGTTGTCACAGTTGTTTAATTCTGTAGGTACAAGCTCAGACACCACAGTGGCTACGTTGAATTTTGTGATTTCAGTTTAGGAAATCCAGTCTTTGTTCCAGAATGTGCAGCCATTCCTTTAAACATTTCCTTTCTTCTGCTATTACTTTATGTGTGTGTGCAATACCAAGTCTTGGATCCCAGGTTAGTCTGACAGAACTGACATTTATGCTGTGCTTGGCAGACAAGAGAGTTGAGTTGCTGCCTCACAAAGCCTTGAAGCCTCGCTGGGGCTTTTTCAGGTTTTTCACTTTTCCACAGTCCCCTCTGGAGGACCAGGAAAACTTTGGAGTGGTGAGCACTGAGGTGACCCCTACAAGAAACTACACCAAACATTCCCATATAGGTGCCTAAAATGGATTCATATTTCAGCATCAGAATGGAAAACCACACCTCCCCATCCCTGGAAGTGTCCAAGGCCAGGTTGGACGGGGCTTGGAGCAACCTGGGCTGGTGGAAGGTGTCCCTGCCCGTGGCAGGGGGTGGGATGAGGTGATCTGTAAGGTCCCTTCCAAACCAAACCACTCTGTTAGAGTATTCCATGTATCAACCTAATGAACTAGTGAAGTTAAAAGAAGTGTTATTTTCTTCTGCTTGTTGTGTTTGCAGGATGTAGTGTCTGAGTGAATATTCTGTATTTGGAATACAGGTTTGTAACTCTGCTTGATTTGAGTGATGTCTGATTTATGTCATGCGTTCATTGAGACATGGGGACATTTTGTATGTGGAGTCAATGATCTTGGAGGTCTTTTCCAGCCTAAATGGTTCTATGGATCTGTTGTGCAGCCATTGCACTGAGCTGCACTGAGCCCCTCATTCTGTGTCCAGAGTCACCACTGCAACTTGATTTACACTTCACGAGTTTTGAGGTTCTTATTGTATTGGTAATTTAAGCCTCTGTAAGAACTTTCTGGGGTGTTTTGTGAGAGAGCTTGCCATTCTTTCCAAGGGTCCTTTCTGGAGATAGCTCCCAGCTGGGAAGTAGGTCTTGAGGGAACGGCGTGTGGTTGTGTCAGGGCGGGGTCAGGATGGATCTCAGGGAAAGGTTCTTCCCCCAGAGGGTGGTTGGCACTGCCCAGGCTCCCCAGGGCAGTGGGCACAGCCCCAAGGCTGCCAGAGCTCCAGGAGGGTTTGGACAACGCTCTGAGGGACAGGGTGGGATTGTTGGGGTGTCTGTGCAGGGCCAAGAGCTGGACTGGATGGCCCTTGGGGGTCCCTTCCAGCTCAGGATAGTCTGTGATAAACTTCAAGCACTTGTCCCAGTGTCCTCTCCCTTTTCTCCCTGCTGAGCCCTTCGAAGGCCTGTGTTCCCCTCGCTGCTCAAACAGCCCTGCTGGGGTTGCACCTTGAGGCCACGGGATGAGGATGAAGGACGATGGAGCTGGTGGAGGCTCTGAAGGCAAGGGCAGCTTTTTTGGCAGGCAGGTCACTCCTGCTGGTGGCACAGCTCCTGATGCAGGGGCCGTGTCCCAGGGCAGCTCCTTGCTGAGCTCTCAGCAGAGGGCAGCTGGAGCCTTGGTGTGATCCTGCAGGGAGCTGGGCCAAGGGCAAGGCTTGGCACCACAGCCAGCCCTGGCTGCCTGAGGGGGAACAAGGCCAAGCTCGCAGCCCAGCCTACCTGAGGGGCTGGTTTGGCTTAGCTGCAGGAGTGTTGCTTTTCAGATCTTTATTTTATAGGGGGAAAAGGCCTTTCCAAAGGATTTACTGCTTTAGATTGAAAAACCTAATCCCTCAACTGCTGAGAGTAATGGAGCCAGCGGGGTTGTATGGATAAACCCCACTCAGTGATGTGCTTTACAACACTGGTTGTCAGGGGAGAGATTTGAAGCAAAACAATTTGGAGGGAGCTTTATTACAGGTGCTGGCTTCAAAGGATACCTGAAGGACAGTGGTGTCAGGTGGAATGGGAGGAGTGGGATGAGGTGTGGGAAGGAATGGTGAGTCCTTAGAGCAGCTCTTTTGATCATACTGTAGTATTTTAGTCCATGACATGCACAGATAAATTGACTCACAGCCATACAAAAAAACCCTCCCTAAGACAGTTTAATGTTCTAGGAAAGGTTTTGTGTGATCTCTTGGGTGCCTTTCAAACGAATGAAACCCTACACTTAGCAAAAGGCACTCATAAATAGAGCCCCCCCAGCAAACAGGGGTGTGTTAGAGTAGACCTTAGTGATGGCTGTTGTTGAAACTGCAGTGAAATAAAACTTTGGACTGTTTAAAGCAGAAAAATGTGTAGATTATATAGAAGATAAGTGCACATTAACTTTTATAGAGCTTGGAAAGCACTGTGAGGTCTGCTGAGGCAGCACTTCCCTGTGAGCTGCAGCTGCACTGAATTGGCTCCGCTGCACTTTCCTGCTTTGCTTTTCCCCTGACAGCACAATTGTGCCCCATTTGGTCTGCAGGGACTCAGCTGATCCCTTTGAGTGGTTTGGGCACTCAGCTGGCACAAATCTATTCACTTATGTGTGTGTGTGTATTTATTTATTTCTGGCACAGCACCCTGGCCCTGCTGAGCTGGGTGGGGGCCAGTGCTGGCCCTGGGCAGGAATGCAGGGCACCAGTGCCAAGGCACATTAAGGTGCACAGGCAGGAAATCACAGCCACAGGAATCCAGCTGGCTGCACTCACATTGGATACCACTGGGAAAGGAGCTGTTGGAGGGCCAGAGGGACAGCTCAGTGGGATTGGGAAGTGCTGAAATACCTGCTGCTGTTGCTTACACCCCCCAGGCCACTGCAGTTTGATGTCCTGCCTTTTCTCCATGGACAAAGACATGGAAAATGTAACGAATAGAGTTGTTTCTGCTTTGGTTCTTTCTGCCAGCTCCTGCAAGGTACACTGGGGTTGGGTACTGGGCTCATACAGGGGTTTTCCAGCCAGAGGTATATAGTTTTTTCAGGGAAGAGATGTGGCACCTCTTCTTTTTTTTTTTCTTTCTTTTTTTTCCACGGTTAAAGTTACAAAGGCAGTATGTGTGTTCTGTCCAGAAAGGTCTCCTCATGTTTACCAAGAATCACAGAGTCATGGAATGGTTTGGGTGGAAGGGACCTTAAAGCCTATCCCGTTCCACCCCCTGCCATGGGCAGGGACACCTTCCACTAGCCCAGGTTGCTCCAAGCCCTGTCCAACCTGGCCTTGGACACTTCCAGGGATCCAGGGGCAGCCACAGCTTCTCTGGGCAACCTGTGCCAGGGCCTCACCACCCTCCCAGGGAACAATTCCTTCCCAGTATCCCATCTAACCCTGCCCTCTGGCAGTGGGAAGCCATTCCCCCTTGTCCTGTCCCCAGTCCCTCTCCAGCTCTCCTGGAGCCCCTTTAGGTACTTAGGCTGCTGTAAGGTCTTCCCAAAGCCTTCTCTTCTCCAGGTTGAAGAGCCTCTTTCTGGAAAAATACATTATTCCTTGGTCCAGCCACATTTGTTTTGGGGCCTTTGTTCCCTTCTGATTACTAAGCAATGAAATATTTGGTCAAAACCAAAGGTGAAAGCAAGAGGGCTTTATGTGCCTGTAAATGTTTAAGACTCATAGAAGTTGGTCATACTGGAATGATATAAAGATTTCAAATCACAGGTTTCAGTGCTGGGTGTCTCATTCTCAACTATTTCTTTCTGTTAATGCTTTTAGTTTCATTTCTTTAATATCAGATGCCTTTTGATAACTTTGTGTTTGCCTCATATTTTCAATTTATTTTTTTTATCTTAGAAATTGGTCCAGTGACAATAACCACAGATCCCAAGAAATTTCAGTTTGAACTCAGGGAGCTTTATGTTCAGGTGAGTAACTTCTTTGTGGTTCTAGCAAAGACTCCATTTCCTTATGCTAATCTTTCCTCTCGTGCTGAAATTCCAGCTACAAGGATTCCTGAAGGTGTAGCTCACTCACCTCTACCATTTTACCTGCACAAACTGTCCTCTTTCTGTTCTCTGGTCATCTTAATTTATGTCCACTGCCCTGGGGAGCCTGGTCAGTGCCCAACCACCCTCTGGGGGAAGAACCTTTTCCTGAGATCCAACCTGACCCTGCCCTGACACAGCTCCAGCCATTCCCTCAGGTGATGGAAAGAAAGGGAAGTATTGGAATGGAATTACCCTGACTGGCAGAAAATATGTTCCTATTGTCTTGTCTTTCATCAAGCAAAATACTCCTGACCTGTGGAAAACCTTGCTGGAGTCAGTAGTGCCAGACAGGCTGTCCCTCAGACACTGGCACGGGGTGTAATCCCTGCAGGAGCAGATTGCTGGAAGATTCAAAGTTGGCAGAAGGTTTGGATTCAGAGAAAACAATAGCTATTATGCTTTCCTCCTTCGTGGGGAAGTTTAAACTTCAAAAATCCTTCCAGATGTTTTGTTTTCTCAACAGTTATGGGCAATGCAGGCAGCTGTTTCTAAAAGGTACATGATTTAGATGAAGCTTTTGGGAATTTCAAACTCTGTTTTCAAGCGAGATGTTTAAAAATTACTGCCTAACGAATTTGAGGTTCCTTTCTTTAATGCTGATTGATTGCATAGTTCATAATTACTTCCAAGATGTGCTCATTCAGCTAAATGAGGGCTGGTGAAGAACCTGATCCCGGGTTACCTGTGTTTGACCTGGAATTAACTGGGAATCATTCTTACGGACAGCATGACAAGGACTTGGACCTGGGCAGCAGTGGCTCCTTGGTGTCTCTATTTTTTTAAGGAGTTAAGCAGATTTTTTGTGTCCTCCAGCATTAAATTTTCATAATGGATACTAATTTGCATAAGCCCTATACTGAGATCTTGTCTGTATAACAATCTTTTGAAGTGCATTCCCACAGTTGGAGTGTTCTGTGGCCCTGGGATACAGCTGCCAATGCACTCGTGTCAGCAGCTGGGAAAAGGCCTGATTGGAGCATTGCTCAGGGCAAAAATGACAACTTCAGGAATAAAAGAGTATCCTGTAAGGCTGCTGGTAGCGCTTTTTTATTCAGATCCTGGGGTTACCCATTTGTGGGTCTTTACAATGCCATTTCAGAAAATAGGTATTAAACGGGGGAATAGTACAGACGAGCTCAGCTGCCAACCTGCATTGGGGTGTGCCTGCCCAAACTGAAGGGAAAAGGAGGCTTGCTGGGCTTTCCTCACCTCTGGCTTTCCAGAAAGCTTCACAGGGTAATTGGAACCCTATTTAATTTGGAGAGAAAGGCAGGAAATATTGAATGGAAAATTCTCCTATTTTTTTAAAAATAAAGGCAATGCAGCAGGTTAAATGGTAGGAAGGAATCCTTCCCTGTGAGGGTGGGGAGGCCCTGGCACAGGTTGCCCAGAGAAGCTGTGGCTGCCCCTGGATCCCTGGAAGTGTCCAAGGCCAGGTTGGATGAGGCTTGGAGCAACCTGGGCTGGTGGAAGGTGTCCCTGCCCATGGCAGGGGGTGGGACTGGATGAGCTTTAATGTCCCTTCCCACCCAAACCATTCCATGATAATGATGATGATGAGTTGGAGTTCCACCCAGCTGCCTTTTGAAAATGCTCTTCTACATCATGGGAATAAATTCTCCCTGAATTTCAGGTTGTCTGGAATCTGCCACTTACTTTTCCCAGGTGCAGGAAGGACTGACATAAAAAGAGTGATGGTTCTTATATGACTTCTAGAAAGAATAATGGCAAAGTGCTTGTTCTTTAACAGAGATGAGGAATTTATTGATATTCCTGTTTTGAAATGGGATTAAGAATACTGATAGATTAAACTTGTTACCAACATGAACATTTCATTGAGGACCACCAAAATTCTCTGGTATGAGAGGCAGGTTTTTATTCTGGTTTGTGTGTCTGTGTGAATGTTTAACCTCAAAACATAATTTTTGATGGCATCTCAAGCATTAAAATTCAGGGCAGCAACTGCATTACCTTTTCTCCTCTTCCTTCCCAGCACGTGGAGATTGTATATACATGTGTGTGAAGGTGGGTTGGTGTTAAAAATAAAAGAAATCAATTTTATATTTCTCTTCCCTTTGGAATTGTCTGTGACAGCACCCTGCAGCAACCACATAATCCTTAGGGTGAAAAAAGGGAACGAATGTTTACAAGTTAAGGAAGTATCTGTCTTGAATGTCCCCAAAAAGTAACTGATTTGGTATGTTTCTTTTTTCTTAAAAAAATGCTTTGTTTTTCTTCTACTTGTGACCAGGGTGGTGGAGACTGTCCAGAGATGAGCATTGGGGCAATAAAGATCGCTCTGGAAATTTCCCTGCCTGGTTCCTTCATCTATGTCTTTACTGATGCCAGATCCAAGGATTACAGACTGACCCACGAGGTGCTTCAGCTCATCCAGCAGAAACAGTCACAGGTACAGAGGATTTGCATTCTGAGCTGGTTTGTGTTATTTGATGCCCTCTTTCCTCAGTGACAAAGCGTAAAATTCTCCTGTGTGAGACTCAGTGAAACCTTTTTACAGAACACTGCATTCTAGGGACCTTTTTTTTCCTTTTTCAAATAGAGAGTTACCTGATCTGGTTGAAAAACAAAACCAAAAACCCAAACTGAAAGGGATATTCCTTTTAGTATTGTAAATTGAACAGTGCAGCTGAGTCTGATACCAGCATATGTATTCTTGGCCAGCTTACCACTTATGTGGATGTTTTTATATTGCTGTAAAATAAATATTGTGTGAAGTACAGGGCTGAGAGATGAGGATCAGTGTAAAGGGATTCTTATCTGTTCCTTTTCTTCTTCATTGCCTTTTCCATCAGCCCTGAGTGCAGTGGTGCTGTCCTTTATGCAAAGTAATAAGCCCAGCCCAAGTAATACATTCTTCTGTTGTCATTGCAATGTTTTCTACAATGTGCCAAACAAACAACTGAGTGTTTGTTTTCCACCCAGGTGGTGTTTGTGCTGACTGGGGACTGTGATGACAGGGAGCACGTGGGCTACAAGGTCTATGAAGAGATCGCCTCCACCAGCTCTGGGCAGGTTTTTCACTTGGACAAAAAGCAAGTGAACGAGGTAACTTTGCCTGAGCTCTGCCATGTACAGAGAAAACAAGGCAGGGGTTATCCTCTAAGCCTTTAAATGACCTGATTGTGGGTTAGGGAGCAGGAGGGGAAATTCTGAATGCCCTGGTCTGTGGACTTTCTTCTACTTTTCCCTTCTTTTTCCATTTGCTGTATCAGGATGCAGATCTGGGACTTTTACTGATGTCAGGGAAGTGTGCAGTGCCTTATCTAACCAGAACCTCCCCAGCTTCCCTCTGCCTGTGCCACAAAGCTTCCAGGAGAGCCTATAAAATAAGGAGTGGTTCTGGGCTCCCAGAAGCCCAGTGGCTTTTCTAATCAGTATGAGAGTTCAGTACCAGCTCTAAATGAGCATTTTGTTAGCAAGCTAATTAGCCTGGAATGTCCCTCACATTATGAACTCTCAGGTTTCCATGGATGGTAACTTTTAACTGAGGTTATTGTTGCAATCCTTTGCCACCTCTGCTGGTAGCTGTGGTTCCTGACCCACTGCCATGAATGACAATTTTCTTGGAAAACTCCAGTGAGTCTTAGGCAGAAATGAAATTTCAAAAGTGCATGAGAAAACAATTTGGAGAGAGATGAAATCACATGGTAGTTATCAGGAGAGCTGGAATTGTTTATAAATGTTGTAAACATTCCCCTTTGAATTCCCCCCGCAGGGAACGACTAGGTGAGGTGTTTTAACAAAAATTTACTCTGGTTTGTTCCTTTTTTCTTTCTTTCCTAGAATTTGAATAGTGACAGATGTTGGAGATAAATTGCAGTTTCCTACTGTTGTTGCCTAGAAAAACTGATGTTCTTATTGGGAGTGATAGAAGCTGTTGGCAGTGATGTGAAGGTGATCAAAAGGAGGAACTTCCCAGAGGATTTAGATAGGTTAGAAGTCAGAGGTAAAAGAAATCAGCTGTTGGGAATGTGCAGTTCCTGACCTGAATTTTGGTATTATTTATGTATGAAGGGTAAAACTTGCCTCTGTGACACTCCATGAAATCCCTTTATACAGGAGGGATTGTGATGGAACTGGATGGTCTATAAAGTCCCTTCCAACCCACCCATTCTGTGATCCTCTGATACTGCCCATGGGAAATGCTCTTTGCTGGGACTCAAGTTTTAGGATGAAGCTTTTGTTTGATTGTTTTGGTTTTGTTTTCTTCTGCTTTTGGGAGGTAGAAGTGAGCAGAAAAAGCCACTTGTCTTAAGCAGTGTAAGAGATTGCCTAAGGTGGAAAAACCCCACCAAATCACTTTCAGAAGTTTTCCACAATAACTGCCAAACAATTTGCATTAAAACCAAACCCCAAAGCCTCTGAAATAATTTCAGTGATCACTGACCTCACATAAAGCTGTGTCTGGGCTAAGGGACTGTGACAGTGAGTTGACCCAATTGCTGTGATCCCACAGGAAACCATCCCTGCAGATTTCAGTTCTGGATCAGAAGGTGGATGCAAAGTTTCAGTTCTGGATCAGGGGGTGGATGCAGAGGGACAGGAGATCTTGCTGTTTATGGTGCAGCCTTTAGGCAGGACTCAGCTGATATAAAACCTGCCCTCCTTTGTCTCTGAGTAGCTGGTGATGTGTAAAGAATGCAGTTTATAAATGCTGAACACACTCCCCGTTGGGGGCCTAGAGAGAGCTAAAGCTGAGTGTGGAAAAGGAACAGCTCCACAGTCACTGAGGGAACCCCCTGCCAAACCACTGCCTTGTTTTGTTCAAACATTCTTGGTCGTTCTACCCCCAAAGAACTCAAACAAAGCTATTTTTAGTGTATAAAGTTTCAAACCATTACTCCCTGCTCGTCCTTTGAGCACTAAGTGGAGAATGAAGCAACATTCAAAGCTACAAGGAAACACAGCAAAACAAAACTTGATACACATCCAATGCTCATGCACTGAGCAGGATAAGAAAATTTAGTGCCTTTACTTGTGAGAAACATGTTCTGATTTCAAATACTACAACTGACTTGGGAAAAATTTTTGTTGATTGGGTTCAGCCCAGCAAAGCATGAAATACATAAGTGTCTTGCAGATGACACCGAGCTGGGGGGAGTGTGGATCAGCTGGAAGGCAGGAGGGCTCTGCAGAGGGACCTGGATAGGCTGGATCCATGGGCTGATTCCAAGGGGATGAGGTTCAAGCAGGCCAAGGGCCGGGTCCTGCACTTTGGCCACAACAACCCCCTGCAGCTCCAGGCTGGGACAGAGTGGGGGGAGAGCAGCCAGGCAGGAAGGAAGCTGGGAGTGTGGATGGACAGGAAGCTGAACAGGAGGCAGAGTGTGCCCAGGTGGCCAAGAGGGCCAATGGATCCTGGCCTGGCTCAGGAACAGTGTGGCCAACAGGTCCAAGGAAGTGATTCTTGCCCTGGACTCAGCACTGGTGAGGCCACCCCTGGAGTGCTGTGTCCAGTTCTGGGCCCTCAGTTCAGGAAGGATATTGAGGTCCTGGAGCAGGTCCAGAGGAGGGCAACAAGGCTGGAGAAGGGACTGGAGCACAAGTGCTGTGAGGAGAGGCTGAGGGAGCTGGGGGGGCTCAGCCTGGACAGGAGGAGGCTCAGGGGAGACCTCCTCACTCTCTGCAACTCCCTGACAGGAGGGGGGAGCCAGGTGGGGGTTGGTCTCTTTTCCCAGGCAACTCTCAGCAAGACAAGAGGGCTCAGGGTCTTAAGCTGCACCAGAGGAGGTTTAGGTTGGATATTAGAAAGAACTTCTTTCCAGAGAGGGTGATCAGCCATTGGAATGGGCTGCCCAGGGAAGTGGTGGATTCTCTGTCCCTGGAGACTTTTAAAAAGAGACTGGATGTGGCATCAGTGCCATGGTCCTGTAACCGCAGCGGGGTTGGATCAAGGGTTGGACTTGATGATCTCGGAGGTCCCTTCCAACCCAGCTGATTCTATGATTCTATGATCTCCACTTATCTGATGAATGCAGCTCATCTAAGAGTCAGTGAGGAAGGGCATATTTTGACATTTTGCCATGGTTTCTATGCATTCAATTAATAAGAATATTCTTAAGGTCCAAAGCACAATTTTGATTTCGTTATCTAAAATTCTAGATCTCCTCCATACAAAGGAATGGTAGCATTCTCATTTTGTCTCCAATGTCTTAGAAAGGTTGTTATGCTTTTTTTATCAAAGCACTGGAGAGGTGTTTCTTTAGGGTGAGCTTTCCTTGGCTGCTTTTGTAGGCTCAGGGCTTAATTTGCAACAATTGCTCAGAATTAAAATGCACGGAGAATGCCCATCAAACAAGGGTTAAAGTCTCCTGTTAAGAGCAAATTCTGTATTTTCATAACCATGGTACTAATTTTGACTTGAAGTTATCTGGCCCCACACTCACTTATTCCCCTCACAATGAGTGCTGTAAGGAAAAGCCTGCAGAGGGTTCTGCTGCAGTGCAAAAATAGTGGAGGTTTATCAGGCACTGGTGGTTCAGGTCGTGTCTCCAGGTCATTTTGGCTGTTTGTGGTAAAACTGAGTCATTGCTGTGTCTTATGAAGTGGACTGACCAGTGTGGATAGAGCTGGGATGTCCCAGGGACTGAGATAGTGAGTGGTCTTATTCCATTTCTTTTTGTATAGAAACACTTGGTTTTTCTTACTTTTATTTTCTTCTTGTAAGAAGGAAAAATTTTCCTTAGACTGCTTAAAAGTAAAGCTTTCTTCCTGATTTTTAATGTGAGTAGAAATCCTGTGGAGGAGTGGGGAGCCATGGCACTGACTTTGGTGGAAGAAGAGGGTGTTGTTTAGTGATTTGAAAGGTGGATGAGACTAGATGGGAAAAAAGAGTTTGGAGTTTGGGTGAGAAGCCTGTGAATAACAGTGATTATGTGAGTAAGAGAAGGGTGGGAGGGGACTGAAGACAAGATGGATTGCAGAAGGTTTAAAAATGTAAAAGGCCCCTCCACTGCTCTTCAAGAGTAAAATGAAGGGGAAGAAGTCAAAAGCTCAACATTTCAGCTTAGGAGGAAGGGTTTTTGCCTTCTCTTCTCCCTCCATCCCAAACAGGCATTATCCTTCTTCGTGGCAAAAAGGAGGAATGGTTTAATGGGCGAGACAGCTGAATGCTTTACTCTGAGGATACATTTTGTCCAGGGAATGCCAGCCAAGGAAGGGATAAACAAACACTTCCAGCTGGCCTTTCTCGGTTTCCTACGGAGCTGGGAGGCTCTGGAAAAAGAAATTGTGCTCATGTACACGAAGACTGTCCTCATGCAACTGCAGCAGGGCTGTCAAAGGCAGCTGAGAGCAGGCTCAGTTCTTTGGTTCCTCAGAAGAGCTTGAGGTTCAACACTGAAACTTTTCAGTTGCATGTTTTTTTAAACGTGTTGTAGTTATAGATATCATTTATGTTTTATTTTCATAGTATAATTTTCACATGCTTGTCTCAGTCCTGCTCTTTGACGTGCGTTTAAAAGCATTATTAGAGTAGATAATTTTGGGGTGTGAGTATGAACCTACATTTACTTAAGCAATGAAAGAGTTAACTGGAAATGCTGTTGCTTTGACTGCTTGAGAAATATTCTTGAGTCCCAGAATAAACAAATGGGAATAGAGACCATGCTCCATAGATTTTCCAGGTTTCAGCATGCATTCCAAGGAATGACCTGACAGCAGGGCAGGTTGCAAGAGCAAATTCTCTGGAGAAACGTTATAAATTATTGCTGCATTTGCCCTTCCCCCTCTAATAATCCTCAAGTCACATTTTGGCAAAACAACAAAAACTGCTGTTGTTTTGGGGGCTTTCTGTAAGGATCCCAAAGGGAAAAAAAACCTACTTCCAAAGCAGTGTTACAGCAGTGTTGCAAACCTCTTTGGAATGATGGTTGGGAAATGGATCTCCCAGAACTGCCTATTGAACTTTGGAGAAGATTTCGCTATAAAAGCAAGTTGCTTCCAGACTTCAGACAGCTGGGCCTTTCTGTTGCCTCCCATTTTCAGTTTTGATCTTGAAAAAACTCTCAAAAACTGAAGTTCATATGGGTTCATTAAATTTTACAATACATTTAAAAACTTACCTGTGGAGTTGAGATCTTGGAATTCAGTGGAAACTTTCCCATCTACCAAGTACAAAAAGGCGTTGTACTCATCTCAGTGTATGTGAGGAGAACAGTGAAGTTTCTTTTGGAAGCATTTTTGGACCCAGATGTATGATTTCTAAAGGTAAAACTGAAATGAGTTGGATCTTTTTGAAGCTCTGTGATTCCTGTTCCAGGCTTGTCCAAAGCAGAGTTGCTGCCTCAGAGGTGTCACCAGCTCTTGCACAAACCCTGTTTCTCTCTTGGGCCACGTTCCTTCAGGGGTCTGGAGCAGTATAGTGAACCTGACTGTGATTTTTTGGGTATGTTCTTTTGAAAACATGCCCAAGCCCCTCTCTCACACAGACCCTTGTGGAAGGGACACTTGGTCAATGCTGTTTTACCTCATGCTGTGCTGGGAGCATTCATCATGTCTCTGGTGAGCTGTTACTAAGAGTGGAGGAGTAATAATTGATGAAAACCTGTCCCCATATTCAAATGTATTTTCAGTGATGCCCTTCACTTATTGAAACTTCTTTCATGTTTGCACAAAGCCTGCTGGGCATTCATAGAGTAACATGTAAGGAAAGTGCACTTTTATTTAAAGCAGGCTGGAATCTCATTTCTGTCACAAAGTTATCTTGCACACAAACCTATGGTATAACCCATATTTTTAAGGGAAAAAACCCAGGCAAATTATGCCCAACAAGCCAAGGGAATGAGGCTCTTTTGGGCTGGTGTGTTGAATCAGGTCCTTGAGCTAAAGGCTTGCTCTGGAGCCCTACACTGCTGGTGGATGCCTAGTTTATTCTTGGGTTCCAAGTCTTGAGCTGACATAATCCAAAGCTCCTTTAAAAGGTGTTGTAATGCAACCCTGGTCAACTGTAACCTAAAATCAGGGTTCAGTAGCACTGTGAGCCACGGGCACAGTGTTATACAGACCCAGGATTGCTCCCAGGGCATTCAAACTCACCCCCTGCAGCTCCTGGGGTGGGCTCATTGTCCACCTCCCCCTGACCCCTGGGCAGGGCAGAACATGAGAGCAACGGGGTGAGGAACCTTCTGGGTCCAGATAAGGACAGGGAATCACCAGTCATTGCTGAGGGCAAAGCAAACTGACTGAAGGGAAATCAATTTGTTGCCAATGACAATAGGTATTTAATTCCTCGTTCGGGCAGTGGGAAGTAAAGACAAGTAGGAACACCCTTCCCTCCCCTTCCCAAGGGAACTTCCCTCCCTGCTGCAGGACATGCCTTCCACACCTTGCTCCCCTCTAGTCCCAGCTCTGGGCTGTGCCTAACAGGGATTGGAATTATTGGTATGATGTGTCTGAGGGGAGAAAGAACCGAAGGAGTCCACAGATGGCAATTGCTCAGCACATCTGGCTGAGGGAGATTTCCTTCTTGCTTCATGCAGCTAAGAGTTGATGACCAGAAATATCCACAGATTTGCATCCCTAATTCCTTCTTAAAGTGTACCTGTGGGTGTTGTGTGGAGATGTGGCCAGGTCTGCTTGTGTACTCCTTTAAGCCTCACACTGAGCATGGCTTTGGTAGTATCTGCTATTAAAGTGGCATTTCCTACAAGTATTAATATTTTTAAAAATGAATTAACATGGAATCTCTACAAGGCAGTAAAGACAGTATTTCAGCAGCAAATGCTTTTGACAGTATAATAACAACTGTTACTTTCTTTTCTAGGTGTTAAAATGGGTTGAAGAAGCAGTTCAAGCCTCCAAAGTGCACCTCTTGTCTACAGACCATTTGTCCATGGCTGTAAATACTTGGCAGATCCCTTTTGATCCCAGTCTGAAAGAGGTCACAGTGTCCTTGAGTGGTCCTTCACCAGCAATCGAGATCCATGATCCTTTAGGTGAAGCAGTTTATGCCTCCTTCTGTGACAGCAAAAAAGGGGAATGAAGAAGCACTTCTGACATTTTAATTTTTCCCAATATTTTTTTGGCTGGGAGGAAACTGGAAAACTTCCCTATTCTGTTCACTTTGTCTCATCTCCATCTTCTTTCTTACAATTTGTCCTTGTATTCCAAGTTTATGGACGCATTTGTGTTTCATCTATTTATGTATTCACTGAGCCATCATTTAGGGGTTACAGGTGATGGTTTGGTTTATTGGGGAAAGGCAAACCAAGGCCTGGATTCTTTGAACTACAACAGCATTCAGAATCAAACCCATCTCCAGCTGAGCCATGAGAGATTGGGAGCTAATTTGTCAGTGAAGATCTTTTGAACAAATCTGTTGCTCGTTGTTATGTTGATCCCTTGGGAACCTGGAACAGCACTCCAGAAATAAATTCAGATCATACTTTGTGTTCTCTGCATGACTTTTGCCTGAGGATATAGCTTAAGTTTTAGCATCTTGGAAATATTTTATGCCCAGGATGTGTTCCCTGGTCAGTGCTACACTGAGGAATTCTTCTGTGTTTAGAGAAAAGAGATTTGCTCAGTGTCTCTCTTCAGGCCATGACAACACACAGTCCTGGGTGCAACTGTCAGGCTTAGCTGAGGCTGTGACCTCCTCCTTGTTTTCCTATCTCATGGTTCAGCTCCACCCATCTAAATCCACCACGTTAGTCAAGGCATGTCTCATAAAGTCTTAGAAATGGGCACTGGGACAACTCATTCTCCACTTCACCTTTCCCTTTAGTGCTGTGAAAGAGCCAGAGGGTTTTAGTGCTGTTGGTACACCAGAATCAGCCTTGGGGGAGCAAAGTGCCTCTGTAAAGATTCAGTGTCTGAACCACTCATCTGTACAGGAGCATTTTTAGCATTCTGGCAAAGAACCACAGGGCAGTTAGACTGGTATAAATGTCATTGACTGCTAAGTAGTGAGTGAGCCAAGTATCACAAATACATTGGTACAGCCCAACAATCTTGTATTTACTCTGTTTTCTTTAGGCAATACTGTACCTACTCACTCCTGCATTTACTCCCTGTCTTTTTTAGGCAAGCGGCTCAGTAAAGGGTCGGGGCTGAATGAATTGCTGAACATCCACAACTCTGCTAAGGTAGTAAATGTCAAAGATCCAGAGCCTGGAACGTGGACAATTAAGGTAAAGTTACTGCAGAACTCCTGAATTACTGTCCTAGAGCTTGTAATGATTTACTGTGTTCTGTTCTATGATTCTAAAAACTACAGAGTCATTTTTGGAGGTGAAGTCACCCGTGTGAGGTACCTTTACAGCCAGTGCTGAATGGAGCCTGCTGTGCATTGTCCCTGCCCTGAGCACAGGGGTGGTTTGAAAAGGATCATTAATTCCCACCCAGCCCTGTGGGAGGCTATTGATCCCACTGCACAACTGGAGCTACAAAAGCATGTTGAGCTCAGCAGCTCTGGGGAGAATTGTTTGAAGGTCTGTCTGAGACTGGGGGCTTATAAAAACACAGGGAGAGGGATTTTTATACAGGGAGATAGTGATGGGACAATGGGGAATGGTGTGAAACTGCCAGAGGGCAGGGTTAGATGGGATATTGGGAAGGAATTGTTCCCTGGGAGGGTGGGGAGGCCCTGGCACAGGTTGCCCAGAGAAGCTGTGGCTGCCCCTGGATCCCTGGAAGTGTCCAAGGCCAGGTTGGACGGGGCTTGGAGCAACCTGGGCTAGTGGAAGGTGTCCCTGCCCATGGCAGGGGGTGGGACTGGATGAGCTTTAACAGTCCCTTCCCACCCAAACCATTCTGGGATTCTATGACCAGAAATGCTGAAAAATCTGGTGTAGAGACAACCTGCAGGGCTGTTAAAGATAACAAAGAAGTGGTGTCCTGCTGGACTCGGTAACATCAGCCATGCTGGGTACTGAGAGACCTTTCCCTACAGTCAGTGCCTTAGCATTGACCTCTGTCCTTGCTGGGGGTTTTAGGGTCAGTAATCAGCCCCAGCCAGGGCAGCAGCTGCTCCTGCAGGCAGGACTTGGCAGTTTCTTGGGCTTGGGATCTTTTTGTTTTCCTAAGCTCAGCATAATGATGTCTCCAGCTCTGGGGAGAATAGAACATACAAATTGATGTATTTTGGCTTAAAAAAAATGAAAAGAAGAAAAATGTCTTGAATATAGACTAGAAATACTTGAATTTAACTTTGATGAGCCAGCCAGGCCATACATTTCTTTATAGATACCTGCATTGGGGGCAATGATTTTTGTGTTGTTTGCAAGACAAGAAAACATCTGTGACAAATAAGTGTTTACTCTTTTGGTTGTGCTCATCCAGTCTGGGAGGGGAAACACTAATGTACAACACCAGTGATCCATGTTAAACTACAAGTAATGAAAAGAGACTTGATGAAGATACTAACTGGAAAGCAATCCTTTGGGATGAAACTAATTCCTGATGTTTGCCTGAGACCCCCCAGCTCCTGGGCATGACAGTGGTAGATGAGTTAATGGTTATTAGTAAATGGTAAAATTTTACAAGGTTAATTCTGGCCTTAAAATTCACAAATATCCAAAGGTTTGAGTAATTCATAAAGAGAAATGATTTCCCAGTGTATTTTTCTATGGATTGTTTACTCTGCTTCAGTCACTGGCTTGGTTTATTTACACAAAGATTTTAAGGCTGTGACTGAAGACCTAAGCTTTGTGAGAAGTTTATTCACACCATAAATTCCTTCTACATTGAGCTATAAAAAGAAAAACTTTATCAGGGAGTTTGTCTAATGAAATTTTAACGGGCAGTTAACGCTTGATACCAGGAGTTGTTTGGCACAATTAAGTATTTCTTTGTATTGTTAACAGCTGGTTTATATAAAAACAGTTCAGTAGTGCTCTGTCTGAGGTGAAAGGGTAAGCAAATAGAAGGAAATAGGTTGTTTTAATCAGAGAGACACTGATTTGTCACAGTGTCTACTGCCTGTCCCTGGGCTGTTGGTTGTAAGAAACAACTGTTTATTTGCTATTCACGTGCAGCAGTGTCAGAGGGGGTTACTGAACTCCAGGAATTGGATAGTTGGGAATGGATCAGGTACTACTCTCCAGGGAAAGCTCAGTGGAAGCTTCCATACACCTGAGGATGTGGAAGCAGGTGGGGAGGAAAAGCCGTGGGTTCCTGCACACCTTTGGCAAGGAGCAGTTTTCCTGTTCTTTCTCTGCACAGAATCACAGAAAGTAACTAACAATTACTCTGGTTTATCTTCTTTAACACAAAAGACTCACATCAAAGCAGCTGTACCCTCCAACAACCTAAAACTCAGGCTTTTCAGGGGTGGGTGGAGGGCTGGGTGTCGTTGGTGATTTGGTTTTTGCTGATTCAACCAGGATGACGAGGTGGAGACCAGAGGTGAGAGGTACCTGTGCATCCCCTGCTTTCCAGCTGAGCTCCTGGCTAGGGAAGAGAAACACCTTTAATACATTGGTTTTTCTGTGCAGTTCTAAATCATTTACACTTTCCTTGTAGGCTCTGTAAAAGTCAGATGCCGATTCACAGTAGTTGTTGATCTCGTGTGTTTGTGATTTATTCCCAAGACAAAACTGGCTCTTTTTGCTGACCCCACAACTGTAGGGCCCAGGATCTGAAAGCAAGGCTCTGTTAAAGGTGGTTTGTACTTACAGCTTCAGACACAAGCCTCCTTTCTGTCTTGTTTTTGAGGAATGCTGAAGCCTGTCCACGGAGCTCAGTGGATGGCTCAGGAGCTGTGCAGTTCCTGAAATGCTAATTCCAAGGTGTTTCCCTGTGGTTTTGCAGACCTCAAGCAGTGGGAGGCACTCTGTCCGGATCACAGGGCTCAGCACCATCGACTTCCGAGCTGGATTCTCCAGGAAGCCAACACTGGACTTCAAAAAGACATCCAGCAGACCAGTGCAAGGTTTGCTTCCACTTTAGTCTATCCTAAAGAATTTCCTGGCCCCCAAATCAAGTGCAGCTCTCTGATGAGCTTTGTGATAACTCTGGGGGTGCTGTTGGTTGGTTCTCAGGGGCCTTGGATCTGTGAGAGCAGCCAAAGTTCCTGTTTACCAGACTGTGTCATTTTTTTGTGTTAACTTGTTTTTTTTAAAGTCACACAAATCCAGATATTTTTAGCTCTGAAATGCCTCGGCATTGCAGGGCCATTTCTGTTACTTTTGGAGCTTCAGAAAAGCCCTTTAGCCCTGGGGCAGGGTGAGAAGTTAATAAAGAAGCTGCTATTTCAGAAACACCTGCTGGAAATCAGTAATTTAACCCCCAGCCCAGCTGGGTCCCATGACAGTTAATAAGCAGAGCACAGCTTAGCACAATTTAGCTTTTCCCTGCTCAGCCACTGAGGGCTGGAGCTGAATGCAGCATTCATGGGCTGCTGAGCCATCCAGATGGAATTTAATCTTCCCTGGTTTAATTATTTATTTTCTTTAGCACTTAAAATAGCTTGTTTCTGTTTTTCTAGGGATTCCTACCTTTGTGCTGCTCAATACCACGGGGATCCTGCTGCCAGCCAGAGTAGACCGACTGGAACTGCTGAGCATTACAGGGGAACTCCTCAAGACCTTGCCTGTGAAATACTACCCTGACAGAAAGCCCTATGGACTCTGGAATATTTCTGACTTCATTCCACCAGATGAAGCTTTTTTTGTCAAAATAACAGGCTATGACAAGGATGATTATCTTTTTCAGAGGGTTTCAAGTGTCTCATTTTCTAGCATTACTCCTGGTAAGAGATTTTTAACTTGAATTGAATGTCCATTTGTCATATCTGAATCAGTTAAAATGGATATCTTGTATGTTTTTATAACTTGTACAGGTACTTTCTGTGCCTTTTGCTCCCCAAGTCCTGTCTCTAGATCATGATGGACAAGTTAATGTTGTTATAAATCTATCAGAAACTGAATTTCCCTTTAATAAAAGGAAAGACAGGATAGATATAAGAAGCTGTTAGTATACTTTTTGGGGAATGTTTTCTTTCCTCAGATGCTCCAAAAGTTACAATGCCCATGAAGACTCCAGGATATTATTTACAGCCAGGCTCTGTTCCTTGCCATGTGGAAAGTCTTATACCTTTTACTCAGCGTTTTACTAGAAATGGAGTAAAACTGGGAGTGGATCAGTTCTTCAAGTAAGTACTTGAAGACCTTTTTTCCCCTCAGTATTGTTTTATTTCATATTTATAGCTTGTGATTTCTATTTATCATTTACTGCTATATACTGCTTATATCCTACTACTTCCAATCCATTATTTTTGGTGATATTCCTTAGGAAGGCTGTATTTTATGGAAATATTTATAATATTTAAATATATACATACCTATATATGATACACAAAGGAGGGTATACACTCTGTACATATGATGGGATTATATGGTTCTGGCCAAAATCCTCCTCAAATGTGTGCTCCTAAATTACGATAAACTGAGTCTAAAGGTTTAGAAGGCAAATGCTTTTAATTTATATTATTATTTTATATTAAAATTTATATTAAAAGTAACGTAAAATAGACTGGTAACTAGCTTTTGTTTCTGAAACACCCCCCTCACTCTGCCTCCCAGTGATACATAGATGACTATGCAACATCCCCTGATTTGTTTTATTTTCAATGCCTTTCATGGATGCCCTAGAAATAAGTCCTGTGACCTACTCGAGGAAACTTTCCTCTTCAGAAAATCTTTCAAAACAGGAAAATTTATCCTGAATGTACCAGAAAGCTCTTCAGATTTCTGTATAGAAAAAGGACTGTGTGCTCTTTCTCTGTAGAGTGAAGTAATAATAATAATAACAATAAAAATCAGAAGTTAATTAAAATACTCATAAAGTCCACCCTGTAATTCTGGTTGTTGGAAGCCAAAGGGAAGTTGTGCCCTGGCAAATGGTGTCTTGTAAAGCCTTGTACTGGTAAAGTCCTATGTAGGATTTGTTCAGCTTAGCAGTTTAATGCAGATTTGAGCTGTACTATTGCTCTTCATTGAATGACTTTGTTTTGGTGACAAGATGTCATCTTCACTTAAAATTTTAAAACATTTTTTTCATAAACTCAGCTGTTTACAAGCTGAACGTTATATTTCTATCATGACAGTTGTCTATGTGGAAATACCAGCTGCAATAATAATTCCTAATTTTAAATGAGTAGCATGTTTAGGAAGAAGAAACTTCTGTAAAATTGCAACAGCTTTGTTTTTCTGGATTTCTGCCTCCTGTGGTGGTGTAATAAGAAAATCTAGATTTTGCTTAATATGCTGGTGCATTTCTGATGAGGCTGATTTAGGGGAGACCAAGAGCAGCAGTTAAGCACCTCATTCCAGTGGAAATCAGCAAGAACTGAGCACTGAAGTTCTTTACAATCTATTCTGTTTTATAAATGGCAGAACCTACCGACTCTGCAAAGGTCAGAATCAGCAAAAATAATGCTTGAAATTCTGACAAGGAAGGCAATTAATTTAGTTAATTAAAATCTTTGTATTTCCCCAACTGACCAAATAAACAGCTCAATCAGCAAATTACATGTGCAGTAGGTGCCGTGGGTAGGTTATGACTTGGTGCTGAAAATTGCACGTGTTGCAAGAGTTGTGTGCAGTCACTGCTTGTTGGAGTTGGTGCCCTGAGGGCTGTGTTAGTCAGTGCTCCCACTCTGGGGTTGATTTGTTCCTAACAGACCACCACAGGTCTTGGTTTGGCCAAGCTGCTCCACTCGGGACACGTTTCCCTCTGTGCTTCTGTTCCCGAGGTTTGCGTGTCTGACATGGGGTGTGTGGCACCGTGGGGAAGGAGGAGGAGCAGCATTGCCTAACCTCACTTTTAACATACTTTCCACGAAAAAGAGGAGTTTCTCCCTTGTTATTTGGAAGAAACACTACCTTATTCTTTAGTGTTGGCCCTCCCTGCCATGTCCCTGTGCCAGCATTGGGAGCTGTCCCAGATGTGATGTATGATATGTGGGGTTATCTAGAGTAAGGATGAGGTAAGAGGGAACAAGGAAGGAGCCATTTCAGGTCACCATACTCTGCTTTATTTGTGCTGTAGTTGGATTGTCTGTCTGGTGGTTGTACAGATTGAACTTCCAGGCATAGTCCAAGTCTCTTGTTCCTTCTGCATAAATCAATCCATTCAGGCAAACAAAGGGGTCACTAATGTAGTGTTTTCCTGTAATGTGGCAATGCCTTGCCAAAGCTCTCACTGCTATTTTGGTGCTTATCAGTGTTGTTTATGTGCCATAGCAACAGCCCACGGGGAGCACTGGACACTGCAGAACCACTGCTTGGCTGGTTTATGTCATTGTCTGGGTGTCTGTAGCACCAGGAGTTCATAAAATGTGGGTGTGAATCGTGAGAAGCTGTGGGAGTGTTTGTTTTGAAGCCTGTGAAACCACCAGTCAATGTAGTTGCACTTTTATTCTCCTCTTGCTTTCACATTTCATGTGATAGCAACGTGGTATTACTGCCCAACAGCTCTGTCCCTGCTGGGATTCAGGGAAAACCAGCAGGTGTTTCTCTGGATTCCTGTACCTGTGAGTTTGGAAAGCTCAGGGGGGAGGATGAACCCTTATTATCCTTGCTAGTAAGAGCCACGTGTTCAGTACCATGTACTGACTGTGCTTAGGAATTGTTGCCATTGAGGGTAGAGCAAATATAAGAGTCTGGGCAGCTGAGAGAGTGACAGCAAATACAGAAGATTTGGGGTCTGGGCAACAGTTGTTGACATGTTAAAGACTTTTTTATAAGAAGCCTGACAATGTATATATGATGTGTTTAACTAAAATCCATACAGCTCGACCCAGTTTGATTCATCAGAGCGTCCCTTGTGCCTCTTAATTATTGTGAAATTCTCCTGTGCCTGCAGTGAGGAAGCCAAGTTCATGTTTCCCTTTGTTCCTTCAGGATTTAGTGAGGTTTTTCCTTCTCTTCCTGCAGGGAATCCTCCAGCATGAGCTGGGACATCGCCCAGGTGGCCGTGTCTGACGAGGGCTTTTACGAGTGCGTGGCCTCCAGCAGCGCGGGGACGGGGCGTGCACAGACCTTCCTGGACGTGTCAGGTGGGTCCCAGCACACCCTCCTGCTGGACATAACTGGGCTGGAACCCCTCAGAGAGCAGCCAACAAAATACGTGCCCAGTTTGAGTGCATTTTTAATTAATGGGTTTGTTTCTCACCCGTATCCTCGAGCGGGCTGATGTTTATTCACAAACCTGTTTGAAATACCAGCACTGGATTTGTTTTGGTGAGTGCCCACTGTCAGTTATACCTGCAGAAGAGATATGACCTGTAGAAGCAGAAACTGAAGTCTCAGATTTCAGTTGTTCTCATTTTTGCCTCAGGTTGTACCAATTACATGTTTGCTTGACTGTATGTGTGTGTTATCTGATAGACAGGGAATTACAAAAGCTGTGTTCAAATTTCTGCCATTTTAGAAAAACAAAATTCAGTAAATTGTTGGAAATCTCATCTATTACCTTGGAATCTTTTAAAAGTGAATAACAAGGAGAAAGGAAGTAAAATTACATGAGGAACAATTTGGCCTTATTGAAGTGACATTTCGTGATATGATGATATTTGGTCAAAGATTGGGCTTGGTGATCTTGGAGGTCTTTTCCAACCTTTATGATTCTATGAATCGAGCTAATCACAAAGATAATTTTGAATAAACAGCAATATTTGGTTGCTAGCCAATCATTATCTACCCAGTAGATAATTTTAATCACTTTTTTGAAAAAAAAAAAAACCAACCCAAACCGAAAATGTTCCTAATTTCAGAAAAAATCTCAATTTAAAGGCCAGTTAGTTGTAAATCTGTTCATTCACTAGTATGAGTTGGTGTGCCTTGTGTGTTCAAGCAGTTTCAAAGCAGAAAGCACAGATATTTCACTTGCTGAGCGAGAGGGGATTTCCCTTCTAGAAGTTAATGACCTGGTAGACTTAGTGCACTAAATGATTGCACTGAATAAAGTTAACCCTTTACTCCCTCAGAGGAGTTCAGTGTGAGTAACTGCCAACCAAGGTGCTCCCCAAGCACAGACACAGAAACCCAGGAGGCAATGGGGATCTTCTGCAGGAAGGAGACTTGCAGAAGGATTAAGAAGAAAAGGAGATTTATGCCTGTGGGTGGGGGCATGAAAACCCTGCCCATACTAGAGCAAATGTTGTCACTTTATTTTTCACTGTTGCAATGCAGTTTGGGGGAACTGATAAATGGCTTCTATTCTGTGACTGAAGGCCATGTTATACAGCCTTGTGCTGGTGCTGCTCAGAGATGGGTCATGCAGAGGTGTAAGTTGTTCCTAGACTGGCACTGAGTGTGGCACTGACAGTGGCAGTGGCAGAGCTCAGCCAGCAGTGTGAATTCAGCCCCAGGGTTTCACATCACAGCTTGAAATCCAACTTACCTTGTCTTCTGTCTCCTTGTGGTAGCTCCTTCAGGTGAGTTACCCTGGACTTACAGCATCCCAGAATGGGTCAGGTGGGAAGGGGCCTCAAAGCTCAGCTCATCCCACCATGGGCAGGGACACCTTCCACTAGCCCAGGTTGCTCCAAGCCCTGTCCAACCTGGCCTTGGACACTTCCAGGGCTGGGGCAGCCACAGCTTCTCTGGGCAACCTGTGCCAGGGCCTCACCACCCTCACAGCCAGGAATTCCTTCCCAATATCCCATCTAACCCTGCCCTCTGGCAGTGGGAAGTCATTCCCTCTTGTCCTGTCCCTCCATCCCTTGTCCCCAGTCCCTCTCCAGCTCTCCCGGAGCCCCTTTAGGCCCTGGAAGGGGCTCTCAGCTCTCCCTGGAGCCTTGTCTTCTCCTGGTGAACCCCCCCAGTTCTCCCAGCCTGGCTCCAGAGCAGAGGGGCTCCAGCCCTGGGAGCATCTCTGTGGCCTCCTCTGGACTTATTCCAACAGGTTTGAATATTATGAATTATAGAATCACAAAACAATTCAGGCTGGAGAGACCTTTGCAAGCCACCTATTCCAATCCACAGTTCAAAGCAGAATTAACTTCCCAGCTTGATTGTGTTTTTCAGGAACTTGTCCAACCAGTCTTTGAATGTCCCCAGGGCTGGAGATTTCACAAGTTCCACGGGCAACCTTCAGTGCTTAACTACCCCCACTAGGAAAATATTTTACATGTCTAGTCAGAATTTCCCCTGCTGCATGTTGTGACCACAGATTCTCATCTTTTTTTAAAAATTTTATCTCCTGTGCCTTGGGAATAATTGTATATTCCCTAAAACCACCCCCTCAGTAGCTGAAGAGGGTGGCATATAACCCTTCACCTTCCCTTTTCCAGGCAAAGATGTTCCTCTCACTGCAGTGAGAGCAAACCCAAGGAAACCAGTGGGATATCACTGATTCTATGCAAGGCAAAGTTTGTGGTGAAACAGTGAAAATTTGAGGAGAGGAACATCCTTTCAGTCACACAAAGTAGTGAGTAGAACAGAACAGTAACATCAGTGCTTACCCAAATCCTTGCTCTAGAGCACTGTTTTATATTTTGGCTGCAAAAATCCTTCAAGCACATAGGGCTATCCCCAGATGTGTGTTTCAAACTATTGTTTGGAGGGCAAGGAATTGTGGGCATAAAGATTCTTGGTCTGGAAGTTGCAACCATCCTCCTCATCAAAGGGAAACCTGAGAGAGAATCCTAACTTTTTTCTAGTGATGTTGATAGCACTTGAAAGTCAAGAGCAATAAGGGGAAAGGTCCCGTATCCCCTCATTTACAGAGCACTGAGGGATTGACTGGAGCTGACTCACTGTGTAAACATGAGCAATTTGTTCTGTTTGCAGCCCTGCAGAGGATTAATGCGAGGGAGATGCTTTGAAATCCTTGTGTACAAATATTTGCAAGAAAATGACTCGAAATTTCTCCTTTAAGCAAAGTAAACAATCTTTTCAAGTGCCCTTGGTTTACCCAGCTGACAGACAGCAGAGCACAGACGACCCATTCTGGCAAGTGCTGTGTGAAAGGGCCTGGAGCTGGGCCAGCGTCTGCTCACTTCAGGGAAAGCAAACACTTGAGCTTGACTTTGTTTTACTCCTCTTAAATCTTTCAGATGTCAAAACGGCTCGTTAGCCGGGGTGGCACTGTAACTGCAGGGCCAGGAAGGAGTGCTGGGGGTGGCTGTGTGGGAGGCTGCTGTTGTCCAAAGGATGTGTTGCCCCCGAGGTGGGGATTTCAGTCCTGTGCTGGCCTCCTCTCCCTCTTCCCTGCGTTCATTTAACATGCTTGGTGATGTGCCCAGGAGGAGCCTTAGAGGACTGGTGGTTTCTCCCAGACAACCCAAACCCAGAAGTGCAGGGCAGAAACTCCATTCATAGGCAAGTGCAGCTTTTCCTGCCTCTTCTGTCCCCGGGTGAAACACAGTGTTGGTGATTAAGGTGATGCTGGTGGGGGCTGTGTCTGTAGGGCAGCAGAGCTGCACTCCCAGCACATGGTGCTGTGCAGGGATCTCACACAGAGCTTGTGAACCTCATCTGAGACCCCCCAGGAGACTCCAAGGAGGGGGATTTATGGCTGGCTCTGAGCTTAGGAGTAACCTTCACCTTTAATACATAGAGATTTTTTTTTTTTATTCCCTGTTATCCTTGCTTTTCTTGAGAGAATTGTGGTTTAGTGTGTGCTGATAAAGATTTGATCTTGCTTTTACAGCTGCCTCATTTCTGCTCAAGCATCCCCCTCAATATTATTTATTGCAGAGCTTTTTTTGTTCAGGAACCAGTCTGTGGAAAACCAAATGGAATATATATATAATATTTTAAGGGAAATGCATAAAGTCATAGATAATTTATTTTCTTTCTTGAAATGTTGCCTTCTTGATCAGCGATATCTCAAGGAGGAGCAGGATAACTGCTGCTATTTTAAGCATCTGTGGTTTCAAAGTTTAACTCCAGTACAAAATTATTGCATCTGCTTTCTTCTGAGAGCATGACAGAAGTGTACAGATGGGCAGGGTGGAGAGGTTGACTCTTGCCCAGCCTGTCTCTCTACCCAGTGTGTTCATTACCTCCCCCTTTCTTACCCTATTTGATGAGGTCCTTGATCAAACAAAGGCACAGACACCCTCACCTTCCACATTCCCTCGTAGAATCCATCATGGAGCGATATCGAGAAGCTCTTCCCTTGGTTCATTGTTGCTGTTAGAACTTCCTAGGGACGTGTTTTTTGCATGTACAATCTGTAACAACCCCGTGCGTGGCTCAGGTGCCACCAGCTGTGGTCACACCTGGGTTGGAGATCAGACTGGGAGTCCCGTGGTGGTCTCGTCTCTCCCTCCTGTTGTGGTGACACTGACCCCAGTGCAAGAGGGACTCCAAGAGCACAGAGCTGCATCTTCTCCTGCAGGATGTGACCTGCCATCCCCTGTCATGTGAGAGCTGGGGCCGAGGCCAGGTGTGCCCATGTGATGTGATGTGAGGGTCAGGGAATGAGGGTGCTGCCCTGGCTTCTGTTCCATGGCTTCAGAACAGGAAATTAAACTCAGTATTAAATTGAGTTATTTAATAATGTAGGGTTATTAAATTTAATATTTTAACCCCCTAAATCATTCGGTAAATAATTAAATATTAAAATATTACTTTTATCTTACACTGTAGCACACTCGAAGTTGTTTCTGGAGAACCCCCAGGCGCATCGAAAGTTCCCCAACCTTTTCCCTCCTGACTCGGTTCTCTGTTCCCCGCAGAGCCGCCGCCCGTGATCCACGTCCCGCACAACGTGTCGGTGCGGCCCGGGGCCGGGGCCATCCTGACGTGCCTGGTGCGGAGCCCCGGGCGGTACAACCTCAGCTGGGCACGGCCCGAGCCGAGCGGGCGGGACGAGCCGGGCCGGCTGCGCCTGCTGCCCAACCTGTCCCTGGAGCTGAGGGCGGCCCGGCCCGGCGACAGCGGCCCCTACACCTGCACCGCCAGCAACGAGGGCGGCTCCGCCTCGGCAACAGTGTTCCTGAGCGTCCAAGGTAACCGGGGCTGTGGGAACAGGGGGCTGGGGCTGCACCGGCCTGGAAGTGTCCAAGGCCAGGCTGGACGGGCTTGGAGCAACCTAGGCTAGTGGAAGGTGTCCCTGCCCATCCCTGGATGAGCTTTAAGGTCCCTTCTGTTATAAGTAAACGAAATTAGGCTGAAATATAGCAGCAAAAATTTATTGAAGATTTATATAAAATGCAAATAAGCAAAACAGCGCGCTGGGCGGCCGGGGAGACCCCTGCTCCACACACGGCACCCAAACGCAGTGGGCAAAACCAGTAACCTTTATACCCTTATCAATTCCCTTCCCATAGTCACTTGTTATTCCTCTATTGGATCTGAGTTCGCAGGTCTGGGTCTGGTTGGTTCTTTTGCAGACTCGCTTCAGTCGCCAGGTACTTTCCTACTCATAGTTTTAATTAGTCCTTCGTCCTTGAGGCCTAGTGTGTAGGTCTCTCCAGATGTCCATCTTGGATCCTTTTTATTGTCCTCGTACTTGACCCTTTGATCCTTGTCCTTCCCTTCGTTACTTTATGCGTACGCTTTTAGACAATATGCTTTTAGAAAAATAAGATACAAAATACTTATTCAGCAAGGCACCATAATTTGTCTTTTCAGCCTAAGAACTGCAAGCTGCAGAACTATCAGCTTGTAATACTGACAGATTAATTAACCATTCTGCAACTTACAGTCCCCCAGCCTTAATAGAACATTGATTGCAATAACATATATATATATATATAGGAATATAACATGCAATACAACTTGATGAGTAAATTACTTTACTACTACTAATTTATTACACTTCCAACCCAAACCATTGCAGGATTCCATGAAAAATGTCAAAACTGAAAAAGCACAAGTGAGACCAAACACTTTCTAGGTTTTTTCTGTTGCTGCATACCAGGAAAAAAATTAAAAGCATAGTGGGAAAGGTCCGATGGCATGGCTCTGCTTTCTTAAGGAAAGTATTCAGATTTTTGTTTGCTAGCTCTCTATTGGCTCTGTATATCTGTTTTTTTTCTGTTTTTCTTTGGGGTGTTGGGGTTCTCTTTCTTATATGTACATAGTTTTTGTAACTGTATAAGTCTATATATATATATGTTGCTTTAGTTCTATTATTTCGGTTCTTTTGTTTTTGTTTTTTTTTTCTTCCCTTTCCTTTATAAAAGGGGGAGGAGAGTTTTTGCTGTGGACTTGGAGACTTGGTGGGGAGCCAAGTCCAAACCACCACAAAGGTATATGCATAAAGGCAGTAATTTCTAATGGAGCAAATCCTTTTACAATTTGAGTCTTTTCAAAATTTGAAAGTGCTGCATGGTTTTGTGTTTTTTTTTTTTTTCTTTTTTGGTTTGCCTCAGTCACATGGAGGTTTGAACCTTGGTCTTTAGCTGTCTGTCTCTGGGTTAGGAGAGATGGAATTCAAAATCTTTTAGGAAGAAAACTATTTTGCCTTCATGTAGGTGATTCCTACAGGATTTCTGCCTGCAGGTTCTTCTGGATCATGTTCTGTGCAGAGTAGGTATCTTGGTTCATTCACTTTGCTGCACTAATTTTAGTGCTTTGTTAGCTGATGGAAGACTTAGAATTATGGAAAAAATAAATACTGAATGGAATTGCTTGGCCTAAGGTGCCCAAAACAAAGAAAGGTCAAAAGTGGAGTTGTAACACTTATTAATGGGATGTAGTTGTTCTTACAGGAGGAGCATATTGGTTAACAAGGGGGAATAAGTAGTTGTGCAATGAAATGTGTAGGACATAAGTATTACAAAATACAGCAGAGTTATAACTTAATTTCTAACAACTTAGATTTCAGTAGCTTAAACTTCTAACAAGGCTGAGGGGAAAAGAGCCATGAAAAGAGCTCAATCCCCCTACATTTGGAAAACTTAGTTTTAAAGGCTACAGGATTTTTCCATCAAGACACTCATTCAAGCATGTCAAAAGGCAGCAAGAGAAGCAGCTCCTCCCTCATTCATCTCTTCCTGGGATTTAGATTTTCCTCCCTGATGTCTGTAGGCCAGCTGGGAGCTTTAACTCAATGACCAAATTGCTTCTGGCAGGTTTTTTTTCTAGTAAAGGTAAAGAAGTTTTACTGCTGCCACAGCAGAATACTGAGTTTCAAATCACTTATCTGTGTGTGATGATTATTGGGGATAGTTGGGAATGACATGTTGGCTGGTACTGCTCTCAAACATGTCTGGGAGAACCCTCTTGGGCACTTCAGGCTTAGGTGAGATTTGTGTTTTCTTTGATTTCTGATGAAAGGTGCTTAGAACAGAATAAATATGTAGGAAATGCTGAGCTGCAGCTGAACTCAGGTCTCAGCAGCAGTGTCTGCCTCCATTTTTTTGGAAAAAGGAATCTACTGCCAACCTTTCCAAGAGCTCATGCAGGAGCTGAGTGGCATCCAAAGGCTTTGCATGCCCTGTTATTTGTGATCACTTTAGTTTGCTTGGACAAAGTGATTTCCCTCAGATTCCTGGAGGTACTTACTGTGTGATTGTCATGTACAATTTGTAGTGCTTGGTAGGGCCCAGAGCAGTTTTCAGAAACCAGTTTTTGTTTGGCAGCAAAGAGTGAGGGGTGGCCAGATGTAAGAGCAAAAGCTTTATGGGCTTGTCATTATTAACAAGCTGAAGAGGGAAATTTGAAGTCTTGTTAATTGATGGAGATGGGTTCGGGCTTTGTGTAGTTGCAAGTAATTCAGAATGTCAAATTAAATTCAGATTGAAGCCCTTTATTATTGCTGGAACAGTTCCATGTAGATCTCTGAATTTTGGATCATAAGAGAATAAACACTGCTTTCATCCCGGGACGGGGGTTGAGGCACAGAGCAAATGCTGGTGGCTCTAAAAATAGCCCGGCATCTGCTCTCCCTGCTGGAGTGGGTTGCAGTAACCCCTTGTTTTGAGCTGGGTTTGGTGCTGCTGTTTCTGAAAGGGAACATTGCCCTGGCTGTGGTGCCAGTGATGCCTGCTCAGTTGGTGCTTAGAAAAAAATCCAGGAGCCGTTAGTTGGGGTGAAATAAGGAAAGGATTTAATTGTGCCAAGGCAATTGATGGTAAATGACACGCGCAGGCTGTGCCTGAGATGTTACATTTATGATAATATCTGGCCAATCCCAAGTGTGTCCACCCTATAACTTTTGGCCTGGCCCACCGCCTGGAATTGGGTCTGGGGGCTTTTTGGGACCCTCTCTTCATCATCCTTCATCATCTTCGGTGTACAGAGAGCAGAGTCACCCAGTTCCTTGACTCTGTCCTGTGGTTTAGGCCAAGATACAAGCGCTCCCCAAACAAGACAGGCTTGCCTTGACTAAGAGACTAAACATTTTCTACTGGATACGGGGATAGGGCTGATATGGGGGGTATGGAATGGGGTGAGAGGATTAAGGAATGTATAAACTAAGGGGTACTATGGGGAGGAGGGAGAAAGGGGTTGTTTCTAAAATCTACTTCTATTACCTATAAAACTTATAAGGCTTACAAAAATTAGAAAAATAAAAAACATTAGGGGGGCTTAAGGCATCACCAGCAGCTGTGCAAATAGCCTGGAATCTGCCGTGGGAGCTGCCTGTGTCCCCAGCCCTGAGCACAGCACCCCCAGGCACTCACTGGGAACCATTGTGCCACACAACAGGGCCACAGGCACGAGAGGAACCAGTTAAACCTGGGCCTCTCCGGGCACTGGGGGGACAGGGAATGCAGTTCTGATGAATTCCAAGGAGTATTGATGCTTATGGAGTGCTCAGAGCACGTGCTCCAGTTTGGGGGTTGGGAAATAGCATCTCCATAGTGTGACCTGCTCCAGTCCTCCCATGGGATTGGCCTTGTGTGGAAACATCCATGAATTTGTCAGGAGTTCCCTACTTTTCCAGGTGCCTGGAGGAGCATATTGCAACTGTGTGAAGCTAGAGATTGGCCAGGAGTGGGAAGCATTGCTGATCCTCTAAACCTGTCAGTGATCTGTTTCTCACTGATGAGTGCAATTCCATGAGCATTTAAACCTTTTCTTTCCCAATTCTTGCAGCTTTGTGGGTGAAATATGAGTTTGCTGTTTGAATATTGGTCAGGTTGAATTAATATGGCACATTGTGGTAGCTTCTTTTGTTCTTGATACTTTCATACATGTACATAATAATGATTTTGAGGGTAAAATTAGTAATTTAGGCTTCTTTTTTATTTAATTGAAATGGTGTGCTTGCTGAGATTGATTTGTGCTGGGTTTGTGGGTTTCTCATTTCCTTCCCCATTCAAGAATTTCAACTACACCTTTAAAACTCAGATCCCTGAAGTTTGGGTGATGGTAAATGTGATTTTATGGCAGTCTTGCTTTTTCATGTGTTCTGGTTTAAGTCAGAGTAGCCAGGGAAAGAGTTACCTTAATGATTGAAACTGTCTTTCCCCTCTACAGCACAGCTGTGTATGTGTAGACCTTCTACAGCTTTGCCTTGTGTTTAGGTTGGTGATAGTAGAGATGTTTGAGTTTAGTATCTGGGCATATGATGAATTGCAGCAGCAGGTTAACAAGAAGTGAAGTCAGCACCCTGTTCACATGGATTTTTTTTATCTGAATGCATGGATGGAATAAAATCATATGTGCTGTCCTTACTGTTCTGTCTACACCAGGGTGGGTTTCCTTTCCTTATAATTTACAAATGTTTAAATGCCTGTCTGGTATCACCATCACAGCTGACAGGCATTTTCAGCACCTGCTGAAATAGCACTGATAAATAATTCAGGGACCTGTGCTCCCAGCTGGGTGCTAGAACACAGAAATAATTCAGGGGTCTCTGCTAGAAGCACCTAAGCCACACCTGCAGGAAATAAGCACATTTATAATGTGTTCCACTTGCCCACATCAGAAATCAAGTGTATGTTTGCCTTTGGGCATTGAAGAATTGTCTTGGCTGTAATAACAGTTTGATAAGGGATCTTTTATCAAGCCAAGGGGTGACAGAAGTGCAGCATGAACAGTCACATTAGGAGTAGAATAATTCCAGGGAAGAGACTGCCCAGGAGGGCTAAAGGAGAATTACTTCCTTGGCATAACCCTGAATTTTCTCTGCTCTTTTCTCTGAAAAGACACAATACAGAGATAAACGTGTTGGGCTTTGAGAGTTCTCTGTGTGAGTGTTGTTCACCTAGATCCATGGATACATGCTGGGATAATGGGCAAGGAGAAAGTTGTTTACTGAGTTCTTTAAACACTGAGAAAACAAGAAAGGGAGTAAAACTGAAATATTATTGCTTTAGTTGCTATTTCAGATTTAAAGTAAAACAAACACGAGGTGTCTGTGCTAAACAACCAAAAGCAGCTTAGTGCCTTCAGTGCTTCCCTCTGGGCTGTTTTTGGAGCTGTCTGAGGCTTGGAGCACCCTGCTCTAGTGGAAGGTGTCCTTGCCTGTGGCAGGGGCTGGAATAAATGATCTTTGGATCATTTGGAGTCCCTTCCAAACCAAAACACTGTTGATTCTTCCCTCTGGCAGTGGGTGAATAAGTAGTTGTGCTACTTAGCCACAAGGAATGCCTATTCCCTGTGTCCTGTCCCTCCATCCCCTGTCCCCAGTCCCTCTCCAGCTCTCCTGGAGCCCCTTTAGGCCCTGGAAGGGGCTCTCAGCTCTCCCTGGAGCTTTCTCTTCTCCAGGGGAACCCCCCAGCTCTCCCAGCCTGGCTCCAGAGCAGAGGGGCTCCAGCTCCTGGAGCATCTCCATGGCCTCCTCTGGACTCACTCCAGCAGCTCCATGTCCTTGTGCTGCTGTTCCCCAGGGCTGGAGGCAGCTCTGCGGGGGGGGTCTCTTAAGAAGCTTTACACATGATCTGTGTTGTTTAAAGGGTTTTATTCTGCAGCCTTGAATGGGATGGACACTGTAAGGAGCTTGTGCTTCTGCTTCCATCTACAAATCTTCACCTCTCTGATACAGAGAACAAAACAAAGGAAATTCAATTGACCTGACATACAGGAAAGCCCTTCTGTGTGCCTTCCTTTGGGCAAGAAAACAAGATGGTTAATTGGTGGCAAATGTGGCCTCACTGTTTTTAGCCAGTATCTTATTCCAGCTGTGTATATTGACTTTCTTCTATTAATTTTATTACAAATACAATATTAATTAAGATTTCTTTTATCTTCTCACCTGATAATATCACGCATGGGCAGCAGTGCCACAGCACACTGTGTGATTGCCACTGGAGACAGTTTCCTAATCCCAGCAGGAGAGGAGACCCTCCTGGGGCCCAGAACCTGCAGAATTACCCCCAGTGGCTCTGGGCAGAATTTCAAACCAAATAAAAACAGCTGAGGCATCTGTGCACATCATGAACCACTCGAGGACGGTTCTGTAATGTGCAGCCATATCTGGCCCCTCCCTGCCCCTTGGATCTGGATTTAGTCCTGGTGCTTCTGGAGAACTATGGCTCTGCTTTCCTCTGGTGCCTTTTCTCTGGAGGCTCAGAGGCTTCAGAGCTGTTAGACGACACAGGAGGGACTTTTTGGGACCCTGCAGTTATTATTGAACCTACAAGTGAATAACTGATGAACTTGGGGAAGGTTATTGTGCATCAGTTTAAGAAAGGAAATGATCAAGCATTATCTGCATGTGTTTACAATTTTGCAACTGTGCAAGTCAGCTGCAGTTTATTACTGACTTTCTTCCTTAGCAGTGCAGCAGTGTGGGTTTGCATTCACTATTCCTACAGATCTCAGAATCCTTTACAAGTTCTCATGTTTAGTTAATGACTGAAAATAAAGTCCTGCCAGTTCTCTCCAGGTGCTGCACTCAGCAGAGAGTCTTCTCCAAACAGCAATTATATTTCTCTTCCAAAGAGAGGTTTATGTGCTTAATTAGGAGCAGACAGATAAGTTTCCATGAGACACTAACAGCTGGGAATTAGTCATGAAACTCAAACACAGAACTACTCCTTGCTGGGTCAGCAGTGGCTCAGTTGATAATGCCTACAGATCTAATAACCTGTGTTTCCTAAACTTATGCTACTCCTGATAAACCTCTTCCTGTAAAAAAGGAAGAGATCTCCTGCTGTTCTTCTCTGTGCTTTTAATTTGATGGTTGAGCACTTGAAAAACCATCTAATATCTCATTATCAGTCACTCATCCCCTTCTCTGTGCTGTGATTGTGAGGAGGAAGATTGTTTTCCAAGTTTTGTGTTTTAATGCCATTTGCCTAAAAATCTGGCTAAACCCCAAAGTTTGTGCTCTGAAAGGAGGCAGAACCTGCCTTGCTTCTGTCCCAGGAGCAGCACAGTCTTCTGCAGGGAGGTTTTTCTTCCAGGCCAAGAACACTGTGGTTTTTAGTGAGCAGCTTTGTAAGCAAATGGTGTTACAACACAGGATTTGGACAGTAATCTTCCTCCTAGTGATGTAAGGAAAAAAATATGGTATTAATTCTTCCCCAAAGGCATTGGTAGTAGTGCTCTGTTTCTGTCCATGACAGATGGAACTGGCAAAATGGATGCTGTTCACCTGGACACTGCACAGCATCACACCTGCACCTCGTCCTTGATGCATTAAACCACACCTACCCAAAGGGGCTGTGTGTGCTGGCTCTTACACACACTTCTGCTGAGCAGCCACTAAAACATATCAAACACCATCTGGGTCTGTGGGATGGTGTAATTCCCTCTGAGAGTAATAAAAATGAGCTGTGCAGAGCAGCCCTAGATGAGGTACCCCTGGGTTACGTGTGCTTTGACTCTCCCAAAGGACAGGCTCAGGCTTTTCCTCCTGGGATTGCTACAGGAATGATCAGCCCCAGAGGAATTCAGATCAATACAGAGTGTGATTAGCAAAAGGCAAAGCTCCAGAGGAAGATTGATACTACTCATGTCATAGGAGCCAGTTTATTTCCTCAGCTTAGTTTTTATCTCTGGGGATGGATCTCGTTCTTGCCACTCTAACTAAGGCACAGTCCCGTGTACCACAGGACAAAGGGGCTGTTGCCATGGGGAACAGCTTTGGGGGTCACTTGGTACCAGAAAATCTGCTTGAGGATCACAGGATCACAGGATGGTTTGGGTTGGAAGGAACCTTGAAGACCACCCAGTTCCACTCCCCTGCGATGGGCAGGGACACCTTCACCAGAGCAGATTGCTCATTGTCTTATATTTGTTAACATTGTCTCTGTTGCTGCTTTTTGAAATCCCATCTCAGGTGGGCCCAACACACCTGAACCTTGACTTGCAGTGTGATAAAGGTGTTTTATGCTGGGGGTTTGGTGGGCTGTGCCAGGGGAAGGCACAGTGGCCTCTGCCCTCATGGGAATGCTTTGTCACTTCTTGGAAATGGGTGTAAAGTGGTTATTGTAGCCTGTGTGCTCTAAACAGACATTTTTAATTGCTGGGTTTGATTTCTTTTGCTAGAACCTCCGAGGCTTGTCGTTTCCCCCAAGAACCAGACTTTTACAGAAGGCTCTGAGGTGTCTATCAGGTGTTCTGCAACGGGTCATCCAAAGCCAACAGTGGTGTGGACACACAATGATATGTTTATCGTTGGCTCAAGCAGGTGGGAGTTATAGTTTTCTCTATTTCTTTTCATTTCCTATGTGAGAAGGAAGTTTTGAATAATGCCAAAATATTCTGATTATTTCCTCAACTTTCACTTTTAATAACTCTTTAATTGCAAATATTTCATCTCTAAAATAGAAACAGTTTAGTTCTGTTCGTTGGGAGGTTTTTTTTCTTTACAAATTAAGTGCTTTTCACAAAATGCAGTGCTGTTCTCTGGACATTATTGTTATTTATCATGAGAAAAAACCCCAACAAGACTATTTATAAACCATCTGGTCTTGCTGCTGTGACTGCTCGAAGGGTGGATATAACCATTGCTCTTTTTAATCATTTTGGTTGTTGCCCTGTGTGTTCCCAGGTATAGACTGACCCCAGAAGGCACCTTAATCATAAGAAAGGCGATTCCCAAAGATGCAGGAATTTATGGCTGCTTGGCAAGTAACTCAGCTGGGACAGACAGACAGACATCCACCCTCACATACATTGGTGAGTGAAGGAAACAACGCAGTGAAATTAAAAAGGCAAACTAATATATCACCAGGGACTGCTGGAATGAGTAGAACTGGGCAGAAAACACGGTGTTAGAAATGTCAGAAAATGTGTTGAGCAGCTCCCAGATGCCCCGTTGGGTTTCTGTTCCAACCTGACTGGTACTGTTAGGTGGCATTTGGGGCTTCATGTTCTCATGCTGTTTCTAAGGTTAAAAACGTGGGTTTACTGTGGGATGGGCTTGGGAACCTGAGCAGGTCGCTGGAAAAGGAATTGTGTTTCTGTATCTAAATACTATATTAATAGCAGAGCATTAAATGTTTGATGACCAACATCTGGCTGGAGAAGGAGAGTGACTCTTGATGTTTTTACTTCCTACATAATGAAACTTTCCTGATTATTTCCTTTCATTCCCTGCACATTTTATATGTGATTCAGATGCTCTGGGGCAGACTTTACTTCTCCAAGTTTCCCAGAGTTAATCTGTCACCTTAAATGACTTTTAATGCAATTATTCTTCTATATAAAAACACAAAATAAGAGTCTTTTATTGTTTATGTTTTAGAAAAAACTATTTTTTTTATCTTATTTCTTTTTAGAGGGTCCAACATTGACCATAGTTCAGAGTGAAATTCTGGTTGGTCTTGGAGACACGACTATTATGGAATGTAAAACAACTGGAATCCCAGCCCCCCAAGTTAAATGGTTTAAAGGTGTGCTTATTGCTTGGTGTTTGGTTTATTTATTTAGCAGCAATATTTAGAACAGTGATCTGGAAGTGACTTCGTTTCTCTTAGAAGGTCTTTGTGGTATTCAACCAGTGACAGACCTGTGAAACTCTGTAAATCTGGAATAAATGGCATTGGCCTCCAGGGCATAAATTCCTGCTCCTACTTAAATACAGTGAATTATTTTTTGTAGCATAGGTAATTAAAGGAAAAAAAAAAAGCCGAGCCTCTTGCCCACTTACATAAGGTTCATTCTTATGTCAGAAAATGTTTAAGTTATATGCTGCAAAAGTCACAAAACGTTTTTCTGTAGCCTCTGATGTCCTGTTTTCATGTAGCCTCCAGTTGGAGGGGGAGAAATACGTCCTGACACACTGCCTAATGCTGATCTCTGCCCAGAGCTACTTGGGTTTGTGTTTCCCTTGTGGAACCAATCAGTAAAAAAGGATGTATTTAATGTGGGAATGATTTTTTCCACTCACTTGAGTGGGAGTCAGTTCTCCTCTGCTGAATTCATACAGCCATGCTGTGACCCATCTCAAACTTGGGCACTGTTTTGTTGGAATAACTCTGATAAATACAGCTCTGATGTTGATATATACAGTTATGTTGCCTCCTTCTGTCTGGACTTAGGTGACTTAGAGTTGAGGGCCTCAGCATTTCTCATTATTGATCCTCACCGGGGTCTCTTGAGGATCCAGGAAACACAAGAGCTGGATGCTGGTGACTACACCTGTGTGGCCTCCAACGCTGCCGGGAGAGCCTCTGGCAAGATCACTCTGGATGTTGGCTGTGAGTAAACTGGAGCCTGGCTGGGGAACACTCCAGTTCCAGTGTCTGCACTGGGCAGTGAGAGGTGCCCTGGTTCTCTGAACCTTTCTCACAAATACCTGTAACCCGTGTGTGTGCTGGGAACACCTTTGGGTGGTGCTGACTGAGCTGTTTCCTTGTCCCATTTGGACTCCAGCTTAGAATCATAGACTGCTTTGGGTTGGAAGGGACCTTAAAGATCATTTTGTTCCAGCCCACTCCTTGATTCTTTTGCAAAGCATAAAGTTATGGGAAGGAAGAGAGAGGCAGAGAGGAGGAAACTGTTCAAACCTCAACCTAATAAAATTTGCATATAGAGAATTTATTATACAAACTTGAATTATTGTGAGAGGTTGTTGTAACTCAGCCTTTCCTCTCCTCTTTTCCTAATTCTTTCCATCTGCTTGTGGCCTGTTCAGTGTTCCTGTCAGGGACATGCATCTTCTGAAGCAATGAGGGGAGGAGAACTTAACCCTAACACTTGAGTATGCAGGGCTGTGTGATGGGGGTGGCTCTGTCTTCATTTTTATAAGGTGTTTATCCCATTTCTGAGCTCCCAGTGTAAGCACAGCGTGCAGGGCTGCTCTAGGTGTTCCTAGTGTTGGGAATGTCAGAGTAATTGTGCATAGTGGGACATAAATTGAGGTCACCAGTGGTGTGAGAAGATGTGAGGGTTGTATTGAACCCCAGGTCACCTTGTGTGTGTCTTTCCCCAGCTCCCCCCGTGTTCACGCAGGAGCCCAGCGATGAATCCGCGGATCTGGGCTCCAACCTGACCCTGCCCTGCTACGTGCAGGGTTATCCCGAGCCCAGGGTCTCCTGGAGGAGGTTGGATGGGGCTCCCCTGTTCTCCAGGCCCTTCACTGCCAGTGCCACCAGCCAGCTCAGGACAGGGGCTCTGGCCTTTCACAGTAGGTACCCTGAGCTTGGACATAAAACCTTCCAGAGGAATGGGACATGTGCAGTGCACTGGAGTTACTGCACAGCTTAGTATCACTGGTAACTTGGTGAAAACACTGCATTTTTATCCCAGGTTGTGTTTCTGGTGCTGGCTTCATGTTGACATGCAGTTCATTTTCCCATGAGTTTGTGAAATCAGTTGTGTTTGGTCATTTGCTTCTTTGTTTAAATATCTGGGGGCTATGGGTTTTCAGTATTTTTTGAGAGAATTGTGGTTTTTTGAGAACTGGGGGTTTTTTTGTGTTTTTTTGTTTGGTTGGTTGGTTGGTTTTGGGTTTTTGTTTTTGTTTGGGGTTTAGTGGTTTTGTTTGGTTTCTTGTTTTTGTTTTGGTTTTGTTTGTTTGGGTTTTTGGAGAGAATTGGTTCTACACTCGCTATTTTAGACCAGTCCTAATTTGGGTAATAACAAAAAACTCTGCAAGTGGCTTTGTGATTTTGATTATTTGGCAGCATTTCAGTCACCCTTACAACAAGTGATGTTATTCTGTTTTCTTAATTAGCTTTTGAATTTCTTTCTAGACAGTGTCAGGTGGGGTGAAGCAGTTCCTCTCTGTTGTGCATACAGGGAGTATTTTGTGGGTGTCTGTTCACATGCAGAAACACTGCAGTGTGTACTGGGCAATATTCCCAGTCAGGGCACTCCTGTGGTAGTGCAGAGATGTAATGTGGTGCCATATATCATTTATGGACTCATTGCAGATGCTGCAGTCAGATCTCTCTGTCCCCCTCTAGATCTGTGGGTCGGTGATGAAGGGATTTATGTCTGTGAAGCTGAGAACCAGTTTGGGAGGATCCAGTCCCGCCCAGCTACGGTCACAGTGACAGGACTGGGTGAGAGTGGGGGTGTCAGTGGGAGCTGGGGGGGGTTTGGGGGTTATGTCCATCCCTGCTGACCTGTCTGTGTGCTCTGCTTCCATGTCATCCACACACATGGAATTAGAAAGCATTTACATGGAATGTTGTCATTGATTTCCATGGATTTTGCGTGTTAGAGTGTTGTCTTTTGACTGGCTGCACTAGTTGGAATTAGTTCCACCTGTGTGTATAACACAGACCTTAGACAGGATTTGTCCTGTCTTCTGTTTCTTGTTCCTAAGGAAATTAAGTCATTGTAATGATGGGACTTCTGCCATTTAATTCATCCTTAAAAAAACCCAAAGAAGGCAGCAATGAATGTGCTTGTGCCAGTGTTGGTGTAAGTGTGAAGGAACCCTTGTGATCCAACAAGACATAAATGACAATAGAATCATAGAATCCCAGAGTGGTTTGGGTCAGAAGGGACCTTAAAGATCATCCCAGATTTTCAGCTGGGCTGTCATCTCTGTTCTAATCCTTCATAATTTTACACCCAAAGAAATGACCACTTCTTTTTTGTCCTCTCCAAACCTGCTACTTTTGTTCTTCAATATTTTACCCCAGTAAGGAAATATCAACTCGGTGTCAGGGAACACAAGTTCTCAGGGAAACCCTTGGCTGAATCCAGTTTCAGCTAAGGATCACACTACATGTATTTCTCCAACTTCCCTTCTCTCCTGTGCTACCCCACCCCTACATTGGTTTCTCTTTTTTCCCTGCCTTTATTGTAATGCTAATTTAATTTAATACTCTCTGTGGAAATATAAAAACTCCTAATAATTTCTACTCATTCTTCCTTTTGTTCAAGTCACACCTCTGATTGGAGCAAGCCCAGCCACAGCCAATGTCATTGAGGGCCAGCAGCTCACTTTGCCATGTGTTCTGCTCGCTGGGAACCCCATTCCAGACAGGAGGTGGATTAAAAACAGTGTGGTGGTAAGACTGCTTTGTTTCTTATGAGATTTATTGGCACAGAAAAGCTCCAACTGACATTTCAAGGCACAGTATCAGCTTGGTTTGATTTACAAAAGTTAATGTGATCACTGCCCATGCTGGGGAGTTCTGACCCTGAAGCATGGATGAGAGAACAGGAGATGTGAAGGTCTAGAAGACAGCTGTGAACCAAAGTATTGGTGAATTGTCCTTTTACTTCTATTTTACTTTCATTTATGCAGTTTTGTGGCTCATAAATTTCAGCCTTGGGCTCTGAATATGGGAATGCTAGTGGGATATACCTACCAGAATGACATGCTGGAAATTAAACTGTGGCAATGCAAAAGCTTTTATTTTCTCTGGGTTATTTTTTTTCTTTAATTTAAATAAGCATATTTAATTTAAATAAACATACCTGAAAATATCTGTAGGTTGTTAAGGTGTTTTAACATCATGACTATTCCTGTTGCTGATGGGATGAGATAAATGCCAGTATCCCTGTTCCATGTACTCCTTTCCTGGTGGTGCTCTACTCAGAGAGTGAATAATGACTGTGCTTTCTTTCCCCTTGGGAACATCCCATTGCCAGTTCACTGCTCCTGCAGACAGAACTGGATGATCTTTAAGGTCCATTCCAACCCAACTCATTTGGAGATTCCAGAAAGGTGATGTAGACACCCCACCTAGGTTAGTTTTCTGCATGAAACCTAATTTCTTCAACAGTGAAATTATTGACTTCACATCCCTGTGGAGCTACTTTTTATCTTGATTGCTCATTCCTTCCTGAAGTCATTTCTCCACAGCTGGAATTAAATTGATTGTGCCAGAACCTGGCACTACCTGGGCCTTACTGGAGTTTCCTGCTCAGTTTTGGTGCCTCTGGGAACCACTGGCTTTTCCTCAGGCTGTGTGAGTGCGAGGAGGGAGGGGAATACTGGCAGGATCCTCCTTGTTGAGTTGCTAATTCCTCTGTGTAGGAGAGCTGGTTTCCTGTCATTGTAAGCTGGTGGGAAAAGCTGCACTCCAAGGAAGGTGTTGGAGCAAGTTGTGTTTAGGGAAGAATTCTTCATCTGAGTGTGACTGGAACAACTTTGCTTTCTAACAACCCTTCTATGAGCCCAGGCTGTGCTGCTGAGCTCAGGGATCTCTGGTATTCCTGGAGGATATAGAACTCTGAGAGGGTTATTTTTTGGTGGAACTTATAATTGTCCTTCCCAATGGTTTGCTGCAGGGCTGATCTCTTCAATTTGATGGATATGGAATGTGGAAGGTTTTGATAACTGTAAGGAAAAATGATCTGCCTGTGGAAGAACATGTCATTGCACTCATTGAGAGCTGATCTGTGACCAAGCTGAATTACTGGAATAACCAACTCAAATGCAGTGAAATAATTCAGCTAAGTTTGGGTTTCCCCATTAAAAGCACGAGTGGCAGCTCTCGATGTGCTGTGGCAGAGCAGAGTTGCTCTTGTAGATCTTAATCTCACTCCAGCAATAAATACGAGGTGCTGCCAAAATTCTTCATTAAAATTAGCTTTCCCTGAAAGATGGAAAGTAGGAAAAGCTCTAGTAAAATTCTCCCCGAACACAGAATTTTTATGAACGTGAAATAATCAAGTGAAGCCGTGCTGCATCCCCAAATAAATATTATCCCAAGCATTCTTGCCAGTAAAATGTTCCATCCCTCTTTTGGCAGCTGGTGCCCAACCCCTACGTGAGCGTGCGGAGCGATGGGAGCCTGCACCTGGAAAGGGTTCGGCTGCAGGATGGAGGGGATTACACCTGCATGGCCTCCAACGTGGCTGGGACCAGCAACAAAACCACTGCTGTCAACGTGTACGGTGAGGAACAGCCCCTCTGCCTTCAGGAGGGGGGAGAGGAAGGGGTGACACTCACCCCCAGCAGCTGCACTGGAGCTGGGCAGTGACACTGATGTCTCACAGTCCTCTGCTGGAACGGTGTTACTTTGGGAAGGAACACGGGGGAAATTCCCCTGCACAGGGAAGAGCTGAGCCATCCATATGGTTTTTAAAGTAAAATCAAACAACACTGTTTTGTGATCATAAAACATCCTCATTTTTAAACACCTCCAAAGGCGGGGCTGTGCATTCTTCATCTTTATTAACAAGTGGAAACCCATGAAAAGTGCTGTGTGAGTGGTTCAGAACTGGTGTAAGGAAGCACAGCTCCTGGGAGAAGTAGAATGAAAGAAAATGAATTACGAGTTTTGGCAAGACTCAAAATTTGTTTGTTGTTTTTGGTGTCATCCCCATTCTCCTCCCCCTTATTTTTTCTCTTTAATTAAAACATACCAAAAATTGCACTGACAGCAAGGCACTGTGGTGTAACCCATCTGTATTTCAGCTGAAGATATTTGTGTTAAGTCTGTGAGGCCACAAGCACTTCATGGTTTCTCACATGTTAATTTTGCTTACATGTTAAATTAATCATGGGAGGTTTATTTTAAACTTCACTGAAGATTCTGGAACATCCTTTTATGTTAAGAATAGCTGTAAATCTTTAATACAGACAAGTATTCATAAGGTCTTCCATGTCAGCATCAGTTTTTTGGATATTTCAGAACTTGGGAACAAAAAGAAACACCTTTGTATGTGTTTAGATATTTCTAGGTTTTGGTATTGTAGCCTTAAATCTGATTTTATTTTTCTGTTGTTAATTCAAAGGCAGCTCAGTTGAGCCAAGGGAGCTGGGATTCTTGTCTCTTGTTACTGATTTTGGGAAGTGAAGCCTAAAATGTTGTCAGAGGATAATGTGACAAAGCCTTACTGCAGTAATTGCAGTCAGTGAAATACCTGCAGTCAAGTTAAGACTGCATGTACCTAATGCAGTGATCAGCCTGTGGCTTTCATGCTTTGTAGTGAACAGGGATTTATTCTGTCCCAAAAGGCTGGAGAGTGGAAGGGAGAGTGGCTGCTCATTGTCCCTGTTAGGGTTGGAGAAGAGGCTGAGCAGTCCCAAACCCTGCTGCCTGTAGGAAGTAGTAACTGAATATAAGGATAATTTCGTAATAGCTGTGCCATGGCCTGAAATGTCTTGTGCAAGTCTTCAATATTTGCATTTGTTTGTAGTCCTGCCTGTCATCCAGCACGGACAGCAGATATTCAGCACCATTGAAGGAATCCCAGTGACACTGCCCTGCAAAGCAAGTGGAGTTCCCAAGCCATCCATTGCCTGGTCCAAGGTAATTCCTCACCTTTGAGCTGGTTCATGGTGAAAGGTAAACTGAACACATCATTTAGTTGTCATAAAAACTCTATGCAAGGAACATGGCCCAAAGTGTCGGGGGTGAGGGACCTGGAAAACTGTTTGCTCAGAACTGCTTTTGTTCCTCCGAGCAGAATTCCTGGCTGTGCTCCTGCCATAGCTCAGTGTTCTGTTCTTTGGAAGGGCTGTATCTGGGTGTTTTTAACACTTCAGAAATTGTTCCTGTTGGGAGCTGATAATTTGAGATTACGCAGCCTGCCACAGATTGAGGGTTCATTTTTCTCTTGGAGCTTCAAGAGGACTTTTTCCTCTGAGGAAAGTGTATCTAATAATGGCATCCTGTCACTTTTCAGCCATATCTTTGACACAGTGTCCACTGAGGAGGACCTCAGTCTTTCAGGGAATTTCTCTGAAAGTCAGGCTCTTTTTTCCCCCCTGTTTGAACAGAATAATTTCTGGTAGTAACAGTTATTGGGCTATGTTCCAGCTCACATGACATGGCTGTGAAGGCACTGTGGGGCCTCAGAAGTTGTGCAGATGTAGCTGATTGGGACCACATGAAACAACTTCGTATCAAAGAAGGAATAGAACACAGTTAACTGTTGGTTTGGGAGGGAAGAGAACACGGGAGGAGTGGTTTTTCTTAATTATCACTTAATAACATTCAGTGCAGACAAGGAAGAATCTGCTGACTGACAGTTTATATAATGTGTACAAGATCCATTTTGACATCAGAAGTCAATGTCAAAATTAACTCAGTCGAAATCCTGATTTTTTTTTTTAATTTTCTTTTAAGAACTGTGTTCTGTAAAATGTAGCAAGTTTTCTGCACAAGAATCTCTGTGTTTCTGCTCTTGGTACTGCTTAGAAAGTGACACTCAAGGGCCGCAACAAGTTAGTAGAAGTGAATTAGTTTGTGTAAATGGAATTTCGGGGCCAAGTTTCTGAGTTAATATGGAATGCTTTTTCCCCAGAAAGGAGAGGTGATCCTTCCCAGCAATGTGAGGTTCTCTGCAGGCTCGGATGGCAGCCTGTCCGTGGTGTCCCCCGGGGGCGAGGACAGCGGGGAGTACACGTGCAGTGCCACCAACGCCGCCGGCCACGCCACGCGCAAGGTCCAGCTCACTGTCTATGGTAGGTGGGAGCTGAACTCGGCCACAGCGTCCCCTGGGCCCCCCTGGGGTGGTAAAACACCCTGGGCACCCCCTTTGGGTGGTAAAACCCCTTCAAGTGCGTTGGGAATGACAGACCCGCAGTGCACGTGGGGTTTAAACCCGGCTCTAGTTTGTTGGACATAATTTCGTCTTTTATGGAAGTGGATAAGAAGCATCTGTGTAGGAACAGGATTTCCCACTGATAGAAGAATGAAGATCCATTAATCTCACCAGTCCCAAAGCTTCCTGCCATCTCTCAGTATTATTAAAACTTTGATTTAGGTATAGGTGAGCTTTTTGAGGCTCTTATAGCTTGTAGTTACTGGTACTGCAGTGTAAGAGTTCAGGGAGAGGTTCCAAACTACCTGTGCAACACAGAGCTCAGCATTTGTATCTGTTCTATCCAGCTTTTTGGGTGGATACTCCAGTCTTTCTGGTATTTGTGGAATTACATGGAGGCATCAGCCCGTGCCTGAGCTACATCAGCACTGCAGTGATTTATCTCTGCTGCAGACAAGTCATTAAAAATAGGATTGTAATGTTTTATACCTGAAAAAAAAGTAGATGTTTGCTCTGAAGTCAAATTGTATGGTGTTACATTTGTGCAAATGTGTTTATTCATTCCAGCTTCTTAATGTGTTCCATGTTATAGTGAAACCCAGGGTGTCCAGGCCTGGAGACCAGCAGGGAAATGCACCCATTGAGGTCTCAGTGACTGCAGGGGAAGATGTCACACTGCCCTGTGAAGTGAAGAGTTTGCCACCCCCCATCATTAGCTGGGCCAGAGAAATGCAGCTCATCTCTCCCTTCTCTCCAAGGTAACAACGTTTGATGAAAACCAAAGAGAAGAGAAGTCGCCTCTGAGCTGTCAGGGTTGTGGAAGGGGTGTGACTCCTGATTGCCTCAGGATCACTCAGAAGGTGTTGCATTGTCCTGCCTGATGACTTCTTGTGCTGGCTCTTGAAACCCTCTTTCCCAAGGATACATCCCTGCATAGCTCCTGTTCCCAGGGTGCTTGTGTGCAATCTCAGGGGGCCAGGATGGAAGAGATCCTGTTCTGTTCATACTGTGGTGGTGCCCAGGGACCCACATCACCTGACCATGATTAGAGATGTTTAAAAACTGGTTTTCTTTCCTTATGCACTTCCCATTTATGCTCAGGGGAACATTGTCTGTGATTCAAATGAGTTCTGGGCTGTCAGCAGGATACAGATGACAATAAATGTTTGGGTGTGCTCACAAGGGCTCGTTGCTCACCGTGATTCGGATCCAAAACCTCTCCAGATATTCCTGAACGTGTGAAAGCACAACTAAATGCTTGTGAAGTGTTGAGCTGACAGCCTGAGAGAAGGGGGAGCTGGGGACTGTCCTGTGTGCAGTGTGGAGCAGGGTTGGAGTTCCTCCTCCTTGTTTTAGTGTGGTCTGGAACAAGGGGGCAGACGAGCAGCTGATTATCCTTGCATGTTCCCCATTGAAGTGCCAGCGACTGTCACGGGCTGTGCTGGTGCTTTCTGGTGTTCCAGGTCCCTCCAGCTGTATCCATAGAACAGGGAATGGTAGGGCCAGGCACAGGCACACTGTGGTGACAGCTGTGCCTGTTGGTGTCTCCCAGTGATCCGTGGAAGGATCAACCAGTGTCTGAGCTGAATTAAGGAATCAGGCAGATGAGCCTCTTTGCCTTGTGGCCAGACCTGCATGTTGGAGCCATTCCAGTGAGCCTGGGACAGCCTCAGCAGCTCCTTGGCCACCATGGCTGGTGAAGGAGGCTTGTGCACAGGCACTTGGGTTGTGGGTAGTAATCCATGTGGAATTCTCTGCTGTGTCCTGTGAGCACTTGCCTGCACTAACAGATCTGCATTCCTGGTCCCTTGTCCTTGTTTTACCTCAGGAGACATTGATAAATTAGGCTACTTGCTCATGGCTGTTGTGGTGAGATCCAAGTTATCCAGAGTAAGTGAAGTCCAGCTCAGCCCATTCCATAAAATTGTTTACAGATGGCAGCAAAAGTTAAAGATTAATCCAAACAAAATGGTTTGAGACCACCCAAATATCGTGTTAGCAATGTGTACAGTAAACAAAGGAAGAGGGAAATCAGAAAGGAAGGCACTTTTATCAGAAAGCAAATGTAATTACTGGACAAAATCAAGGGGGAGAAGTAGCCCCAGCAATTTGTCTTTTGGGGTTATTAAGAAAAAAAAACCCAAAAATGTTTGGAAAGATATGGGCAGCAGAGAAGGAATCAGGAAACAGTGGCTCAGTTGGTGGGAGCATGGTGTTGATAATGCCAGGGTTGCAGGAAATATCACAAGTGCCAGTTTTGAATCAGAACCTCTCTTTCATCCTGAGTGAACCTGATAGCATTTTTTGCCAGGATGAAGCAGGATTAGAAGTTATTTAACTTTCTGACCTCACCGACCTGGGCTGAGCAAAAACTTTTGAGCTCCATTTCTCTGCCTCTATCACATTATAATGTCTTATAAATAGCTAGAATTCAAATTTTGTAATTTGGAACTTAGATTTTAGATGTTTACTGTGTATTCTGAATGTAGTGGTGAAAAAATGAGTAAGTGTAAGTCACAGTTGAGTGATGCGGCCCAGAATGCTGTTATTTGAGCTCACAGCAATCGTTAGCAGCATGTAAGTAGAGGTCATTCACCTTTCCATACATGTCTATATGGTTTATCTGCTTCTTATTTTTCCAGACACACTTTCCTACCCTCGGGGTCAATGAAGATCAGCGAGACCCAAGTTTCAGACAGTGGAATGTATCTCTGTGTCGCCACAAATATTGCTGGGAACGTGACTCAGTCCGTGAGGCTCAGTGTACATGGTGAGTTGGGACTCCAAGGTTAATCAGCCACAAGTTTCCACATGGAATTTTGCATCATGCAGAGCTTCCCCTTCCCTTCAATCATCCCACGTCACTCCCTTGTCTCTCCCCCGCTCTCCCCACACCGGGGCCCCAACCTCCTTCTCTTACCCACTCACACAGTGACACGTCTGGAAAAATGTCACTTGTTATTGTTTCAGACATTCTTTTAAAGTCTTTTTATTGCCAACGATCCTTAGAAAGAAAAACATTGTGGCAAAAGACTTGCGGTGGATTTATATTATTCTTTAGGACCAGGAAAATCACTTCCAGTCATATTTTATCTCCCTGTCTGAACTTGTGTTTGGAAGAATACAAAGATCAGGGATTAGGGGAAGGAAATTAAAATGTCAAAAGGAAAATGTGATTAACTTTATCATAAAAGCTTTTGAATTGTTTTGTGTTATGAGGAGCCAGTACCTACAGCTCTTCAAATGTGCTCAGAGTATTTCAGTGCTCATGGGAGTCATGCAGTGGAATTTGAAATGTGACTTCTTCAAATAAGTCAAGCACCAGGATATCTTGCATCCTATTCTGTGCAGAGAACATGCAGGTCTGCTTCCATAGTCTCCTGAGGAAATTGGGTTTTGGTGAACAAAGAAGGACATTTTCTAAAATAATAAAAGTGGAAAAGAATTTCATGGGATCATAGAATGGTTTGGGTTGGAAGGGACTGTTAAAGGTCACCCAGTCCCACCCCCTGCCATGGGCAGGGACACCTTCCACTAGCCCAGGTTGCTCCAAGCCTCGTCCAACCTGACCTTGGACAATTGCAGGGATCCAGGGGCAGCCACAGCTTCTCTGGGCAACCTGTGCCAGGGCCTCCCCACCCTCCCAGGGAACAATTCCTTCCCAATATCCCATCTATCCCTGCCCTCTGGCAGTGGGAAGCCATTCCCCTTGTCCTGTCACTCCATTTCCTTATTCAAAGTCCCTCTCCAGCTCTCCTGGAGCCCCTTTAGGCACTAGAAGGGGCTCTCAGGTCTCCCCAGAGCCTTCCCTTCTCCAGGTGATCCCCCCCAGCTCTCTCTGCCTTAAGAATGATCTCGTCCATTGTTTTTCTCCCCGTTTCTGTGACTGCCTTTGTGTCCCTCAGTCCCTCCCAGGATCCAGCGTGGGCCTCGAGTCCTGAAGGTGCAGGCCGGGCACCGTGTGGAGCTGCCCTGCAGTGCCCAGGGGGTCCCTGCCCCCTCAGTCACCTGGCTGAGGGGCAGGGGTGCCGTGCCCGTGGGCGAGGGGCGGTTCACGCTGGGGCTGGACGGCGCCCTGGCCATCGGCAGCGCCCAGGCCCCCGACGCCGGCACCTACACGTGTGTGGCCAGCAACGCCGCCGGCAGCGACACGGCCGAGCTCACCCTGCACGTGCAAGGTACTGTGCTCCTGCCTGGCCAGCGGGGATCTCCTGCCAGGCCTGTCTGCTCGCTGGCTGCGAGGGCAGCGCTCTTCCTGCCCACTGTTACGTGAAGCAACAGCCACATCTGGTTTAGATGTTATGTCCTGATGTTAACTAAGGAAAATTAGAATAAGCAAATAGTCTTCGGAGAGTTTGCAGAAATGAGAAAAAAGGAACTCTCTCTCTATATGTATGTGCTGGTTTAAAAGTTAACCAGCAGGGGAAATGAACTCAATTCAAAAGAGAGATTTATAAGTCAGAATAACAATTTATTAAAATAATACAATAAGTACAATTATACAGACAGATAATTGGTTTTAACCCACAAAACCCAAATGTATAACCCAGCACCCTGGGGTATGAACAAAAGTGGTGTACCTTGCCCCCCTCCCGAGTCCAAAGTAAAGGGAGAGGGGAAAAACCTGCTGGTGGGAGAGCTGCTGCAGTCTGATCAAAAGTGGGGATTGCAGTCCAGTTGAGGGTGGTGGTCTCAGTCTGCTTGAGAGCGGTGGTCTGCAGTCTTCCTCTGGATCCCACAAGTGGTGGAAAGGTTCCGAAACTCCCAGTTTCTATATTCTCCAGTTCAGGTGGGAGTGCTCAGTCCCTCCCTCAGAGGGGGGAATTCCATCAAAGGGTATCAGAGTGGGGAATTCCATAAAAGGATACGAGGACAAGAACATCCCCCCACCTCGCAGGCCTCTACTGACAACAGTTTTTGGGAAATGGCATGGAGGCTATAGAATACACAGTTTTGGGTTACACCCATCCAGTGATGAATTGGTCCCAGCCGTTCTAACCAGGACAATGTATTTAAATAACAAAATGGTGTTGCAATGGTGATGGGGTACCAGTGGTCAATGTGCCAGTTTAAATCCATAGTGTAACTCCTCACCTGACGGGGTCACAGACATCAGTGGAACGTGACTGACTTCAGCTGAGCAGGAACTGTTTCTTCTTTGCAATAGTCTAAAGGCAGTGTTCTGATCCCTTTGGATTAGAGGTGCTGAGAAACACTTTTTAGGGACAACAAAGAACTCTCAGTAACTTTATGTAATTATAAATAATATTCTCTGTGTATTTTCATCCTGTACACGAGTTCGAAATGAGACTCGAGAACAAAGGATGGCAGTAGCACCAATGTGTGGGGAAAAACAGTTTCAGTAGTATTTTTCAGATTATTCAGAAACACTGCCTTCAAAATAAATATAGCAGGTTTTCAAGAGAACCATTTGCAGTCACATTTGAAAGCCTCTTTGTATCGCTTGCTTCCTAAATATTCCCGTTGAAATAAGACTGCTTGTATGAGACACATTCCAGTCAGTGTAAAGAGGGTTATTGGAGTCTGACCTCGTGTGGATGGGAGAGACTGAGTGTTGTGTGTTGCCAAACTGTATTTTTACATTTGGGAGCAGAGATCAAGAAGTTTTTGGGGTCTGATTTTCTTTCAGAGTCTCCCACTATCGAGGGCCTGGACCCTCCATACAACAGCCCCTTCCAAGAGAGAGTGGCAAACCAGCGCATGGCATTCCCGTGTCCTGCAAGAGGTGTGTACCACTGCTCCCACTTCCAGACGTATCTTTTGCTGTTGACCTTTGAAAATTACTAAGTTCCTGTAAAAATGTCCAATCCACATGGTATTTTCCATATATACTTTATTTGGAAAAACTCAAACGAATGGTAATTTAAATAACCACCGTGTGTGGAAGTTTTGTGGAAAGTCATTGCAAGCCAAAAGGATTTTATAATGTTTGGGACTAAGACTTTTCATGTTAAAATCATCCTGTAGCAGCTGGGGCTTCCTCTTGGAAGGACACGTGTTGTCCTTGCTGTGAGACTTCCAGCAAGCAGCAGGAACTGTCTGAACCTTTCTCGTTGTGAGCCGAGCGAAGCGTTTGTGGCAGTTTCCCCTTTGCCCTGTTAGGTGTTCCAAAGCCTGCCATCCAATGGCTCCATAACGGGAGGGAGCTGACGGGCAGAGAGCCAGGCCTGTCGGTGCTGGAGGATGGGACACTGCTGGTCATCGCCGCCGTCACCCCCTCGCACGGTGGGGACTACGTGTGTGTGGCCACCAACGAGGCCGGGAGCACTGAGAGGAAATACAACCTCAAAGTGAACGGTAAAGAACAAACACAACCCTTGGGAACTGCTTTGGAAGAATCTCTTTGATGTTATTGTTGGGAATTACGTGCCCAGGTCTGCCCATGTGCCGTTAAATGATAAAATCTGATCTGAGGACTTGCATTTCTATTATTCAGATGTTCTCTGTGTTTTTTTCTGTTGTTTCTGTTCTTCATGACTTTATGAACAAACCATCTTTGTTTTGTTCAAGGAGCCAGGTGCATCTCAGGCTATTTATACTTGAACTCTTCAATGCAAATAACAAATAAAGACTTTTGTACTGTGGAGATTAAAGATTGGGGGATGGGTCTGCATTTCAGGTCTAAATATGAGAAAAGTTATTTATATGATTAAACATAAGATAGGAGAACTCCTGTTCCTGATATTCTTCTTCCAGAATTCTTGTTAGAAAACAAAAACTCCATGGGTGGCCTTGAGGTATTGATTTGTACAGAGCACTTTCATTCCAGCCTTGTTCACTTCCCATGATAGTGCTGATGCCTGAGCAGCATTATATCCTTATCTTTGTCCTGAGAAAAGCAGGAATTCCATCCTGTGCCAGCAGGACTCGTCAGTGGGTTGGGATTTTCTAATCCACCACATAAGGCCATTTTGTTTGCATCCATAGTGGGATAAATATTAGACAGGTGTTCTGGACATGACTGGAGCAGTGAAGAGGAAGGATGACTCTGGAATCTGCTTCCTTTGCTAAACAAATGTTGCTGAACAAGTAACAGGAGATTTTAAGATTAAATTTAAGATTAAATAACATTAAGATTCAGTATTAAAATTAAAAATTGTTGATGGTTGTTCTGTTGGAGTGAATTTCCCTGGGAGTCTGTTACTGGGCAAGAGAAGACTGTTTTTTGAGAAGAGTAAGAAAAGACATAGGAAGATATACCCAGAACCAAAAGGCAAAAGGAAACATTGAGGAGGGAATTAAAAGGGTCTAAGAAATTTGGATTACGGTGGTCCTTGATAGTGGGGAGGAAGGAGGAAGTGGGAAATCATGACTTTGAGTTTTCTTTCAGTTCCTCCTGAAATTAGAGATCAAGAAAAGGTGACAAACACATCTGTGGTTGTTCATCACCCTGTAAGTCTCTTCTGTGAAGTAACTGGTAACCCCTTCCCAGTCATCTCCTGGTATAAAGAGGATATCCAGGTATGTGTGATTACTGAAATTAGGCAGCCTCACTCAGTTTTGGGGGGACTTTGAAGTGCTTGGTGTGAAAACTCACCGAAGTAAATTCACGTACCTGCCTTTATGTGCTTAATAGTGCACTAAGAACACCTCCACAGAAAACCAGCTAAATATGGTTCATCCATGAATTCAATAAGTCAAAAGTAAGCTCTTTATTTTCAGGATTCCATTAGGAATTAGCCTTAATAATCTTCCAGTATTGCGGATGCCAGAGTCCTCCCAGAGGGGACTAACAATGCTGTTTTCTTTATTTTATGGGTGGAGAAATAAGAACTGTTGGAGGCTATTTGAATTCCTCAGGATTTATCCTCGAGTCCTCTGCTCCCAGTTGTAGCTGAGAAGTCACAGTTTCAGACGAGGAGAGGGCCCTTTATGCACTTTGTGACTGCCCCTTGCTGACGGATGGAGGGTTTCTTTGGTTCCCCCCTTGCCTGCTGTGAGCTCCAAACCATATTGAACAGATTGCAGCAGTGCAGGGGATTAGTGCTGGGACTGAGAGGGGAAACAGATTATCCCTGAACCTAAAACTACCATTTTCTTATAAAAATCCAGCTGTGCTGTTTGGCTGATGTAACTTGGATCACATAAGGCTGATGTCTCGGGTTCTTTTAAGGTTGTGGAAAGCAGTGCTGTCCAGATTTTGCACAATGGGAAGATACTGAAGCTCCTGAAGGCTGCTACTGAGGATGCTGGACAATATTCCTGCAAAGCCATAAATGTGGCAGGAAGTTCTGAGAAGCTGTTTAACCTAGATATACTAGGTCAGTTCATGGTTTGGGGGTTGGTTTTTGTTTCGTTTGGGTTTTTTGGTAAGTTGGTGATTGGAAAAACAGTTGCTATTTAAGCAGGCAGTAAATTTCAACTCATTATAAATAGATTCTTCCACTCACTGTTCTTCCTTAATGTTTGTCTTTCTGAAGTTCCCCCGAGCATAATAGGTGCTGATACCCCTGGGGAAGTTGCAGTCATCCTCAACCAGGAAATCAGCCTGGAATGCAGAGCCAAAGGCTTCCCTGTTCCTGACATTCACTGGTTCAAAGATGGCAAGTGAGTGTGTTACAGCCTTTGAGGTTTGTGTCTGGGTTGTTCTGCCCTGGAACACGGGGAAGTGTCTGTACCTGCAAACTCTGCTTTAACTACTTAGTGTTGTCATCAGATAGAACTTGGGGTGGTGTGAGCTGGCGAGTTCTTTAATTAAAAGTTAACCTCCTGCTCATCTTTGTGAACTCTCCCATGACTGGCACTTGCAGAACACATTTAGGATATTTTAAGCCAGACAACGCTTGAAGCATTTGATTATAAACTTAGCCATTTCTTTGAGTTTATTCCCTGGTTATTCTATCTGGATTATTTTAAACATATCATTAGTTTAAAAACAGTTTAGCTGACGTGTTTGACATTTTTCTAGCTAGTGCCTTGTGCACCTCTGCACATATACATTAAAGGTTATATATGCATATATACATGTTTCCATTCCTCATCTCATCCTCCAGGAAAGCACACCAGGACAAGGATTCTTAGTGGCTTAACTATTAGCTGAAAATCCAGCTGGGCTGTGTTTTTGGTGTTTAACAACATAGTTCAGTACAGACATGGGTTAGTACTCACAGATATCCTGCTGTGACAATTCCTTACTCTTTGGTGTGGATATATTGACACTTTCAACTAGTAGTTAACATTTTGTTATCAGCAAAGGGCTGGCATGACTAAGGATATTAGGAGAAAGAGCTGAGTCAAGCATAGGACTCTGGCTCGGGTGCTGGCATCCTGGATGACCTGAGTGAAGTAATTTTTGTGGTTTGTTTTCTTCTAAAAATTAAGGATAGAGTTAATTATAATAGTTTGTCACTTGATGGTGTTTCTTGTGCTTAATGCTGTTAATTTAGTGCTAAATGGTTCTCTGGAATGGGATAATTTCTGCCACTAAAGGACCTCTTCATCTTGCTGTCAGTTTAAATTACTGCTGAAAGGATGGGGTCAGAGTTCTGGGAAGCAAAACACTCTCTATTTCAGGCCCTTGTTTCTGGGTGATCCCAATGTTGAGCTTCTGGACAGAGATCAAGTTCTGCACATCAGGAGTGTTCGAAGGGGTGACAAGGGTCGTTACCAGTGCAGTGCCACCAACACTGCTGGCAAACAAGTCAAGGAGGTCAAACTCATTGTCCACGGTGAGTTTACAGAATGCCTGGCCCTGGAACATCCTTGAATTTTACTCATAAGGTTTCTTTTTCGAATGGAGATGCTCAGATACACACAAATTTTGCAGGATCAGATCCTTAATTTGTATTTGTCTGAGTAAATCCATTCAAAAAAGAGACTTTACTGAAACAAGCATAACTTAATATTCATCTGTTGACAAAGAGATCCTTTTTGAGCATTTATACGTATCAAGTCAAGTATGGGTGCAGTCTTTGCAGGCTTGGCCTTTAAGTGATGGGTTTGTGCTTTTTATAAGTTTCTAACTGTTGAGAGACAAAAATCTTGACAGGCTTTCTCAAATTCTGCTATTAATTAGTTTCAGCTGAATTTTGATCTGTCTTATGAAGAAGAAAATGAATTAGAAGATTTTTGTTTTAATATACTTGTGGTCTTATTTTCCTTTAGTTAGTGTTAGGAGTAAATTCAGCCAGGAATAAGTTAAAGTTAGTGCAAAAGTATAAAGCAAAGTGCAAAACCAGTAAGAGTCAGACCTAAATAGTGTTTGAAGAATAATATTCCAGATGATCTTCAGGTAGCGTGGTGGGACATTCCTGAGGTATGGAGCAGCCACAGCACACTGCCTGTGCACCAGCCACGGGCAAACCTGTGTCCAGCAGGAACAAAGGAAATGCTGGCACAACTTGCAGGTGATTGTGGCTGTTGGGAGATTAGAGGAATAAAAATTAGAGGAATAAAAAGGCCCCCAGGTAAAACTCTCACAGATGAGTAGATGTACTTCAGATTCTTCAGGCAAGAGAAGTGAACTCGTGATAGTAGATTGGAACACCTCTTCAGTTTTAAATTTCTCATTAATCCTGGCTGGACAAACAGAAGCCCACAGATTAAGTGAGCAGCCTAGATGCTAATTCTTGCTCATTCTTACTTTGTTTTAGCAGTTTAGCCGTATTTTTGACTTTAATATTTTCCCAAAATACCATGTTAAAACCATTCCCCATTTCTGTGGATTCTCTATCAGCGTTTGCTGATAGAGAAATGCATTTGCCTTTGATCTGGGTTTGTTTCAGCATGTTTTATGGATTTAGGTTTTTTGGCAACAAAAAATGTTTAATTAGTAAAATGTTTCATTGTGGTTTGATAATCTGCAAGACCCATCTCAGGTGTAGATCCGTCCACGGACACTTTGCTTTACCTCTCTGCAGTTGGGTTTCCAGTGACCACTGTGGAAGTCAGTGGAATCCGTGGATGTGCTGAGCGTTTTTGGCAGCACAGGAGTCAATGTGTCTGCCAGATGTGTCTGGTACTCTCAACAGTCATAAATTTACTCGCTGCCAATTGCACTCTGTTTTTATTACTTCTATAGAGATTTACGGACTCTTTATATTGGCTGATTTACACCAGAGCTTGTTTGCTAGAAGAATCTGAGCCCTGCTGCCCAGTGAGCAAGGGAAATGACTGTGGGCCAAAAAGTTTCAAAAATAGGAGCATAAAGCAAGACTGTTAAGCTCATATTTAGTCTCAAAGTGACTTCATCCTCAGAAGTTTGGAGCCCTGAGCAGTTCCCGCTGCAGCTGTCGAGGCTCTTGGGTGTATCTGGTATTTTTAATGGCAGGTTCCTTGCTGGGAGGATGCACCTCCCCAGGGATACAGGGATTGCTCTTTCTTTACCCCTTGGAGACAGGGAAGAAGGGTGCCCAGATGCATTGCAGGATGCATGGAGGCCCTAACCTGGCACAGGTCGGAGCCTGGTGGCCCTTTTTGTTGTGTTCTCTTTGTGCTTTCTACCCTGTGTGCCTTGGACAGCTGTACAGGTGATATATCTCTTTTCCCAGGCAACCAACTGTAGGACAAGAGGGCACAGTCTCAAGCTGTGCCAGGGGAGGTTTAGGTTGGAATCAGGAAGAAGTTCTTCATAGAGAGAGTGATCAGCCCTTGGAATGGGCTGCCCAGGGAGGGAGTGGAGTCCCCGTCCCTGGAGGTGTTTGAGCAGAGCCTGGACATGGCATCAGTGCCATGGTGTGGGTGACAAGGTGGGGTTGGTCAAAGGTTGGACTGGATGATCTCAGAGGTCTTTTCCACCCTCAGTGATTCTGTGATCTACTCTGCTGAGGAAAAAAACAACCAAAATACAGCAGGAAGGGTTGGAAGTCTGATTAAAATATTTTGTTCTTACAGCATTCTGATGTTTCATTTAAACCTGCACATCTTTGTAACCCAAGGCTTCAATGCTGCTGTTTTGTCTTTTGAAACAGTCCCTCCCAGTATCAAAGGAGGGAACGTTACCACGGAGGTGTCGGTGCTGCTCAACAACCTCATCAGCCTGGAATGCGAGGCCAAGGGCATCCCTGTCCCCACCATCACCTGGTACAAGGATGGGCACCCCCTTCTCTCCAGCCCCCAGGCTCTGTATGTGGACAGGGGGCAGTTGCTGCAGATCCCTCGTGCCCGGGTGTCGGACTCTGCCAGGTACACGTGTCGTGTGAGCAGCGCGGCCGGCGCAGCACAGAAGGTGTTCCACGTGGATGTGTACGGTGAGGGACAGCTCCTGAGCTGGGGGGTTGTGTTAGAGCTGCACTGGGAGAGCTCTGCTGCCTCTGCAGCCTGGCAGGGACTGTGTTTGAAGGCTGGCCTCTCTGAGCAGGGCCAAGGACAGGGAGATTTAGACCCTCTGCTTTGTGGTACTCTCAAAAAGCTCTTTGGTTCATGAAATCTTGCAATGGTTTGGGTTGCCATGGGCAGGGACACCTTCCACTAGCCCAGGTTGCTCCAAGCTCCATCCAACCTGGCCTTGGACACTTCCAGGGATCCAGGGGCAGCCACAGCTTCTCTGGGCAACCTGTGCCAGGGCCTCCCCACCCTCACAGCCAGGAACTCCTTCCCAATATCCCACCTATCCCTGCCCTCTGGCAGTTTGTTCTATCCCTCCGTGCCCTTGTCCAAAGTCCCTTCACCAGCCTTGGTACCACACTTTCTTCTGCTGCACTATTTCTTCTCCATGTATATGTTCTTGAATTCCTATCTGTATGCTGAACAATACTTACCTGCAATACCCAGTCTGTTGGGGATCTTTAGAATGCCCTTTTGAGTCCTTTGTATTTAGTTCTTCCCTCTCAAAGCCCTGCAGATCCTGTGTGTTATACAACTGGTCAATACTGAAGTAAAAAATTCAAATTCTCTGTTTCCCTTTGCCTTGTCCCACCCCAGCAGCAAATTCTCCCATGAAATCCTACGTGACAGAATGGCTTGTGGAGCCAAAGTGGGGGGAGGAACCAACACATTTGCTCTTAATTCATTTTCTGGCTACAGAATTAATGGCTTGCAATGTATTTTTTCCTTTTTCCAGTTCCTCCAGTGATCGAGGGCGATGCTGACACAGCCCAGAGCAGGCAGGTGGTTGCTGGGAATTCCCTGACGTTGGAATGTAATGCTGCTGGCAACCCTCCCCCTCTCCTGACCTGGCTGAAGGATGGGGTTCCCGTGCAGGCCAGTGACAGGCTCCGTGTCCTGGCTGCTGGGAAGAGGCTGGAGATCCTCAATGCCGCCGAGGCCGACCGGGGCCACTACTGGTGTGTGGCCACAAGCGTAGCTGGGGAACAAGAAATCAAGTATGAAGTTGAAATCTTAGGTGTGTGAGCAGCACAACTACTGATTTGTCACATTCCCATAAACCTAACATGGAGAGATTCCAAAAACCCCTGTGTTTGTGTTTTTGTTTGTGAAAGATCAGTTATCAGGCTCCATAGTTAGTTGAACCTGAGCACTGTACAACTTTGCTGTCCAGGGTTACAGGACAGTTGGAAGGCTTTCAGGTTAGTTCTTGAAGGATTTTTTTGCATGTGGTTGGTAAATATTATTCTCAGTAACCCCTAAAATTCTTCTAACTTGCCTTCATGGAAGAAAATCATAGATCCCCAAGGGTATTCTTTAAAAATATCACTGAGTAGTGGCCTCTGGGAGAGGACATCTTTCTCTGAATTGTGTTGTGCAAATTTTGAACCTTCTCTTGAAAAAATGCTTTTCCTTTTGTATCCCTTGAATCTGTTACCACAGTTTGCATCTCAGCAGTCCCTGCTGACTGTCCTGAGGTAAAAGAATTGTACAAAAACGTGAACCACCTTCTCCTGACACGGCAAGAGTTATTTATGAGCTGTAATGAACTTTGAATTGCTCTCTTGGAGAACATAGTATTGAATGCAGGAGAAGAGCACCCATTCTGCTGCTCCAGGTGTATCTCACTGGTCTGGGTCAGTGGAGGAGCTGTGAGGAGCTGTGTGGCAATGCTTCCTTCCCAGAGAGGATGAGACAGGGTGAAGAAGGACCTGGAAAAGGTTCCTCTGCACCTTTGTTTTCTCCTTCTTCTGGCAGGGAGTGCTAAAAGCCCCCCCCATCCCCACCCACTCATAAGGTTGTTCTGACAGGGTCTGGGAAAACCAACCAAATGAGAAACAGTAAAAAAAAAAATGAGAAGAATGATTTGAAGCCAGAAAATATTACTGGGTAAATGTTTCCCTTCAGAAAGGAACTGAGGTTCCTAATGAATCAGTGTGTGTTTACATTGCTATTTGAGAGAGACTTTCATGATATTTCTGATGCTGAAATGTTTCTGTTTGTGGATTTTCTCTTTCACAGTCCCACCATTTGTGGAAGGTGGGGATGAGCTCTTGGACTACATTGTGATTCTCCACAGCCCTTTGGAGCTGGATTGTACAGCAACAGGGACACCCTCACCAACGATCACGTAAGGGCACTTATGTGACAGTAGAAAATAAAGAAATCTGCTGCTTGATTAGGGGAGTGTGGAATTGAGCTTTATGAGCCACCTGTGTTGTTTGGTGAGGGTTAGTGAGCAGAGGACAAACTCTTGGCTCCACTGAAGACAGCACTCACTGGGCAGCATCAGGATTTTATTTTAAATGAGTTTGGTTTGTTGTGCCAGTGTCCGTGTTCTGGAGATGGGCATAGATAACAAGAACAGCCAAAACTCTCATTCCTGGGCTAATGCAACTGAGCACTTTTGTTCTGCCACCTGGGGTTACTTTTGCTGTGGAGGTTTCTCTCTGCCTCTGATGGTACCTGCTGTCACCTTTTTTGATGTCTTCTTTAGTGCCTGTTCCCCAATACTCCCTTCTGATAAACCATTTTGGTCCATGGCACTCAGGAAAGTGGAATATGACATCTCCAAACTTCCCTGGAAATGCAAATTGAGTTACTGAGCTGTTCTGTTTAATGGAGTTGTACCTATTTCAGGAGTGTTGTAGATCTTTCTTTCACAGAGAGCTGAGACTGAACTTTCTCTTTGACAGGTGGTTGAAAGATGGTCATCCAGTTGAAGAGGGAGCTGGGCACAAGATCTTATTAAAGGGACAGAAACTTGTCATCTCTCAAGCTGAAGTGTCAGACACCGGCCGCTATAAATGTGTGGCTGCAAATAAGGCAGGAGAACACGGGAAGGAATTTGATGTTACAGTGCATGGTAGGTTACTCAAGGGGGGAAGCAGCAGACTGCTTTTTTTTTTAAATTGCTGGCAAGAAGGTGCTCAGATCTCCTGTAAATGCATATTTGTTATTAGTGGGTTGAAAAATTGTAGATGAGATAAGTTGAAGTAGAATAATAGAATAGTTTGGGTTGGAGGAGACCTTAAAGTCCATCTCATCCCAACCCCCTGCCGTGGGCAGGGACACCTTCCACCAGAGCAGGTTGTCCTGATCTAGGAGTAGAAATAGAACTGCACTCACCTGTGGGGTATTGTTTCTATATCTTTAAATGTACATGTTCAAATGACACTTCATTTTTGTTTCTGGTGCTTCTTGCAGTTCCTCCAACCATCAAATCAACGGGGCCTTCCGAGAGAGCTGTTGTGATCCACAAGCCTGTGACACTGCAGTGCATAGCCAGTGGCATTCCCAGCCCTTCCATAACCTGGTTAAAAGATGGACAGCCAGTAAACACAGCCAGAGGAAACCTCAGAGTAAGCACGACTCTTTTATGGGATCCAAACCATGACAGATAGTTACAATGAATTATACAGGTTAGTGCGTCTTTTCCTGTTGCTTCCCTCGTGCTGTGATATAAAGATGCTAAAGATCTATCCTGGAGAACGAGGAGCTTTTTGCCTGCCCAGGGTGGTATCTCTGGTTACAGCAGTGTTTAGTAGACTGAGTCCCATTAGACAGCTCATATCAGAGGAGTCCAGGGCTGGAAATTCAGCATCTGGCTCCTTCCAGTGCTACTTGAACCTTTCGAGGTGTGACTGTCTGCTGGTTGTGAGGTGGCTCTGCCCACTTGTCCCTGTGAGGTGGCATTAGATGAGCTGTTCTATAATTGCTGCCATTGCAGCAGCTACCTGTAATTCCCTTCTGATGGTGACATCCTGCCTTTCCATGAAGAGCCCTTCCCAGTGGTTCCATGCTCCAGGGGTTTGATTGCTTGCAGTGGCTTTGATTTACTGTGGGCTGGAGCAGCTTTTGACATCTTGACTGCAGCCTCCTCTGCACTTTGCATGCCTGCCCTGCTGCCACGTGGGTCTCCCTACACTTGTACAGCTCATTATCCTGATGTCCCAGGATTACTGAAGTGTCTGAACTCCCAGACGCCCCTTCCCTGGGTTAGAGGGAAGCCGCTCCCGGCGGTGTTTGTGTCAGTGCGTGCTCTGCCCTGGGCCATCGTGTCCGTGTGCTCTGTTTTTGGTACAGCTGGAGTCCTCAGGCCGTGCTCTGCAGGTGGGCAGGGCCCTGCCCCAGGATGCTGCCCACTACACCTGCGTGGCCACCAACGCTGCCGGAGAGGCCCAGCAGCACGTCCGGCTCCACGTGCACGGTAACGTCTCTGCCCTCGGCAGCTCCTCGGGGGGCTGCCTGGGGCAGCTCTGGCACCTGTGTGCCCTCTGCTCTGGCTTTTGGGCTGTCTCTGCACATCCCCCTTTCAGTTTGCTTTTTTTGTCCCACTCTATTAGTAAGGAGCGAGGCCAAAAACTCTCCTTCTTAGGATCTGGCCTCTCTCCTGTGGTACCAAGGGCCCAGAAATAAATGAATGAATTCCCTTTCCAGGTAATTGCTGTTCAGAGGTCTCCCAAAAAGCCAAACACATTGCCACTAACTCACCCCTCAGAAGGGTACTCTGTTTCTGAGTCAGTACATGATGTACCACCATTGGCATTATTAATTTCATCCAAATTTTCTGTGGATATTGGTATTCCCTGTGACCATGCAATGGGAAATTTTTACAGGAGTGACTTTTCTGAGAAAGAAACATTCTCTTGTGAGGGGATTTTTTCAGCCTGATTAAAGGGAACTGTCTTTTGCAGCTAACAATAGTATAAAAGGAATGGGGGAAACTTGAGAAGCTGTTGTTTGCATGTGAGTTTAATAAATGCTCTCACCATGATTTATGTATGTTTGGCTCAGAAATCGGCTTGTGCATTCTTGATGTGATCCAATCCTCAAAGGAGGTGTGGGAATCCTCAGGAGGTGTAGGAATGGACCATGGCAAAATGCTCACAGAGTATAATTATGTTGCCTCTTATTGCCAAACCAACTCAGTGTCTGGAAAATGTTCAACTGAAATGAGGAGAAGGTGCAGAGTCTCCATGGATGAGACTTAGAAAGAGAAGCCACACTCATCTTATACTGTGATAATTGCATCACAGCTAATTTGAGTGTCAGCCCCATGTCAGAGATGTCTCTTTTTGCTGTCTTCATGTTCAAAGTGTCATTATCTGGTGTTTCTGACATGGTGCAGATTTCTAAACATTAGTAAGGTAAAAGCTGTGTACAACACTCAGTTGAAGTGGGATGTTCCTGCCACAATAAAGAATTGCTGTTCTGCGTTGTGCACCCATTCCTTGCAACTCTGTTTTAAGTCCCAATTTTCATGGAAAAAAATTAGAAGTAACAAAAATAACATTTTATTCCTCTTACCACTAATGAGGTTATATAGTTAGAGAATATCCCCATTTCAAAGATGAGCTTCTTGGAGAAATTCCTCGGTCATCCGGCAGCTGAAGCTTGTGCAACTCATAGCCCAGAGTTTGTCCAAGGGCAGATGACTTTGTGGTTGGATGCTGTGCTGGCTGGGTGGCTGAATTAATGCAAACCTGCTGCCTTTGTCTTTCCCCAGAACCACCCAGTCTGGAAGATGCGGGAAAGATGTTAAATGAAACAGTGGTGGTGAACAACCCAATCCATCTAGAATGCAGAGCTTCTGGGAACCCTCTGCCAGGTATCCACGTGCACCTTGGGGAACATCTGGAATCAGCTTTAAACAAATCCCCTTTTGTCTCCTGCCAGCCAAATATTTGACAGCGTAGAGCAGACCTAAAGTACCTGGTGCATTGACCATGTCAAGTGTGGGCATATCTAGGACCTTTTTTAGAGTGTGTTTTTGCTCCCACCTTCTTCTGATAAGATATAAAATACATGGTACTGTGAGAACAATTTTCTATTATAATTATTGTACAGCAAAACTGGAGGAATAGTTACTAAGAGCTTATCTAATATAGCAATTTATTCTTGTGCTGATGACAGCAACATTTTCAGAAGAAAGGTGTTATTACATTTCAGGTGAAAATCCAGATTCACCTTTTCTGCCTTTTTGAGAATTAATTCACAGCAAAGTATTGTTTTCTATAATAATTTATACTTGTATAAAACACAGTTTGAAAATATTGAGGGTGTAAGTAAAATGTAAAAAATCAGGATTTTTTATCTGTTTTACACTCTCTTTAAATTCTTCTCCTCCTTTTTACTCTCCAAATTGACAATTATTTTAGAACAAACAATTAAAATGATGAATTTCAGATGATTTATGCAATAAGAACAGTTTGGTCACCTCTGGTATGATGTGATGCCACATCATAGTGTCAAGAAATAACATTAGCAAAGAAAAGTGATAGCACAGCATTCCACTGAAAAAGAGAGGAGCCCCGTACAGTCTTGTTTGTCAGTGAGACCAGAACACTTTGTGAATGCAGCTCTTTCCCCAAATAAACTTGTGTATTACAGATAATCAGTAAATGGTAATTTCATCTACTGAGTAGTGGTACCATAAATCCTGCATGGTCCATTCTCCTGATGGCTGGTGCCATCTTTTGGCTGAGATGCAAAATCCTCAGATGTTGCTGGTTATAGAGTTCCTATAAAACTTTCTTTTGGAGCAGCACCAGATTCCTGCTCTTCATTTTCACTTTTTTTTTTCAGCCTGCCAATTGAACTTTGATTTGGTTGCTTACATGTTGGTTCTTTGTCCCAGGTGGTTGAGTTTAATGTAGGGATAATTTAGGGTAAAAGGTGAAAAAATGATATATATTGTAGAATCCCAGGGTGGTTTGGGCTCGAAGGGACCTTAAAGCTCATCTTATTCCACCCCCTGCCATTGGGTAGGGACACCTTCATATTACTGTGTGTTTTTAAACAGCTCATGACCTTGCTATGAGATGAGTAAATTTGGTTTGTGAGATGAAATGTCCTGAAGGTAAAAAAGTTCCTTAAAAATTTAAAATTAAAAAAAATTTTAAAAAATTAAAAAAATTTAAAATTAAAAAAAATTAAAAAAAAAAAGTGTGTAGATGATAGTGTCGAGAGTGCTGTTGAATTCTGGGGGGGATTGTCAGTATTTTGCACAAATGTTACCCATTTCTTCATTTTGAGTTGCTTTTCACTGTTGTTAACACTGATTGCTGGTGACGGGGCATTGTAAAGGTGTGACTGGAAGGCCGCAGTCACGGGTGTTGTTCCCTTCCCCGCAGCCATCTCGTGGTTCAAGGACGGCCGTGCTCTGGCCGTGCCCGCCCTGAGGGGCCGCGCCCGGGCCCTGCTCATCGAGGCCGCGCAGCTCTCGGACGCGGGGCTCTACAGGTGCCTGGCTGCCAACACCGCGGGCACGGCCGAGCTGCTCTACAGCCTGCAGGTCCACGGTGAGTGAGAGCCGAGCAATCCCGCCTTCTGCCGCGGGAACAGCCCCCGGACAGCATCCAGTGCTCCCGTTCCCCCCCTCGCTGCCCGGGCCGGCCGGAACCCACAGCCACAGGGCTTGAGATCCCTCCACCTCCGCCCTGGGCAGCTCTGCCAGTGCCTGACCGCCCTTCCTGTGAAGGTGTTTGTCCTGCTATCGGACCTAAACTTCCTCTGGCACGGCTTGAGGCCGTTTGCTCTCGCCACGTGTCGCGACACGTAGGAATAACACGTACATGCGCTGCCTTTGGTCTCCTCAAGCTTCAGGTCTGCTCAGCAGACTTGGCGTCACTCATCCCATCATCACAGCATCGTGGAATGGTTTGGGTGGGAATGGACCTTAAAGCCCATCCCCTTCCACCCTCTGCCACGGGCAGGGACACCTTCCACTAGCCCAGGTTGCTCCAAGCCCCGTCCAACCTGGCCTTGGACACTTGCAGGGATCCAGGGGCAGCCACAGCTTCTCTGGGCAACCTGTGCCAGGGCCTCCCCACCCTCACAGGAAAGAATCCCATCCCAGTATCCCATCTGACCCTGTCATATGGCAGAGGGAAGCCATTCCCCCTTGTCCTGTCATTCCATGTTCTTCACTCTTTTTTTTAATCAGTGACATTAGAAATAGGTGTTTTGAGTTAGGAAAATGTGCAAAGGGAAGGCATTTCTAGGAAGATTTGTGGACGAGGTCTTTTATTTCAGCAATTTGCAGGGCCTGGCAATGGCTGGGGTTTGTTGTAGATGACTTTGAAGCTCACAGTAGATAAAGGACACAGATGAAATGCTTTTTCATAATCCAAGAGCTTTAAAGAAAAATGTACTGTGTCTAATAAGATGAAGTGAAAGTGTGGGTGTTTGCAGACATGAGACACCTGAGCAAAAGCCAAATTGGAGCTTTTCCACTGATTTCAGTGGTTTTTGGATGTGGCCATAATCCAAAATCTTATCTTTGATACATGCATATGCCTGTAGCTGATTTTCTATCGGAGTCTTCCATGCAGAACTGTGGCCCAAATTTGGCACAGTGTCCCCAGCTGAGATGCACACAGAGTATATAGTTCCTATTAATGTTAATTAATGAGTTGGGCAGTGCATTTCCATTGAATTAATGACTATCAGGGGGGAAACTGATGGCTCAAGACATGGCCAAAGGCAATTAACCCCACCCAGTGATTAATTCCCAGAAATACTTAGAACTGAGCTCATTATTCTAGTTAAATGAAGAATAACCCGCAGTGTCTGCGTGTCTTTTGATGGGTGGCAGAATTTCAGTGGATATGTCCGGAGTTTTCCAGGGAACTAATACTTTCTGACTAAGGCATGGAATTGTAGAACACAATCTGTGCAGTTGCAGGCAGAACTAATTGCATCAAAGGAAGCCCAAGCTGCTGTCCATGAACCTACTTAACTGAGCTTGTGTCCTGCCAGGCTCACACGTGGGGAGCTGCTGGAATTTACCATCGACAGGGTTGTCATCCAGTTTAGTTGGAATTTATGAGTTTGAGAAGAGGAAACTTGAGGTTTTTCCCTCTTCCTAGTGGAAGCAATGACTACTTGAAGGAGAACAGACTCAGAAATGCCAAGAAAGTTGGGCTGCATTTACAGAAAGGCTGCTCTGGATTTCCATGTGGCACTTGGCATCGGGAATGAGCACCTTCCTTGGTCATTACTTATTACTTGGTCTTATTCGGTGATTTCTGTTGTTAATAGTGTTGTCACGTCTTTTTTTGGCATTAAAAACAATGCTTGATATTGCAGGCTTAGCGTTAAATGAAGCCAGGCAGGCCAGCTGAAGGAAGCAGGTGGAATTCCAGTTTAGTATATTCATATGATTTCATTGTATTAATTTTTTTCACTTCTCTCTCCCCACTGTAACTTTCTCAGGCTTTTGAGAACAATGAATGCTACTGCGCTGCATTAGGGGAGCTGTGTGCATCTGTGTGGGGAAAAAAGGTTCTAAAGATTATAAAATCCTGTGCTTTTTTCCTGCCCTTTCTGCTATTACTGAAATGTGTGTAAGAGTAGGGAGAATCATGGAATGGTTTAGTTTGGAAGGGACCTTCAAGCTCATCTCATTCCACCCCCTGCCATGGGCAGGGACACCTTCCACTAGCCCAGGTTGCTCCAAGCCCTGTCCAACCTGGCCTTGGACACTTCCAGGGATCCAGGGGCAGCCACAACCTGAGTTAAGGCTGTTAGAGGTTGCTGAATTTTTAAATGAATCTTATTTTCAGGACAGAATTTTATACCTGTTTTCTCCCCTCACAGAGGATGTGTGTGAGTAGCTCACACCATTCTCATCCCTTTCCTGAAGTGACTTCAAATATTAAGTTTTGTACTGATACTGACTTTTGAGTTTTGTCATCAAGTTATTAGTGGTAGGAGCAAATAAAATTGGTTTGATTTTTCTCAACAAAAGAAACATCTTCCTTTTTTTAATGCTTCTGGTCTCCCTTTCTGACACAGCCCTACAACATTTGCTGGCCTGTGTGCCTGGAGTAAGTGTTTAGAGATGTTCCATTAAGATGTTTGGTGTCATCAGACAGGCAGATGTTATCCAGTCTGAGCTGGTAACTGTTCCCATATGCTCTGCAAGGCCAATTTATCACTCTGTGTATGGACTTGCTTTATGCAGTTTACATGATAAACTCCTTTCTTTAATCCCCACCACTCCTAATGCCTTTCACAAGGTCTAAATGGAGTATCAGAGAAGTTAGAGGGAGTATTTTCTGGCTTTGAGTGGTGGTTCCTGGGTTTCCCAGCTGTCCTCTGGGCAGCAGGCCCAGTCCCACATACCTTGCTCACAGTAGTTCCACTGGAGTTATCTGCCTGCTTATGCAAGGGAAGAGCAGGATTTGGCACAGAGCAAAGAAATGACAAGAGTTCAGTAGGAGTAACATGAGAGAAGAGAAATAACGTCCAAAAGTAGGCGGCACAATGAATTTCATTGTGTTTTACACTCCTAGGGAGCTGTTACAGCTTCATTTTCTGTTTGGTTTTTCAGTGCCCCCATCAATCTCTGGCAGCAGTGACACGGTGACAGTGGTGGTCAATAATCTGGTGAGGCTGGAGTGTGAAGCCAGAGGCATCCCTGCCCCCATCCTGACATGGCTTAAGGATGGCAGCCCCGTGTCCAGCTTCAGCAATGGACTCCAGGTACTGGGTTCAGATCCTGCTGTGTCTGTGCTGTTCCCTCTTGTGGCTGGAGGCTTCCAGGTTTAATGGAGGTCAATAAGTTAGAGGATCTGCAGTGGAAGTGCAAGGCCGCTCGCTCTGGGTTATTGGTGTGAGTTTAGCTCCAGTATTTACTGTGGGAAGTATATTGAAATAAAGTGGTCCTTTCAACTGATTTCATACTGAGTAAGAGTTTGCATCAGCAATTTTCCACTTACTGGCAAGGAGAGGAAATTGGACTGTATTCCTCTGCTGAAGAGATCTGTGGAGCTCAAGATCACATAATAGCTCATTGCATACTATAGTAATTCAGAAAAAAACCCCAACCTTTGATATAAGGAGATATTTTAGAGCTAAAAGCAGAGAGTGTGGTTGCTCTTCTAAAGCTGATTTTTATGATCTGCAAGGGAAGAGGGGAGATTTGTGTTCTGTGGAGACAGCTCAGGGCACAGACTAAAGGTGTCACAGAATGTTTGAAGCTGGGGAGAGGGAGGGATGTCCAGATCCTGCAAACACTTGTGAATGCCAGGAGTCCCCTGTGGACTTGCCTGAGATTAGAATTCTGCTGTTGCAAGTCTGGATCAAAAGAGAACACTGGGTGCAGGGAAGAGTGTGGGGAGCAGGGAGATGGTGGGAAGCAGTGGCAGTACAAGTATTTAATTTTGCAGTGAAAGCTAATAGTGTAAAACGTGAGCAAGGGGAACTGAGGTGTGTCCTGACCGTGTTGCAGGTGCTGTCTGGGGGCCGGGTGCTGGCCCTGCCCAGCGCTCAGCTCAGTGACACGGGGACCTACACGTGTGTGGCCGTCAACGCCGCGGGCGAGAGCCAGAGGGACACCGAGCTGCGGGTGCTGGGTGAGTGTCTGACCAGCGGTTTGTCAGGAGAGCTGAACACTCCAGGGCCCAGACCTTGAGCAGAGAGAGTACAAATGGTCCCAACCCATGATGGAAGGTGAATTGAGGAGGAGGGGTGTGTGCACAGAAGTAAAAATATATTTATGCATATAGGTCCCCATGTATTAAAGCCTGCAGGTGCAGTCTGCTGTCTGTCCTTGAAGAAATATTATTGCAATAGTGACTTTACAAGTTGAATACATAGAAGCTCATTTACAAATGATAGGAGAAAATACATGTTTGTGTAAAAAACATGTAGATCTGCCAGGTGAAAGATATTATTTTGGCCAGAGCTCAGTGGTGTTTATTGCAGCAGAATGAGTCACTGTGAGTTCCCCATCCAGCTCTGCAGTTCCCATCCCATCCTCAAGCCTTGCCCTGCCTGCCTAAATGGTGGGGACTTTTATAGTGCTAATAGTGACACTGCCATGAGCTCTGTTGGGCACAACCAGTCAACTTGGTCTCTTCCAAGGAGAAGGAAATAAATCTTTTGTACTTGGTCAGTTTTCCAGATTGTGTCAGTAAGTTAATTCTGAAATCTCATTGTCTGAACTCGTATAAGTTCCTCCTCCCTTCTGATTTGGACAAGGTTCTCAGGCATATAGTGGGATTGTTGGGGTGTCTGTGCAGGGCCAGGAACCGGACTTTGATGATCCCTGTGGGTCACCTTCCAGCTCAGGACATTCTGTGATTCTGTACTTTCTTGTAACTTGTGTAAGTTTTATCCTGATTTGTTTGTGACTTGTATAAGATGCCTTTTCATATTCATGGAATCCCAGAATGGTTTGGGTTGGAATGCACTTTAAAGGTCGTGCAGTCCCACCCCCTGCCATGGGCAGGGACACCTTCCACCAGCCCAGGTTGCTCCAAGCCCTGTCCAACCTGGCCTTGGACACTTCCAGGGATCCAGGGGCAGCCACAGCTTCTCTGGGCAACCTGTGCCAGGGCCTCCCCACCCTCACAGGGAAGGATTTCTCCCCAGTATCCCATCTGACCCTGTCCACACTGTCCTGTGGCAGTGGGAAGCCATTCCCCCTTGTCCTGTCCCTCCATTTCCTTATCCCAAGTCCCTCTCAGCTCTCCTGAAGCCCCTCAGGTACTGGAAGGGGTTCTGAGATCACCCCATACTGTGCTCTCAGAGCTTGTTGTGCTGTGCAGGTTCTGAGGAGCCTGACCTCCTGCCCGAGGGATGCCAGGAGCGCTGCCAGGGAGCGGGACTGGGGCAAGTTTGGAGTTTCCTTGGACAGCTCAATGACTGTGGCCACCAGTGAAATGAGGATGAACGATGATCTGCCATTTGTTTTAGAAATTTTGCGGTACCAGATGTGGAGAGGGAGTTTTGGCATTGCAGCACCCTTGTGTTTTTGCTTCCGCTTTCAGTGGGGCAGTGGAGAGAGAACTGGTTGGACTGTGCCAGTCTCCAGCGTTGTGGCAATCCCGAGCACGACCCTGGAAAACCTTGCAAGGAAAGTTAGAAGTCTGGATGTTTTCCAAGTCAGGGATTATTCAGTTTTGAGTTTGGCCTTCAGAATTGACTTCCTTGGTTAGGATACTCCCAAATCATGGTGACTTTTGCATCTGCAAGGGGCAGTTCAGAAATCCAGGACTGTGCCATGGCAAGTGAGCCAGGTTAGCCTAGGCTGGAACATTTTATGTCCAGAACAAGGAGTATCAAGGTCTGCTTTGGTGGAGGTGTGTATGTCTGTGTAGCATGGCACAGATATGTTTGTCATTCCTCTTTTGTTTTTCGGGAAGCTCTGTCCATTTTAGCCGGATGAAATGAAAAGAGTTAGGTAGGAGTGGTGTATGTTTAAAATTAGTGTTGTATTAAAAGCTGGCCGGGTTGAGCTCAGCTGCAGGGCCAGCTTGAGTGAAGCTGTCACCAAAAAACAGTATTGCTCTTCAGACTTGTCTCATAAGGGCAATCTAATTAAGAAGCCACAGGAGGAAAATAATTTGGAGTGCAGTTGGAGCTGAGTTGGTTGGAAATGTGTGGTGTGCTGAGCCAGGAGGTGGAACAATTTGGGTAACTTACAGTTACCATGAGCATAATTAGATTAATTTTAAACCCCGTTCCTTCAGAAATAAATGCTTCAATGTCCGTCTCTCTCTGTTTCATGAACTCAGTTTCCTTTTGAACACATTTCAATTCATTTAGCAGAGAGGAAAAGTAATTGGTGGAAAAGTCTTTGGAAACAAATTTGCCTTCTGCAGGAATGGATCAGCTTCCAGCTCTCAGTTCCACAGCACTCATAAAGAATCTGGGCCTTTGTGAGTTCTACAAAGAAAGAAAGATAAACAGATTTCTTTTCACTTACTCTATTTCTTATCCACAGGGACCAGGCTTTTCCCTAAATTATTTCCAAACTGTGAAATCAGCAGCTCTGCTGAGAACTTCCTGGGCAAGGAACACAAAGCTTTATTGTCAGTGGGCTTTTCCAGGACACCTCGAGAGCTGTGGGCACCACTCTGGGGCTCGTTATGATCCAGTCACTTGGGTTCAGAGGGAAGCTCGGGGTGTTCTCACTGTCAGTCCCTTCTCACCCCAGGGTTTTGTGCAGTCAGACCTGCAATGTCTGGAGGAATGGGTTGCAAAACTGAAAAGCAAAGGCAATGTGACAATAAAGGTTCTTATGTTTGGCCTTGGTCAACTTTCTGGAGGTAATATTTCCTCTGTTGTCTTTTCGACTCCAGCCATGAACACTTTCCCCATGGAAAATTGCTGACTTGCTGTTCCAGGTTCTCAGTTGCTTTGTTTTTCTTGTTGTGGAAACACAAAATTTAAAAATGGGAGGGAAAAAATGTGTTTTCTTAAATCCTGTTCAAGAACAGCTAATGGGCTTCCACTTAAGCGTCCAGTGGTTTTGGGTTGTTTTTACTTCTGCACAGAAACCTTCCGTTCTAAAAGCTGATTTTGCTCCTGTATAATTGGGAAATAATAGTGTAATAATGAGGTTATCACTGAAACTGCAGGACAAATCTAAATCTAGTGCTCAGTGCCAACAACTGCAATAATTAGCAGATCCCACACAAAGCAGATAGACAGACTAATTGTAGATTATGACTTGATGACTAAGTCATTAACACATTGATTTGCTTGCCAACCACCTAAGTTCTTATTCTGCCATCTGCATTTGGCCATCTGTAAGTCAGATTTCTCCTTAAGGCCAGCTATCCTTCTTGGCACTGTCTGGACCAACTTAAGACATTTTCAGCTTCTGGGGCTGATTATTATCTTGTGAGCCTTTTCACTCAGCAGCTCTTTTTCTTTTAGCAGGAATGCATTCCCCATCCTTTGTGTATTGGGGATTTTCCTTTCTAGCAAAGTTTCAAGGTGTTTTTTTTAGCTAGTCCTGATTTCTCTGTAGCTGATACCTCCCTAGTGTGTGTCTTGTGTGGAGGATATTCTGTAAGTAAAGACATTACTCTAATGCTTTTTGTGATACAAAGGAGACTTCAGTTGTGTGTCAGAAAGGTAGCAACTGTTATTTTTGCTAATTGAAGTCTGTTAACTCCATATTATGTTTATGTGGGGAAGCCTTCAATGTAGAAAGATCCTTTGTGATAGGACAAGAGGAAATGGCCTCAAGTTGCACCAAGGAAGGTTCAGGTTGGACATTACGACAAATTTCTTCACTGGAAGGGTGGTCAGGCCCTGGCACAGCTGCCCAGGGCAGGGGTGGAGTCCCCATCCCCGGGGGGATTTCCAAGCCCTGTGGCTGTGGCCCTCGGGGACAGGGGTCAGTGGTGGCCTTGGCAGTGCTGGGAGGTGTCTGGAGTGGCTGATCCCCGAGGGCTGTTCCCAGCTGTGCGATTCCATCGCTGCAGTGCCCCCGGACATCGCGGGCGAGGAGCAGAACGTGTCGGTGCTGGCGAGCCAGGCCCTGGAGCTGCTGTGCCAGAGCAACGCCGTCCCCCCGCCCGTGCTCAGCTGGCTCAAGGACGGGCGGGCCCTGCTGCAGAAGCCAGGGCTGAGCATCTCCGAGGATGGCAGCGTGCTCAAGGTACACTGGGCAGGCCGGGGGGCTCTCCTGGGGAGCTGCACCCGCTGGAGATGGGACAGCGTCGGGCTCTCTGGGAAAAGAGAGTCACGTGGGAGGAGGGAGGGAGCTCAGAGCCCTGCCTGTCTGGGGACACACTGGGCTGCATTAATACTCTGTTGTTAATATTCAGGGAGACAGATGTAAAAATAAAATTGAACCCTGAGCCCCCTGTCCCTGCAAGTTTCCCATGTAAGGATGTAAGGAGAAGAAATGCAGGTTTTCCTTCCCCCCAGATCGAAGGAGCTCAGGTGCAGGACGCGGGCCGGTACACCTGCCAAGCCACAAATGTTGCTGGGAAGACCGAGAAGAACTATAATGTCAATATTTGGGGTAAGACTTATTAAAATTGTGATGTGAGACACCAAAACCCTCTCTAGTTCATCAGCACTCAATTGCTGAGGCTCCTGCAGGGGGATGTTGTTGTGTTTGCTGTACTTGAACAGGCCCAAGTGCTCACATTTTTCAAATTGCTTTAATTTAGTTCTAAATTAATAGCAGCTACTTCCTAGGCCTTTGTTGGGCTGGGTCTGCATGCATGAATAGTTAGAGCTGTAACTATGGAATGGCATCCCTGCCCACGGCAGGGGGTTGGAATGAGATGATCTTTAAGTGTCCTTCCAACCCAAACCACTCTGTGATAACCAACTGGGTTTGTATCCGTAGCTTAAATGCCAGTTAAAGTAACCTACCAACCTTCCACTCATTTAAATGCTGAAGCATGGACTTTCAGATAAATAAAAGCTGCCTTACCTAGATTTATTTGCTCTACAAGGTTATCAGTGCTGAATCATAAAGACAGCTTTAGTTAAATTTTTTGTGGCTCTCTGATGAATGTGACTTAAGACATTATTTTAATAATTGATTTTTGAGGTTTTTTCCTGCACCATCATTTTCTCCCCACATGCAAATTGAAATATCTCTTTTTTGCTATTATAAATCAATTTCTTGCTTTGAAATCACACGACTAAAATTATCTAAAAGGGTTGTAACAGTAAAATCACAATTTTTAGAACAGAATTCAATTCTGTCATTATTGATTAAAAATAAACATTCATGGCATTTAAATTAGGGGTGGATATTGTAGCACTGTGCCCTTTTCCCATGCTGAAGCATATACCATTTGCTGTGTGTGTCAGCCTCTTTTTTTTTAGTCTCTGCTGTTTCCATCTGGTGAAAATGGTTTCCTTGTTCCTAGAAGGCATCAGAGGAAAAACATTGGTCCCTTTTATCTGCAGCTGCTTTAGAGTCCCAGAGCTGTAGAGCAAAGCTGTCCCTGTGCTGCAGGAGGGTGTTTGAAGGGATGGGGTCCGTACCTTGGATGTGGCAGCCAGTGTGCTGATGCAGGAAAACTTCCAAGGAAAACCATAGTCTGAATTTTAAAGGTCTAGTGATGATCTCTGCAGGTTTGCTGGCTGAGCCAGGCTCTCAGAGTTGGAGTCAGTTGACAGTCCCCAAACCAGCTTTGTTCAGTGACGCCCATTCAAAGGCAGCCCAAAATAAAGCCTGTGCATGCAGCAGACCCTGGAAGCTGGAAGGATGGATGCAGTCATTCCCAAGTGTATTATTCCCTGCCTAGGGCCTGGTTTGCATTGTCAGCAGGAGGATGCAATCCTTGTCATTGCTTCAGAGCTGAGTGGGACAGATTTGTCTGAGGGTCGTTTGGGGTTTCCTGCTGGCAGATGAGGTGCTCTTTCTAATGCTGCAATTACTTGGCATCTCTCTGCAGTGTCCCCCAGTATTTCTGGCTCAGATGACAGCTCTCAGCTCACAGTCACTGAAGGGAGCATGATAAGCCTGATCTGTGAGTCCAGTGGCATGCCACCACCCAGCCTCACCTGGAAAAAGAACGGTGGGTAACCATCCATTGTCTGTTTTATAAAGCCAATGGGATAGTTCTGACCTGAGGGTTATTCTTTTTTCACTTGTGCACGTTTTGGATGGTGTGTTCTGAGGAGCTAAAACATGCAGGGATCTGCACAGTCCTGATGTGGAGCAAAATGAACTCCAGGAGTAGATTATTTCCTTCTCTCTAACTCACCTCTGCTTGGATTAGGTGTCAGTATTCCTAAAGGAGTGCAAGAGAAGCCCAATGCAGAGATTCCTGAACTGACAGAGAAATGGACTGTGAAGGATTTAACCCCTCTCAATGTGTTTATTTACCCAGGGGCAGCAGGACAGCACAAGGTGTCCCTGCCCATGGCAGGGGGTGGAAATAGGTGATCTTTGAGGTCCCTTCGAACCTGAACCATTCTGGGACTGTAAGACTTGTTTGTGATCCCAGGCAGCAGAGCTGGGACTCACTGGGAAGCCCTGTGGAGTTGAGGGTCTCTGCCCTGTGATCCACTGCACAACAGACAGATCCTCTGAGTTATTTTTAAATTTGCAGCCAGGGTGTCCTGCCAAGTGACAAAATGCATCGAGTTGTGATTGCTTTTGGGCTTTACTGGACTCTTTCTCTCATCCCATCTAAGAGCAGACTACACACCTTTTTGCCTTAGGGGTTAAAGTAACATTGCCAAACACCTTTTTATGAATTGCTAGACAAAAGCAGGGTTTTTTTTAGCACATTCTTTTAAACATGGACACTTCTGGACACAGAATATAAGACAAAATAAGGTGTTGTACTCTTTCAGTGTGGTAATTCTTTTGTTGTTAATCAATCTTTCCTAGATCTGTGTTCATCTAGGCTGCACATTTCAGTGTGGTGTATATCTATACTTTAAGTAATTTTACCTCGTGGATAGAGCAGATTTTAATTACAAAACACTTTTTCTAATGCATAACATTTTCAGGGAAAATGAAGTTTATCAAGTTCTTTCTAAACCCTGTCTCTTGGAAGCTAAAAAGGATTCTGTGATACTTCCTAACAATTCATTCCAAGACCAGCATGTGTACACTTCAGTGGTGGGAAGGGCACTTAAACCTGTTGGAAAGCCTGGAAAAGCAGTTACAAAGGAGGAGTAGTAGATTTGTCAGCACGTTCGACATTTGGTGCACTTTGTAGAGAAGATTTTGAATACACAAGAGGGAAATGAAGATTGAGCTTGTAAGAATGATCCATGGCAGGTGCATTCCTTCTGTCAGCAAGTCCCCTTGTGATTTGGAGAGGTGAAGATTCAGCATCTGAGGTCTCCGGGACTGAAAAATCTGCTCAGAGAATGTGCTGGTATTTTGCTGTCACATTGCTGCTGAGGATTCCCTGGGCAGGAGGCTGTGCACGTGCCCTGTGTGACACACACACAAGTGGGGTGAAAACTAAATCAGATGTTTCTAAGCTTAGAAATTGTCCAGGTGAGACGATTCTGGACTGAAAAAGGAGTTACATTTTATTGAAAGTGCTGAACTTTGTGCTCAGTGGAGGTGTCCAGCACTCAGGGAGGATGGGAGTGAGTCACTGTGCTTTAGCTCAGGGTGCTCTGGGCCGTGGAGTCAGCAGTTAACACGGGGAGTCCTTGGAATCTCCTTGGGTGAAGTTCCTGCTGTCTGGGAAAACTCTGACAGAGCAGCTGTAAAATGGGCAGCTCTGCAGCTCAGTTCTTTTGAAGTGAACCAGTGGACTTGACAGCAGGTGACACATTTGCTCCTTACCCTTTCCTGTGGCTGGATCTGAGAGAAGGTGTCTTGCAGGCTCTCCCCTGGTGCCGGAGCTGTCGGGAAGGGTGCGGGTGCTGTCTGGGGGCAGACAGCTCCAGATTGCCATTGCTGACAAGTCTGATGCTGCATCTTACACCTGCATTGCTTCAAATGTGGCTGGGAGTGCCCAGAAGGAGTACAGCCTGCAGGTGCACAGTGAGTACCAGGAAAATCCCCATCGTATTTGCTGGTTCTGCAGTGGTGTTATGGAAGTGTGGTCAGTGCAGTGATGTTGAGCTGCAGGGTTTTCAGAGACCGAGGACTGGCTGTGGGACAATTTCAGGGTAGTCCAAGAAGAATGTTAAGTAATTAAAATTTTGGCAATCTGAACTCAGAGCGTGACCAAGACGTTGCAGATCCCTGTTGGAAGTGTGTGATTCCAGGGCTGTAACCTTTTAGGTAGCATAATGTTTCTTGTCTCCAAACTGCAGCAGTGATGACAACTAACTGAACTGAGATTTCCCTTTGTTCTCTTAGATTTTACTGTATTTTGGTCAGGAACAAAAGGAGGTATTTCGAAACAATCCCATGAAAAAGAAAATCTCCCAAAATCAGTAGGGATTGACAGCGTTTGGGGCCATCATTTTTGATTTGATTTTTTCTTCCTGTTTGCATTTTTAGAATTGCAAGTTAACATTTAAAAAAAACCATTTTCACTTTACGGGGTGGAAGGAGGGAAGAAGAGATTATTTGTCTGTTCTTGGGCAACCTTGCTTGTTATTCTGTTGAGAAGCAGGTGAGGATGCTGAAGTGTTGCTTCCAGTTGACTCTGCGCCGTGTTTGTTCTTCCGTAGTTCGACCAACTATCCTGAACAGTGGCCCCCACCCATCCGAAGTGGTGGTCACCCAGGGCAGTGAGGTGTCCCTGGAGTGTGAGGTGCAGGGCGTTCCTGAGCCAGCAGTGACGTGGATGAAGGATGGGAGGCCCCTGGCTGGGGGGGACGCGCTGCTGCTGCGCGGGGGCCGCGTCCTGCGGCTGGAACGTGCCCGCCTGGCCGACACCGGCCGCTACCTCTGCGTGGCCTCCAACGTGGCCGGGCTGGCTGACAGCAAATACCACCTCAGTGTGCATGGTGAGCCTGTGCCAGGGGGGCAGGGGGCACAGGGACAGCCACATCCACCCAAGGGCGTCCAAACAACAGTTGTTTGTGCAGCTCAATGCATCTGTTGCATGGAGGGGGGGGCAGTTCCACTTGCGGGTCACTGGTGCAGTTTCAAAGGCAATGTTATAAAAATCCAAATTCAATTGTGTAATTCCTGAATATTTTAAAATCTTAGCGCTCTCTCTGTTAATATCAACCTACCCCCAGCTGCTTCATCTGCCAAGGTAACCAAGATCTGGTACCATTTTATATGATATTGGGGTGAGTGTCATGATATTTTACTGTGGGAGACAGAAATTAAGGTTTAACGGAGACCACCCTGCTAGTGGCCACCACCACAGGGGTATTACCTGGGGACAGCCAGGATCACAGGGATCTAAGCATCAGGTTCTCTGATTTTACACAGTCAGAACACTTTAAAGATTGTACTTCCAGGTATAACTCATCCAGTTGGACTGGTGACACTGATCAGAACGTCACGTTATCTTACAGCATCTGTAATGCTTTTGCAGATGACCTTTTGCATTTCATCAGACACTGATTATTCATTTTCTACTGTGAGCACAGGAATTCTTATTAAAAACAAGAGGCCAAAATTACTTACCAGTTTTATTCTTTGTTTTGAATATTTGCTGTGCTGTATTATCAAACTTGTGGGTAGTAAAGAGAAACTTCAAACCTCCTCAGTGCTGGAGGACATTGGTGAATTCTTGACCCCAGGCCTTATGTTCTGAAGTATGAACTATAGAGCTTCTTCCAAAGTGGAAATGTTCTTACTCCTAGCAAAGAAAAGCTGAGGATCAATTTGTGGTAGTTATTTTAATAGGGGGTTATTCTTTCCATGAGGAGATTCTGTCATAATTCAGTCAGTGCAGGAATTTTCCCCAGTGCGTCATTTGATGCTGGGAATTATAATTAGTGTAGACTGGGCAGGACTGCTATAACTGTTATTTGCTTTTAAGCCATAAAATAAAGGTGATAGATAGAATTTAAGTTTATTATTTCCATGCCACTACACAGTAAGAAATAGTCATATGTAATATTAAATGTCTCTGTTCTGTAGCTCCTCACTTGCCAAGCCTAACTTGGCTTCAGTGAATTATAATTATGTTTTGGGAGCAAAGTTAATTTTGATTTGTTCTGAAGTGTGGCTTTTCTTTGCTCTTTTCTGTAGTTCCCCCAAGTATTGCTGGTTACCTGCAGATGCCTGAGAACATCAGCATTGTGGAGAAGAATCCCATCTCCCTGGTTTGTGAGGCCTCAGGAATTCCCTTGCCAGCAATAACGTGGCTCAAGGATGGATGGCCTGTCACCCTGAACAACTCGGTGCGAATCCTCTCAGGTACAAAAGCTGCAGTTATTTCAATAAAAAATGAAAAAGGGAAAGGGCTGAAGGGCCCTCTGCATCTACACCTAAAGGAGGAGGTTTGGTTTATGAGTCTGTAAGGAGCAGGAAAGAAGAGAAATGGTTACTCAGTGCCAAGTTTTTACCTAAATGGGGTCAGATTGGCTGAATAGCTGAAAGTTGGTACCTGCTTTGAGTGTATGGGCCAAAGGCTGGTGATGTTTGTGCTGTGACATGGACTGAGGCACAGCTTTGGCTGTTGGTGTGTGTTAGTGCAGAGCTTGCTTCCAGAAACAGGTCAGGTGGTGGCACCTCGCTGTGTTGGGAGGTGGGAGGACTGGCTTGGCAGCTGCACCGAGGTTAAAGGGTTGTGTTACAGGAGGAAACTGAGTTGTCAGCAGCCCCTGAGATGACAAAGTGGGTACCAAGCAGGTGCCAACACATTTTGTGTTGCCTTCCCATGTGTTCAGGGATCAGCTTTCTGGGAATGTGTGGGTGTCCCTGCCCGTGGCAGTTGGAACTGGATGATCTTTAAGGTCCTTTCTAACCCAAACCATTCCAGGATTCCAGAAGTTAAGTATTTGGTGACAGCTGAGGTGTTTCTTTGAGCTTGGTTTGCCACTCACAGCTCGAAATCTCATGAATATAAGTTTTGATGGAGTTTCTGATACTCTGGCATAGCCACCATGCAAAGCCAAGCCATCCTGCAGCATGAACTCAAGAGGCAGGGAATGGAGCTGGAAGGTGTTTAGGAGCTCAGCTAAGACTGGATTTGGAGCTGAAATGTTTCAGGAGTTTTTAATCAGTGGGACTTTTAATGTTGCATGTAGTCCTGGCCTCTGCTTTCCCATTTTTACATACAGCACATGGAAAAGGAGTGGGGGTGTGATTATTATCCATATAAACCTGGCAGTGGGAGCTGGCTGCATTCCTCCTTGTGTGAAGTTGCCATCAACACAAATAACATCTTCTGGGCTTGATTGTTTGTGTCCTGTCTGTGGGTTTCTACACCCACACCACTATCACCACCCGGATCACAGATTGGGAGGGGGGAGACAAAAGGCTGTTTATTGTCTCTGGATTTTGGCTGCTGGGGGAGGGAAAACACGCCAGGACCTGGCTTTGTGTGCCAGCAAACCTTGTGCTTCAGAAAACTACACATTGTGGGAGTGAAGTGTAACCAACATGGCACTTGGAACTTTTTTTGTGCTTGTACAAGCCTAAAAAACAACAAAAATCCTCCTCTTCAACTAATTTAGGAGTTCAGTACTTTGCCAAAGCAAGGTTTTGGTTCTGTTGATTGAAAACATACTTGGCATTGCAGATAATTTCAATGTGTGGACACACTGCCGGCAGCTTTTAGTCGGCTTATTCAGATCACAGAATCTCCTGAGCTGGAAGGGACCCACAGGGATCATGGAGCCCAACTCCTCCTGGCCCTCCACAGGCACTCTGACAGTCCCACCCTGTCCCTGAGATCATTGTGCTGACACTGATGTTTCGTTTTGATGATCCTTCCTGTGTATCCTCTAGTTAAAAAAAAGGAAAAACATTCCACTGTAGCCCACCTGCTTTCCTTGCAGCCCCTGCCCTAAGCTGCACACTGGCTTTAGGAAGGACAGAAGCTTTAATTGAACTAAATATATAAAATCCTGAGCTGCCTCAGCACTGGGGGCCTGGGTGTGTTCTGGTGTGTGATACCAGGGCAAGCCCCAGTCTCCTGCAGCCAGGTACCTGCTTCATTTTGCTGCTTCTGGGGCTTTGTTCAGGGGATGGATGGGAGAAGGGATCAGGGAGATATGAGGCTGGAAGAACTGAGCCTTCCAGGCAGAATTCCTTGGGCAGAGGCACATCCATTAACCAGCCCAGCAGTTTCTTCCTTCCAAGCACGTGAGCAGGAGCATCAGTTCCTGGGCTCTATGCCAGCAATGACCCCTGGGGATATCCACAGGCAGGGGATGCCCATTTAGGATGTGGTGTATGGGGTGGGAATGCTGATGGCAGAGCTGCTGGCCAGAAACTGGGAAAGGCTGCAGGCTGGCCACCACCTTTGTTTTCACACTCAAATGCTCCCTGAGGTTTGTTTTGCTGTTCCTCTGCCAAAAAAAGAAGGAAAGAGAAGTTACTGTGCCATGGCAAAGCAGGGATATTCCTTGTCCTTTGGTCAAACATACTTGCAGATGTTATTCCTTTTAAACTAACACATCTGTGCAAAGGTGACCCGACAACTGCTCTGCCACAGTGTTAAAAGGAATCTATTTTTTTAAACCACTACTTGTAAACCAGTTCTGTTATTACCTGTTGTTATTATTATTGATGGCACAATTATTGCAAGTGCTGGAAGGGAGGAGTGGAATTTTGTTCCTCATTTATACACGTGAAAATATCTTCAAGGCATTTATAACATTAAGTGTTTATAAAAATAAATTTATTTTGTGTAGACACGCCCCCCTCCTGATGAAGCTTTATTATTTTTCCTGTATATTCACATAGATTCTCAGTGTATAGCCAAGCCCTCAGGTGAATGACAATCCTGCTGAAACACCATGTCCTGGCCCAGTTTCCTGGCCAGAAGTGCACAAGTCCTTCCCGGTGCAGATATCCCGGTGTGCTGGTTTAAAAGTTAGCCAGCAGGGGAAATGAACTCAATTCAAAAGAGAGATTATAAGTCAGAATAACAATTTATTAAAATAATACAATAAGTACAATTATACAGACAGACAATTGGTTTTAACCCGCAAAACCCAAATGTATAACCCAGCACCCTGGGGTATGAACAAAAGTGGTGTTCCTTGGCCCCCCGAGTCCAAAATAAAGGGAGAGGGGAAAAACCTGCTGGTGGGAGAGCTGTTGCAGTCTGGTCAGAAGTGGGGATTGCAGTCCGGTTGAGGGTGGTGGTCTCAGTCTGCTTGAGAGCGGTGGTCTGCAGTCTTCCTCTGGATCCCACGAGTGGTGGAAAGGTTCCGAAACTCCCAGTTTCTATATTCTCCAGTTCAGGCGGGAGTGCTCAGTCCCTCCCTCAGAGGGGGGAATTCCATCAAAGGGTATGAGGTGCTCAGTCCTTCCCTCAGAGGGGAAATTCCATAAAAGGGTATGAGGACAGGAACATCCCCCCATCTCGCAGGCCTCTACTGACAACAGTTTCTGGGGAATGGCATGGAAGGCTATAGAATACACAGTCCTGGGCTGCACCCATCCAGCGATGAAATCGGTCCCAGCCGCTCTAACCAGGACACCCGGGTGTCTGTGATCCAGGCATTCGGTGTGCGGGTGGTTTGGGGGGTGAGAGGAGCGGGTTGTTGTTTGCTGTGCAGGCTGTGGCAGAGCAGGGTGTGACGCTGTCCTGTGTGGGTGCAGGGGGCCGGACGCTGCGGCTGACGCACACGGGCGCGGCGGACGCGGGGCGCTACACGTGCGTGGTGACCAACGCCGCGGGGCAGCTCACCAAGGACTTCCACCTCGCTGTCCTGGGTGAGTACAGCACCAGCTCTGGCACAGCACGACAGGGGGGTTTGGACACTAAGGAGGAGGTCTTTGCTGGTATTTAAAAAACGTTAAGCCCAAACATAGTCCTTAAGGGAAAAAATAAGTGAATTTGATGCCATAGACAGAAAATGAGGTTGTAAAGAGAAGGTTCTACACAGTGTCACAGAATCCCAGAATGGCTTGGGTTGGAAGGGACATGAAAACCCATCCCATTCCACCCCCTGCCATGGGCAGGGACACCTTCCACTAGCCTGGGTTGCTCCAAGCCTCGTCCAACCTGGCCTTGGACACTTCCAGGGCAACCTGTGCCAGGGCCTCCCCACCCTCACAGGGAAGAATTCTTTCCCAATATCCCATCTAACCCTGTCCTTGTGGCAGTGGGAAGCCATTCCCCCTTGTCCAGAGTCCCTCTCCAGCAATCTTTAGGAGAGTGCCCCTTTAGGCCCTGGAAGGCACCCTAAGGTCACCCCGGATCTTTCTCTTCTCCAGGATCAACAATCCCGATTAATACAGTGCAAACCTTCAGTCAGTAGAACCTTTAGTATGACAAAGGATAGAGACCAGTGGGTTAGGGGGTGATCCTGCTGACATATTTAGGCTATGAGTGGTCCAGAAAGCTCTTTAGAGGCAATTTGGAACCCTTATTGTGCAATTTGGTCGCATTGCTGAGTTTTAAAAAACACTATGTTTCCCAGAAAACACAGCTTTTTGTTTTAGTAACTATTTGTCATTTTTATCAACAACTCTTAGGCCTGATGCAGGTTGTCTTACAGCGTTTCTGTGTATCATTTTTCTTCTCCCTGAGGTGCTGAGCACCACCAGCCCCCCTTGCCTTCAGCTGACTCGGGCACAGTCAGCCTGTACATGATAACTCCCATTCATGTCAGTTCATGTTTATTTGATGAGCTCATGGAAGTGTAAGTGTGGTAGAATGGAAGAGATGGATAAACACTGGAGAGCATTCATTGTCTGACTGTTTTCTTTGGAGGGTTTTAGTAGCAGGGTGTTCTTGAGGGTTCTGGGAACCTCTATTGCATAGGCTTTGTTTGCCTTGAAGAAAAATGCTCAGTGAAGCTGATTTCAAGTGGAAAATTCCATTGTTCAGTCTTCTCTTCCCTCCCCCCAAAAATTCCTTTGTCTTTCTAGAGGAAAGTTACTGAAATGTGGGCTGATGGTGGCACAGAATCCTCACCACCTCACTGTCAGTGGGAACTGTACAGGGACATGCCAGGGGTTCTCTGGATTGTTGGAGGAGGTGCAGCAGTTTGCAGGGAGAGCTTGGTGTAATAAGCACAATATTTGAAAAAGGTTCGGTGTGACTTTGCTACGTTTTTGAAATTCATATGTGTTGACATATTACTGTATTGTTTTGGGGCCAAAGCATGAGTTGCTGTGTTTGTTTATGAATAGTAACATTTGGCCCGACTCAAGTCCTTAACTTCAGCATTTTAAGTTACGTTTTGCCCCCATCTGTTTCCTTCCCTCCAGTTTGAACCCTTCATAAGTATCAGCAATCTGGTGTAACATTGTTTTTCTCTGTTGACAGTGAATTCTGCATATTCCCAGGATTCTTATTTTTATAAAACTTTGGCTTCCAACATAGTGCTAGATCACAAATATGCTGCTGAATGTATTTTAATTCCTCTCTCTTTAGGTCTTCTATCTATGAAAGTTTGCATTTTATAGGGTTATTAAAGTATAAATCTGTCTCCTTAGTGTGGCATTTTTGTGAATAAACTTCCCAAAATCCCATGGAGACTGAGCTTGCTTTCTTATAAGTCTCCTTTTCAGCCTGTTGTACTCCCTGCCTGCTTTGATTTGTAGTGCCACCTTCTTTTGGCCTCAATCTACTGATGCCTCTATTTAAAAGAAATAGCTGATCTCAGCTTTTAACCACCACACCTTAATAATCTGTCCTCCCCCATCCAAAAGCACATGTTGACCAGGATTACCTGGAAACATCATCCAGGTCAGCCATACAGTAAGAGTTGCCTTGCCTGGAGTTGGCTGTTTTGGGGTGGGATAGGTATTTTAAGGGTTTTATCTTCCATTTCCCTAGAGAAAGGTAATTGGTACCACAACAAGATGCCTTTAGACCTACATAGTTTGTTTATTCCTGCATGGAATTAGCTGTATTTGCATAAAACACAGGTGTGCCTTTACACAGCATCCACTTGTTGGGAATCTGTTGTATTGCTCTTTGTTTTTTATGACAGTGATTGTACAACCAAACACAAACAGTGGCGAGTTTGTTTTCCACATCCTGGATTCTCAGGCTGATCCCTCCTGCCAGGATCATAGGCAGCCTGTTGTGTTTAAATGTCTGAGTAACACTTGCTGCTGTTGTGTTCCTGCCTGTTTGCAGTGCCTCCAGGGATCGTGGGGGAAAACAAACTGGAGGATGTGAGAGTGAAAGAGAAGCACACAGTTACCTTGACGTGTGAAGTGACAGGTGAAAGAACACTCTATTACTTACCTTTGCTCATCAAACCCATGGTGTCCATCACTTTTGGTGCTGAACATCATCTTCTTAATGGAATTTTCAGTTGAGTGGAATTTTTAAATGTCAGATTTAACCCTGGTGCTTAGAGCAGGACTAAGCACTCCTTGTAAAGGTTGCATAAAATGAAACCAAGAGGGTAGTTACTGTGGTATTTCTTCTCCAAAAGCCTGTGGAATTTCAGAGGAGGTTCAAAGTCTTCAGAATGCATGTTCCAAAACATCTCCCCACAGGGTGTGTTTTAAAAGGACACCTGAAACTGTATTTTTGTGTTTCTCAGAAATCTTGGCATATCCTGAAGGTTATATCTGCCGCTTTCTTTCCTGCCCTAAGGGAGCCCAGTGCCACAGATCAGCTGGCTGAAGGATGGGCAGCCTGTGCCTGAGGATGGAGAGCACAGGGCTCTGTCTGGGGGGCGTTTGCTGCAGATCTCCAACGCCCAGGTCAGCGACACCGGGCGATACACGTGTGTGGCATCCAACGCTGCCGGGGACAGGAGCAAAACCTACAGCCTGAACGTGCTGGGTAAGGACCTGGGCTGGCTCCTGCCAGGAACAGCCATCTCAGGAGGAAAGATAATCCCACTGGAGTTGTGTAGTGCTTTACTGACAGCAGTGTGCAAGTCACCTGTCCACAGCGACAACTGTATAGCTTAGGAACTGATAGTGGTTCAATAGAAACACCAGTGCAGTGCCTCAGGCAGTACGGAGCTGGAAAATAGGGAACCATAACATCCCTATGGAATGGGCAGGACAGCACATTGGCTTATTGTGAGTCAAGGAAGGAACATCTGAAGAGCCCTTCAGATTGTGATCTCTGCAAAAAAGCTGTAACCATCTGCAGTTCTCTTTGTTTTTTCCATGAGGGCTATTGCACAACCAAGAGCAAACAATGGCGAGTTTGTTTTCCATAGCCTGGGTTCCCAGGCTCACCCCTCCTTCCAGGATCATCAAGCAGCAACTCTGCCAGCTGCTGCACAAGGAGTGGTGGCTGAATTCCTGGTGACCTGTGCTTGACAAAGGAAGGGGGGGGGGATGGATGGATTGCACTGACTTGGGATCACCGCTGAGTTCAGGACAAAACATTAAAGCAGCTGAGTGTTGTCTGCCCCTGGGTTTCAGTGCTCCTGTAGGAATGCCTCCCAGCTAGCTGAAGCTGCAGCCAGATTCCTAGACTGACCAGGGACCAGAAAATTGGCTGCTCAGAGAGGCCCTTCCTATGGTTAATGATTTGTTGTTCCTAGTGGCTCCAAGCATCGTGGGTGCAGACAGCCAAGGGAATGCAGAAGGTGTCACCATCATGCTCAACAGCCCCACCTCCCTGCTCTGTGAGGCTTATTCCTACCCTCCAGCTACCATCACCTGGCTGAAGGATGGGAATCCCTTAGAATCCAACAGAAATATCCGCATTCTGCCAGGTAAACTTCTTGTTGTTATTGAGAAATAGCATTGCATGTTATTCTTTTAGCGTTTTGTTTTTTGTTAGACTTCTGTGAAAAATCAAAGGATATATTTCTTTTAAGTGCAATGCACTGGCACAGGTTGCCCAGAGAAGCTGTGGCTGCCCCACCCCTGGAAGTGTCCAAGGCCAGGTTGGATGGGGCTTGGAGCAACCTGGGCTAGTGGAAGGTGTCCCTGTCCGTGGCAGGGGGTGGAACTGGATGATTTTTAAGGTCCCTTCCTACCCAAATCATTTTGTGAATCTATGTTTGTACTTTTGTAGCACTTCCCATTCCAATATTTTTGAGTGCTTCACAATTAACTAATTATTTATTTCTATTTTATTTGTTCTCAGGTATTTATTCTTTTGTTCCATAAAGCCAAGTGATGGCAAAATTCATATGAGTTAATAATGAATGTAAATAACTTGCAGTTAAGTGTGGAAATTAGAGGGACAAAGATATAAATGACAGCATTAGTAAATAGAATGAGATGGCATTTTTCTAGGTGATTAATAGTTAGCCATTTTAAATTTGTGGAGTAACTCTTGCCTGGCACATCCATGGAGGTGCAAAACTGGAACAAGTGTCACTGGTAACTCTGGAGTAATGTAGATGAGCAGGTACTTCAGCCTTGTTAACTACAAGTGCTCAGAGGAAGAATGAACCCTGTCTAAATACCTTCAAGGAGTTTCGTGTACAGAACTGTGTTAACAGATTTTCCAGGAATCTATAAACAACAGGAGCTGTGATCCACAGCACTTCCCTGAATTATGCACTCCTTTGGTACACATGGTGGTAAGCAGACAGGGTTTCCTGCTCATCTAAGGGCACAGTTTGGACAAAAGGGGTGAGAATATGCTGCAGGAAGTATTTAAATAATTGGGAAGCAGGAGGAGGTGCTATTAAAGCTTGGTGTCTCTTGGCAGGTGGGAGAACCCTGCAGATCCTGAGTGCCCAGGAGGACAGTGCTGGCACATACACCTGTACAGCCACCAACGAGGCTGGAGAGACCTCAAAGGACTATGAAGTGAAAGTCTACAGTATGGAAATACTTTCTTTTTTTAATTTTTTTTTGGGGGGGGGGTGTTTTGTTTTGTTTTCATTCTTCCATTTCCCCCATTGCACTGTTCCTATCCTGGTGAATACAAAGTTTTCTATTAGTGGCTTTGTTAAGCAAACATCTGCGTTGGCCCGTGGCATTGCTGGAGGAGAGACACTAGAAAAGTTTGCTGTTGCATCCTTTGCAATGCTGCTGTTGGGCTAAAAGCCTTTGTACCAACCAGGGGGAGGGTATGGAAGAAACACTCAACTGCAGTTCCTTCTGGAATGCTTTTTTTGGTGCTGATTTTCAGATCAGACCAGTGCAGCACAATGGGAGATGTGAGCAGAGAATCTCCTGAGCACAGAAACTGTTTTAGAAAAACAATAGGGGAGGGGACCCATAACACCTACTGGGAAACTTTCTTGAGTAACGTGAAACAGGAGGATAGTATTTTTATATCCTTCCATAAAATTCCATATGCACAACAGCTTTCCCTTTCCAGGCTTCCTGTCAGCACATTGTCCTTTGAGCATCTGTGCCTAATACTCAGTTTTAATGCTCAAAGTCTTCATTATGAGCTCAGTCAAGCATGATTTTTACCTTTTTTTTAATTTCCTAGTCTGAATTGGAGTTGGTTTGCTCCCTTACAGTAACCATACTGTTATTTTAATTACACTAAGTCGCTAATAAGGCCCCATTGGATTTGGAATAATGAGAAGATGACAAAAGAGTTCATTACTGAAGCATAGCTATGTAGCAACGTAAAGCCCCCCAGCCCCAAGTGCCATTGCAACTGTCAGTTATTAGGGTTCTGTAAGCATTAGGGAGAGTTTAAAATTTCCAATTGGAAAAAAAAAAAGAGTGGAAAATGCTTTGAAAGCATCCAAAATAATTTAAAAGATGTTATGAGACCAGGCTGGGGGGCAGCTGAACAATTTTGAAATGTTCTGGTTTCCTTCTGATTCAGAAGGAAACAACATTTTGCAACACTGGGATTTCAGTGGAGTGGAAATGTTGAGTTTTGACCAGCTACTTTGAGTGTGGACTTCAGTTCTAACATATGTTTCTGGGAATATTAGTTTTCCATTAAAATGCTTTTTAGTGATTACAGTGGTCTGAACTTTATGGTATTCAAGCCAGGCACATAATGAAGTGCTGTAGTTAGGTAAGCTGTAGTCAGGTTTGCATGTTTAAAAGTGTTGAACACGGTTTTATATATTCTTACATATAATAAATGTACTAAAAATGGTTGAAAATGCATACATATATATATATCTTTATATATAAAAATAAGAATTTGGCTATGGGCAAGAGGCAGTTTATATAAGGGAGCTTGCTTTCCCTGAGATTATCATCCAGGCTTTGCCTTTGTCTGGTTAGTTCTGAAATGCTGCAGCAGACAGTAAGTCAGGACAGTCTCTCCCTTTGTTTTTGTGCAGTTCCCCCCACCATTACCAGAGGGGATGTCTCAGGGACAGGGCTCTCCCCCAAGGAAGTGAAGATCAAAGTGAACCACAGCCTGACCCTGGAGTGTGAAGCTCAGGCCGTTCCTGCTGCTGCCATCAGCTGGTACAAGGATGGACAGGCCAGTCACAAACTTCCTTCTTTCCCAGGGGGATTTTGTACAGACACAGTTTGTATTCCTTGTCTCTCTTAACCAACAGCTCACTGGCACTTCCACCTCTCCTCCTGGCAGCATCACCCCTCACACATCTTGGGGTGTTTGCTATGGGCCAGACCTCTGCCAATGCACGTCCTTGCTTTTTTTTGGGTGCCTGGCAGTGCCCTGAGCCACCAGTGCTGCAGTTTCCAGGCCTTCTACTGGCCTGTGCTATAAAGAGAGAGGGCCCTGCCTGGCAGGAGCATCCCACGTATGACCACAAGTCCCTTGGCTGTTGTGTAAAGCCCCCAAAGACTGTGTTACAGATGGTTCCCTCAAGTGCTGCCCTTGCAGAAGTTGCAGAGAACCTCCCAGTTGGTCCTGGCAGAGCTCACAAAGCCACAGGAGCGTGTGGCCCCTCGGGGAGGGCGAGGCGCGATTCCTGCCGCACGCAGCGGTGTCTGAACGGAGCAGCACAGCTGGGGAGGGCAGGGCACAGGGCCCCACTCAAACACTTCATAAACAAAGAGAAAGAAATGGTGCAACTCCTGTAAGAAAGGAGAGAATAATCTCTGCCTGTAGCTCTTCTTGGTAGGGCAATCATCATGGAATCAGCAATTCTTGGATTCACTGACCACGTGGAAACAGCCTGGAGTCACAGGGAGACTGTGGGGACACCTTGGGTTCATTCAAGCATGCACTGTAATTCTGGGATCTCCTGGGAGTACTGATTGGATTGCCAAGGAAAAATTATGTTGGAGGGGGTGAGAGATCCCTAAAAGCAGTGGCTCTCCCCAGCTGGCTGCCACTGGCACAGCAGCTGCTTCTCCTTAGGCTGCCCCGGCTGAATGGCTTTCACTCCCATCATGGAATGAATGAACCATCCCCTGCAGGCTGGGAGTTCAGTGCCAGCTCCATAACCATGGAAACGTGGGATCCTGGAATGGTTTGGGTTGGAAGGGACCTTAAAGCTCATGCAGTTCCAACCCCTGCCCTGGGCAGGGACCCCTTCCACTAGCCCAGGTTGCTGATGCAGATGCACACCTGAGGTGTCCTGTTTTCAGCCCTGAGACAGACAGGCTGTGTTAGTGCAGTCCCTGCCATCCCGTGTGTTGTGTCTTCAGGGACAGTAACATGCAGTGCTGTGTCTCTGTGCTGCTGCCCTGTCCTTTCATGTTCACACCGTGTCCTTACTGGGCAGCAGGTCCGGTAGGGTGAGTCACATCCAGTTGTTCCCCTCACAGAACACTGCTGGTTTTCCACATGTAGATCTTCTATCAGCTCATTGACCTGACCAGTGAGTTCAGGGGTTGGATCAGCCTGATTTAATCCAATGTCAGGAGAGCCCTGGTGGGGATGGCATCACTCTTCTCAGCAGCATCTTGACTGGGGTTAGGAGTGATGTAAACCCCCATCCTTGAGCAGACTAGCCACCCCAGGCAGGGTGAAGATGCAGTTTCTGACAACCATGAAAAGAAAATTGCCTCCAGGACCTTGGAGCTTGATCAAGTTTACTCATATTACTACCACAAATATGGCTATTTCTAGTGTGTGTGTTGCTAGGTATTAATTTTCATATAAAATTCCATTACAGCCAGTAAAGGCAGATGACCATGTCCTGATCCAGGCCAGTGGCCAAACTCTGCACATCAAGGAGGCCCAAGTGTCCGACACCGGGCGTTACACGTGTCTGGCATCCAACATTGCTGGGGAGGATGAGCTGGAGTTTGATGTCAATATACAAGGTGAAAAGAGAATCAAATTCTTCTGCTAACCTCCTTTTGTAGTCTCTTGAGATGTTGGAATTTATAGTTTTATATCCTTTACCCCTCTTTGGTCTAATCCAATACTTTAGTCTTTTCTGTGATTTTTATTTCATGCATGTTTTGCTGATCTTTATACAGTATTTGACTATTCTTTTATATGTTGTGAAAAATGGAGCTTTTCAGAAGTCAGTGGAATGACATAACAACTCTGTTCTTCCTCTAGTGACAAGAAAAGGTTTTTGTTTAACTCAAACTAAGACATCATATTTTATTTCTCTCTACTGAGTAGTATTTAGAGGCCCCAGACATCAGCATTCCATTGGCCTACACACTCTGTGTGAATACAAGAAAACAATCATGAGTGATTTCTGAAAATTTAGACAAAATGAGAACTTGAGTGAAACCAGATACCTTATTGTTTAAGTGGTGTTGTTGACTGATGTCCTCTGGGTTTGGTAGCAGGTCTTCTTACACTGTTATTTATTAGTCTTCAGAAAACGCTCAGTAGATTGCTCAGTTGTTCATTCTGATGAGAAGAACTAGAATTTTCCTGGGTAACTTAAATGGGGGGAAGAGTTGATTTAATACAGTTATTTTTTATTGCTTTTATTTAACGTTTCAATACCTTTTCATTTCTTGACTTTAAAACTCACCATTTCTGCTGCAAAATGTGACCATTTTTCTTCTCCTTTGTTGTAGTCCCTCCTAGTTTCCAAAGGCCATACAGGGAATGGGAAACTGGGAACACGGTGGATGCGGGAAGAGTTGGAGAAAGCAAAGATGTGATTGTGAACAATCCCCTCTCCCTGTACTGTGAGACCAACGCTGTGCCCCCTCCTGTGCTCACCTGGTACAAGGATGGCTCTGCCCTGAGCTCCGGTGACAAAGTGCTCATCCTGCCAGGTGGGTGTTCAGGTGGCCCTCTCTGACCTGAGGCCACCAAGGTGAGCAGAGGGCTGGGGCAGCTCTGCTGGGAGGGGAGCCTGGGGGAATTGGGATTGTCCAGCGTGGAAGAGAGAAGCTTCAGGGTGACCTGATTGTGGCCTTCCAGTGCCTGTAGGGGCTACAGGAAAGATGGAGAGAGACTGTTTACAAGGGCTGGAGGGACAGGACAAGGGGGAATGGCTTCCCTCTGCCAGAGGGCAGGGATAGATGGGATACTGGGAAGGAATCCTTCCCTGTGAGGGTGGGGAGGCCCTGGCACGGGTTGCCCAGAGAAGTTGTGGCTGCCCCTGGATCCCTGGAAGTGTCCCAGGCCAGGTTGGATGGGGCTTGGGGCAACCTGGGCTAGTGGAAGGTGTCCCTGCCCATGGCAGGGGGTGGGACTGGATGAACTTTCAGATCCCTTCTGTCCCACACCATTCTGGGATACTATGATGAAGAAATGGCCTTAGTGCTGGTATTTGTATAGTAATAACACACTTTTCCCCTTCAGAACATTCCTTTAATGTTCTTTTCAGACTTTGTTGGCTGGATATGTTTCTCTCCAGTCCTTGACCTTAAGCTGTTTCCTTTTATTTAAAAAAGTAGTCACTAAAATGGTGTGAAGGTCACCATTTAACTTTTATAGAGAATCACAGAATCCCAGACTGGTTTGGGTTGGAAGGGACCTTCAAGCTCATCTCATTGCACCCCCTGCCATGGGCAGGGACACCTTCCACTGGACTAGGTTGCTCCAAATCCTATCCAATCTAGCCTGAAACACTTCCATGTGCTGAGAAATAAAATACAGCAGTACCTTCTCTCTGATGTGTTCCTGATTTATTTCCTTATTAAATTTGCTTTGACAAAATTGTAATTGGAGTAGAAAAGCCTTTTAACCAAGCAGTGAGGCATGGAAATCATGTTTCCAGCAGAAAAATGGCCATGAGCTCCTACTTAATGCCATGTGGGCAAGGGGAAGGGCGGCCTGTAGTCCTGGGAGTCTTGCTGTGCAGAGCTGCTTTGGGATGGGAGGTGTAAAGAAGGGCAGTGGTAAAAGGGTAATGCCTTCTTGTCCCCCTTGCTTATCTGTTGGGAGAGCAATGACAGCTGCTCCCAGAACGTGTTCCTAAGATGTCCTCTCCTTCTGAAGTGATTTATGTAGCAATGCTTTAATGAGGAATAGACTGAAAAGTACCTTTAAGCTTACAAGTGAATCTTTTGGAACAGAATATTCTGTGCTTATATTTCCTTTTGCCTATTCTGTGCTGTCTAACTGACAAATATTTCTCTTCTTGATGGAAGAATAATGCCTGCCTGAAAATTACTGCAGAATGTTACTCCTTTCTGTGGAATTAATTGCTCTTTTCTAACATTTCACTATGAACATGGCTCGATTCCAAGGATCTGCCAGCAGAAAAAAGTAGCTGCAAAATAAAAGCCTTTAGTGACTTATAATTCAGACCAAATGTTTGACCATTCATAAATGTGCTTGCTCAGGTCTCTGGTGGGCCGTGGTGTGGCACTGATGGAATTCCCTGGTGTGTGTTGCTTGCAGGAGGCCGAGTGCTGCAGATCCCTCGGGCCCAGCCCGGCGACGCCGGGACTTACACGTGTGTGGCGGAGAACGAGGCCGGGCAGGACTCCATCCACTACCACGTCCACGTGCTCTGTGAGCTCCCCTGCTTCCCCTTCTCCTCCTAGTGGCAAAAAAAGAGTTCTCTGCTCGCTAAGGAAGCGTTGTAGCCCAGGTTTCCTTCATGTTTTTAAAGTCTGTGTATTTGTAAACTATTAAATTGATGAGTTTAGAGTGCCGGAGTTGTAGAACTACACAGAATTGTGTGAAAATGTTGTTAGCTCAGGGTGTTTCTAGGTTGCTATTCTTATAGGGACTCCATTGTTACTCCTCTCACCCTTCACCAGAAAGAAAAGTGTAGGTAGAAATCCAGGTTTTATCTTGGTATCTCTTGTTCCTTCTCCAGCCTCCCATTGAAAAGTCTGACCAAGGCTTTTCTCTCTCTTTACCTTGGTCATCATTTTCTAAAATACCTGCAGAACTCCCAAAGGCTGAAGGAAATTGAGGGTTTAGATCAAAGAATGCCTGCACAACTGTGTTGACCATCTGCTCTGTCTGTTGATGCACTCAAGGTTTTGGCCTTGGGAAACACATTTCTTTACCTCCATTGCTGTGTATGCCACTGAAAATATGGATTTATTGTTATGAAGGGGTTATACCTCAGAAAGCAACTTTTATTTTGATAGCAAAGAACATGATGGGCTAACTGGAAAATGAGTTTTCACCTCTACTTCTTGCTGGCTGCTGTGAATAAATATAGTTGTGCTGCAGTCCTTTGAGTTATACTGAGTTGTTCCAGCTGAACTACTCCTGGGGTGTTTTTATCTTTCACTAGATTCACTGGATTCTTCTTCCTTCTGAAAACCCAGTCTGCTTTAAGAAGCACCCCTGAGAGGTGCTGAGTGACTGTGTTCTCTCTGTCTGCAGCTCCCCCGTCCATCAGTGGAGCCGAGGGTGACCTGCCTGAGGAGGTGACTGTGCTCGTGAGCAGGGTGGCAGTGATGGACTGTGTTCCCAGTGGGAGCCCTTCTCCAAGCATCACCTGGCAGAAGGATGGCCAGCTCCTGCCAGAAGATGACAAACACACCTTTTTGTCCGGTGGAAGGAGGTTACAGGTAGCTTGTAGTGAAAAACTTGATTTTTGGCTTCACAAACACAAGCCAAACTGCCCATAAACACAGATCTGTTGAGCTTTGCTGAGTGTGCAATCCTTGCTTTCTCCTGCACGGTGTTGCAAACATAAGGAATTTTTGTCCCTTCTTCCTCTCCCTCAGGTGCTTCTTCTCATTCCCATGGGGTTCCCATAGACTCAACTGTTTTGTGGGGTCATGCTGTGAACCAGTCACTGAAATCACTTGGTTTAAAATAATATTGACTTTCCCTTCCTATCGATAAATTGGGTAAAACTATCAAACCAATTAGAGAGCTGGTCTTAGTCCTTCCCATTTGATTCTTTGATAGTGTTGTCTATATGTTAGTTCCACAGCCATATGTTCTCTTTTTTTCCTTAGATTTTGAATTCCCAAATAACAGATACTGGCAGGTACGTCTGCATTGCAGAAAACATAGCTGGAAGTGCCAAGAAGTATTTTAACCTTAACGTTCATGGTAAGTACAATAATCCATAATTTTCTGTCTTCTGTCAAATACTAGTTCAGCTTGGTGTGTGAGTTTGAGAGTGCTCAGGCACACCCTTGGCTTTATGTCAGGAAATCATCTTACAGGGTGTGATGGGCATTCTGACACACCAGAAATCAAGGATCAGTTTGAAGTACCCTGGCAACACGTGGCTCTTGGTACCACATGGCTTTGGCTCCTTAGAGGTATTCCAGAAAGGTGGGAATTGTTTTTGAGGGAGCCTGGTGTAGTGGCTGTGTCTGCTCACCCTGCGGGGGTTGCTGAGCTCTGACATCAGGAATTACAAACAAGTTGAATTATAGTCTGTTTTGGTGTGTTCATAAAATTAATTTTCCAAGGAAATTAATGGTTAGAAAACATTAAATGAAGATACACAGCGTTGTAAAAGGTTGGTTTTTAGAAATGTGCCCTTTGAGTTCCTTTCTGTTCTCTGTTTTTGGTTTTGTTGTGGAGTTAAAATAAATTTTGGCCTTAAGCACCAGAAGTCTAAAACAAATGCAATCAAGAAATTAGGACATTTTTCATTAAAAAAATAATACCTCCACCACCTTCCCTTCCCTCTCCTGGTAGCTTCAGAAAACCAGGATATCTAATTTACATTTCAGAGTAAACCCAACCTTCCCCTTTTATTTCTGCCCATTCTCTCTCCCCCCACGTTGGGCTTTCCATCCTGAATTGCAGAACAGAGGAGCATTATTCCCACCGATTCCTGTGCACTGTTCCATGGTTAAACCTCCCGAGGAGTACTGGCAGCTCCATCCCTATTTACTCTCACAGTACAATTTGCAGACTTGTATCCCAGCCTTCTCCATGGGATCAGTGTCCTTTGTCACTCCCTGCCACTGGCTGAGCCTCTTGGTCCAGTCTGGATAGAAAACAAGGGCTGTGTTCTCTCTCTCACTTCAGTGCAGGACCAGTGCCCCAGGAATGGGAGGATTCAGGTTATTCCATACACAGTAATTCCCTTTTTCCTCATTTGCATAAAGCAAATTTACATCCTAAATAGCACAAATTTATAGCCCTTTTTTCTATTCAGTAATACAATTAACTAAAAGTGGTGTTGTCATGGGAAGAATTTGCCCTGGAGTCATTCTTTGAGAAGTTATTTTCTTTCAGTGGCATCTGTCCAGATTTTCTGATGTGTGAGTTTTGTATTGAAATCAAAATATTTCCCTTTTCTTGACATATGTGTTTTAATTTAAACTTCTTGTCTTTAAAATATTTGCTTAGAGTGACAGTAGTCTAATCCTCTTCTCTTAAAAGAAATATTTGCCTGAAGCTTCAATAATAACTCAACAGTATTACCAATTTAGGTCTATTATTCTTGATACAGTTTAATTTGAAAAATTAGAGTGTAGTTGTTCAGGAAAGGACCACACAGGGTGAAGCACTGAGGGAAATCACTAAGCACCATGATCTGTGTCTTGTCAGTGTCAAAAAAAAGGCTTATTTCCAGCATTTTTGTGTGTTTCTAATGGAACTGCTTTCATAAATTTCAATAAAATACTAAAGATGGTGTTCTTTAAGAGGTTGGAAAAATCACTTCTGATCTCCAAGGTGAGTGATAAAACTAATAGAAAACCTTTTAAAACATTGAAAATAAGCATCCAGTTTTAAAATCTCAACCTCTAACCTTAATATAGAATAAGTGGGTAATTTGCCTCCTGAGTGCTATAATTGAGCCCATTACTGCATCTGTGGGCACATACAGATAAATTTGCATATGCAGATTATTTGTGGGGGCTTTTTGCTGAAGAAATGGACATCACCCACTTTTTAAGTAAGTTACATTCAAGACAGCTGAGATTTGGCCCTGTACATTGAATTACCCACTGCCAATAATCACATCTGTGGCAAAGGAACTGTAAAAGTAAATAAATATAAATAACTATGAAATGTCATCAGATCAGAATTGTCCACTTAGTCTAGTGAACCATTTTATGCTCTTTATCAGGGAAATATCCTTCAGTTATTCCAAGCTGAAAAATATGGACTGAATTCCCCCACTTCCATGGACTCCTTGTTTCTCTGGTGCCCAGAGGAGCCATAAACTTGCCTTAATGACTGGTTTGTGTCACTCAAGTGACAGCAAACAGCTGGAGAATTTTGGGTGGAGATGGGCCAAAATACTTCAACGTTTCTGTCTTTGAAGAAGAGGATTCCATGTGTTCTTTGGAATGATTTTTCCACCCCATAGAGCCAAAAACATGCTTTTGCTTTCCTCTTAAGTGTTTTATATATCCCCACTGCAAAAACATGGCAACTAAAACTTGGGGGTTATTAAAAGGAAGAGATTTACAGTTATTTCATTTAAGTCATTCTAGTAGAAAGGTCACATGTCAAAATATTCTTGATTTAAAAGTACTGGGACTTGTGAGCTTAAAAAATGCACCCCTTGGAGCAGTGGTGCAGGCCAGGATTCTAAAAGTGCTTAGCTCACTGTTAAACAACAGGTTTGTGTGGTTACAGAACAGCCCTGAACTGAGGCAGGAGGAATCATTTTGGGTTCTCTATCGTGAGAAAATGGACTACTTCAGGAAGAATAGGAGCAATAAGAATTCAGGAAGGAGCGATAGTCATCCTACACATCCTGCCAAGGTGAATCTAATCTGTGCTGCCTCGTACAGCAAGTGTCTGATGGGGCACAGTGTTAGAAAATTGAGAGGGCATGAGTCAGGACCTCATGGAGGCTCATTAGCCTTCCCAAATCTCAAGCACAGAAGGACTGTAAATGAAATAATTGACATTTTTATGAATTACAGGAGCTGGAATGACCATTAGATTGATTTCAGTTCTATT